>NC_143140.1:93335813-93648444 GCF_059928025.1 Delphinapterus leucas
AGGTGGAGCATTTAGCACCTGCAGGGCTCTCCCTGGACCCCAGAGAGCACGGACTAACAAATCACTGTTAGCAACAGCTTCACAGCTCGGGTTAAGAAACGGGAGGGGAAAAGGTAGATGCTCCATTTGCAGCAGATGAGGAAACCAGGAGGCACTGTTTTCTGAGCAGAAGTCAAAGACAGCAGCCACATGGCAGACTTAAAATGTCTTGGGCCATTTTGAAGAAATACAGGGAAAAGAGCAATGATCATAAGGAAAGCAGAGCGCTTAATTTTCCTTGGGAGTTGCTTATTACAAATGTGGATTCCATTGCCAGCTGGGGTCCAGGAACCCTTGCAAACAGGCAAGGGGAATTAGGAAGTTTTGACGCACAGCCTGCACATGATAAACAGATGAGAAATTCCAGTGAAACTTGGAGGTGCTGCCAATGCACGTTACACACTTGTTAGCTGACAGTGGGGTTTAAGATGCAATTTTTCACGGTGAAAGGCAGTCTGCCTAAAGGTAGACAGAAGATGTTAGCCGAGTACCTGGAAACTCCAGTGTCACAATCTACTGACGGGAGATGGCTTTGAATTGAGCAGGGATTTTCCAAGCTAGAGTCTTGATAAACTGTACGCTTTTAACAGCAGCTTGGTGAAACTGAACCAGAACGCTGCTCTTTTCTCTCTTCTGATTCCCCCTCTACCACCTTCCTCTACATACCACAGGCCATCTGCTGTAATCTGTAACTGGTGACAACAGAGCAGGTGTAAACTGTAGGAGAGTTACCAGGTCCTGCAAACTCCGCATTTCCTTAGGACAATAGCTGTTTGGATTGTAAGCTGACCAAATAGATGCATTTGGGATTTGGGGTCGTGGTATCCATGCGGAAATGAGGGTCTGAAGAAAGCTGGCTTCTCTATCTTGATACAAAGCTTTATCTCGATAATTCATTGGAGCGTCAAGAACATGAAACACAAAAGTCAGAGTTGTGTTGGAATTTGGAAGCAGGAGAAGGATCCACATCTGTTCCAGGGAAAACGAATTTTGTTGCAGGTTCTGAAGAAGGTCCTGACTTTACCAGAAGGCACTCTCACTAAGGCCCTCTGGTCAGGACCAGCCAGACAGAGAGAAAGAGGACAGGAGGAAAGATGCTTTTCAGTTATTGTAGGATTTTAATTACTCCGTGAATAGGTCTTGAGTTGACGATGGGAGGCAGTTGAATGAGAAATTTTACGAAGTTATAATAAATTTTTACGATTGCTCACCTTGTCGGCTGCTGTCTGCTGGGCAAGGATACCATCCCTTCGGGCAAATAGGAAATAAAACAGAAAATGGCTTCAAAATAAAATCAACTGAAGCGGTGGCTTGATACTTTACAGAGGTGTCGGGAGCAACGTTGAAAAGGCATCTATAACTGGCCACCTCCTTGGTTCCAGGTGGAAGCTGGTGCAGGCTGACCCGAGAAGCCCACCAATTGCTCCTCTGGGCCTGCACCAGGCTCCCAAGGCTGAGCCTTGGTCCTGAAGGATGGAATCCACCCAGGAGCTCGTGATGCAACTCTCCTGCCATTCCAAGACCTCACTTGAGAAGGCCAGCCAAGCCCACACCTGGCCACAGGCTGGCCAACAAGCCCCGCAAGGTTAATGGGAAGAGGCCAAAGGAAGACGCCGATGCTTTGCCCCCGACCGGCATTCTCCAAGACGGGGGTCCCACCTGCTCTATGAAGTGCAAGTGGGTGCAGGTGATGGTGCTCCAGGCAGAGGGGACCCTCCAGCGGGCACAGCCCCGAGTGCCTCCTCTTAGAAGCCTCCCTGTGTCTCCTCTCTCTCCTCTGCTGCTGGACCTTGGGATGAAACTCCCATCTGGGGGGCCCCACCATCCACCTGGGGTTCCGCCCCGCCCCGGGGGAGTCAGGAAGGGGTTGGATGCCCCAGCTCCTCTCACGCCAGGGCTTTTGGGAGAGTCGGTCCCCCCGTGGCTGGCTGCTCTTGGCATCCCAGGGCTGAGGCCCTGGGGACCCCGCGCGGGGAGACTCCCGGTTAAAGCGAGTCACAGCCTCTCGAATCTGCGCACTGTAGCATCGACCAGTCACCTCGGGGTGGAGGGTCGGATGCATTCACGTCATGGACAGGAGTAAAGCAGAGCCCGGCGCACAGGGAGCTGGAAGTCGGCGACTGTCACCACAGCACGGTAAATGTACGGCTCGCTCCGCTCCTGTCCTCCCCCGAATAACTTTTTTTTTAATTGGACTCTACTTAATCTGCCATGCTGTGTTAGTTCCAGGTGTACCGCAAAGGGATTCAGTGATACACATATATATTCTTCTTCGTTTTCTCTCCCATTACAGGTCCCTACAGGATACCGAGTTCCCTGTGCCATACAGCAGGTCCTTGCCGTTTACCTACTTTCTATATAGCAGTGCCGACCCCCTTCTTCAAGCCAACGCTAGGTCTCTCCGAACGACCCCCAGGTAGTCCCCCCGCGTTCCTGAAGGGTTTCCTCCTTCAAACACGACCCCTGTCCAGACCCCTGCGCTGTGACGACGGCCCTCTCAGCGAGGGCTCCTCAGTCCGCGTCTTCTCCTCCCGCCGCCTTGCGGCCCTCACTACCATCCCCCCCGGCCCCCCGCCGTCCCCCCGCCCCGACTCCCGCCGGCGCCACCCGCTGCCCGCCGCGGCTCTCCCGACACCAGGGTCTCCTCTGTCCACCTCGGGCTGCATTCCTCTCCTCAGCCGCCCAACCGTCACCGGAGAAGCCCACTAACACGTCCCAGGAAATAAAACCAGAATCTGGATAATAAAATAGAATCTAACCTTTTTTTTTTTTTCCTTTGTGCTTAGTCTTCTGTCACTTGCTCACAGGGCACCGCGCACTGTGAGAGGCCTCTCTCCGGGCCCTTCAGACGTGAGCTTCTCCCGGAAAGCCACCCCTCAGCCCCGAAGGGCGCGCAGAGGCGGCCAACACGGCAACTCAAGATGGCGGCGGGCAGTGCGCAGAGAGGCTGCGCACTGGATCTGGCGGCGAGCGGCGGCCCCGCCCCTAGAGAGCCCCGCCCCTCCCCTCCCCGCTGACTGGGTCCCTATAAAGCGGCCCTGCCCTGGGCCTGTCGGGAAGCGTGTGCTCTAGAGCTGGTGACTCTCTCTTGTTTGATCAAAGGTTAAAGCTCTCCTTTCCTTCGGAACCGGACTCCATCTCCCATTGGCGCATTTGGCGCAAGCGACACCAGGCAGGAGGACCCTGGTTGGGGCCTGACTGGAAAGTGTCAGGTAACGCGACACTTCCACCCGGTCCCTGTGACTGACCACGGCTGGCAGCTGCCCGTGTCCAGCTCCCCGGGCCCATCCCTGGCTCTGCTCTCAGTGGTCACGGCTTCTGTGTGGTGCTGCTGGACGGGCCTCACTGTGGGTCACCACCCCCGGGGGGAGGGGGGCTCCCACTGCTCACAGCGCCCCCACACTTCTGCCCTCCTCCAGACCTCCTCCATCCCGTCCTCTCCCCCCTCCAGCGTGCGTGGCCTCCCTCACTGGTCGCCGGGCTTCCTGTGCCCTCAGGGCCTCGGCCTCTCAGGCGTCCTCTCTTCCCTCTAGTCCCTCCCACGTCCCCACACTGCCAGGTCCACCTTGGACACCCGGTCCCCATCCCACCAGGGTCCAGCAGCAGTGGGCACAGCTCAGCACACGCGGTTGAAGGGCTTTGCTCACTCCAAGTCCGGGACGGGCTGCTCTCCTGTTATCCCTCCTCCCCTGCGTCCACCCCTGTCCTAATCCCTTCCTGCTGCCCCCCTATCATCAGAGCTCATAGACTCAGGGCCCTGACCCTGGAACCACTTCCCTTTCCTGTCTTGACCCCTCCCTGTCCCCTGGCTTCAAATAGCATCGGTGCCGGTGACTCCACGTTTAATTTTCCACCTGAGCCTCAACCCTGAACCCCAGACCCAGACATCCCACTGCAAGCCCAGCTGTGCTCAAACCTGCACCCCTGACACACTTCCTCCAGGCTTCCCATGTTGTCAATGGGAGATCCTTTCTCCTCGTTGCCCAGGACTTCAATCCCGGAGTCCTCCTGACCCGCCCCCTCTCACCACCACACGAGCCCCCTGCAATCCTGGTGCCTGATGGCTTCACGGTGTGCCCAGTGCCCCAGACACCCCCCCACCACGGCCGTTGCTGCTCTGAGGGAGGCATCACCTCCACAGAGTCAGGAGCCTCACAGCAGCCTTCCAGGCGTCCCCAGCTCATCTCTCAGGACTCTCCCCTCACTGGCTGCTCCCCTCTGCAGCATTCCTCGGCTAGGCGTCCACACAGCTTGCTCCCGCCAGACCCAATTTTGAACACTTGCTCCCCCATACTACCCCAAACACATGCACTTAATAGCTCCTTTCCCTGCTTTATTTTTTTCTTGGTACTGATCACTGTTTTAAAAATGTACTTGTTTATTTTCTCTTTTCTCCACTAGAATGTAAGCCTCAGGCAGGGATTTTACTCTAGTTTTCTCTTTACTGTGTCCCCAGTGTCTTGAATAGTGTCTGGCACGGGCTAGATGCTCCACAAACACATGTTGAGTGAAAGATGTGATGTGATGTGAAGTGATATGATGTGATGTGATTGATATGAAGTGATGTGATGTGATGTGACGTGATAGGACAGTCCCATCTTGGATTGAGACCCAATCCAAGGTGACCAAGAGTGGGCATTACTCAAGGATGTGCTGAACCTTTAATGAGTGGGGTGTTGGTGACAAGGTAATCTACTTGGGCAAAAGACTCAGGAAGTCAGAGACAGTGCCCGGGAGCTGAAGGGATGACATGTTTACATTCAGACTCTCCCGGACGAACAGATGGGAATATTTTGATTGCTCATCAGATAGTCAGATGGCATCTAAATAAATTGCTGACAAATTTGCTAAGTACAGTGCTTTCTATTTGGAAGATTCACAAAGCAACTGACGTACGTAGTGTCTACCAGCTTAAAACAATACTGCCAGGATTAAAACTGTATTTGAAATTTTCTTTTAATAACAACTTGGGTTTTTTAAGAAGTCTAGTTTGGTTCTTCGAAAGAGATAAAGCTTTAGTTCCTAGTAAAATGAATTTACTTCCTCAATTTCTTTATTCGCATATACTAGAAGATCCTATAACTACACTGCAGTTAAAAATTGTAAAAAATAATTTCCAAATTTTGCAAATAAAACCTAACATGCATTTACAGCGTTACACTTTGCAAAGCCCGAGAAAAAGAATGTAGATTTTGGGATAAGGACACTTGGATTTGAATTGCTGGTAAGACATCCTAGCTATTCAGAGCCTTGGTTTCATCATCTGAAAGATGGGAATCCTGATGTGCACCTTGCAGGGCTACTGTACGGACCAGAACTGGTATAATTACAGTAACCGTCAGAGAGCCCTGTGTGCAGCACATGCTCCAGAGTGGTGCTACCAGTCAATCACTAAAAAACAAAACAGAACAGCCTATCTCATCTTGATGCTATTAAAGGATTTTTAAGAATTGTGATGCTATTACAACTCAAAAATTCTCATAACTCTAGAAACCCAAAACATCAACAAAAGCCATCAACAAATCCTTCTTTTTTATTCAAATGAGTCAACTTACTCATGGAAAACATAAAAGGTACCTGTTGCATTATTCCCTGAACACTTTCGCAAAGAACAGGGCTCCTAAAATGGCATGCAAGGACCTTGTTACATAACTCTGAGTTTCTCAAAATTACATAATTTAAGTTTTTTTTCCCCAAAAAGGACTTTAGAATCATAGACTTTCCCTAAACAAATGATCTTGTTCTACAGATGAGGACTTGAAGACCAGCTCCCATCTGCTTGTACAAGCAAGACCTGGCATAGCCTCCGGACTAAGTCATGACGCTGTCATCGGCACTGTGACTGGGGCAGCCAGTAAAGAGATGAATAAACCGTGGAAAGGAGAGTCCAGGCCTATAACATCCTTTCAAATGAGGCCTCGCCCACCTCTGGTGCCCTGGCACCAGCGTTCCTGTATTGCAGACGTTCTCCACCAGGAGCAGAGAACTGCATGGGACATGGGACCCTGGCTCACCCTCCAAACCTGCACAGCCTAGAAGGGATGGCAGGTCACACACCTGGAGAAAGCATCACACCAGCGTGCATGGTCAGTGCCACGTGAGGAGGGTAAAAGCCAGTGTTTGAAGAGCCCGGGGCGGGGGGAGCGGGGATCATTTCCAGGTGCTTAGAGGAAGCTCTCAAGGGACAGGAAGTGAGCAGTATCTTCCCTCTGGGAGAGGTCTGCCCTTGCTTCCACATGGTTCACCACTGGATCTTCCAGCGGGTGTGAAGACGTTATATCTATTCACACACAGTCGGTCCTCATCAGTCACGAATTCCATATCTGCGAGTGAATTCACCTACTCGCTAGAATTTGTTTGTTACCCCAAGTCAGCACTTGTGGTGCTTTTGCTCATTTGTGGACACATGCAGAGAGGAGAGAAATTTGAGTCTCCTGATTGATGCATGCTTTCCCAGCTGAGGTTGAACGAGGCCACACTGTGTCTTCTTGTTTCAGCTCGTACTGTAAATAAGTACCCCTTCTGGAGTCTGTTTAGTGCCACATTTTCCATATTTTTGTGTTTTGTGTGTGTGTGTGCAATTTCACTGTTTAGAATGGCTCCCAAGTCCAATGCTGAAGTGCTGTGTAGTGATTTATGGAGAAAATACATTTGTTAGATAAACTGTTCAGGCATGAGTTACACTGCATTTGACTATGAGTTCAGTGTCAACGAAACAGCAGTGTATATTAAATAAGGTGTCTTTAAACAGAAACACACATGAAATAAGGCTTAGTATTTATAAGTGAACATAAATGTGTGACCAGAGGCTGGCAGGAACCTAAACCTGTATTTCCCGTGGGAGCAATGGTTCAGCGTGCACTGCTTCCGTGTTTGTGGTGACTACAGAACAGAACTACCATGACAAGGAGAATTGACTGTATGTATGTACATATGCATGCACTCATACATAGATATGCACATATGCATGCACATGTGACTACATCATCATGCATGGGAAGATATGGCATGTATGGTCATGGTTTCATGAAAGGAGACTGTCATGATTCAATAAACTATATTGTGAAACCTGGAAATCTCAGGAGATGGGAAGTGAAATCTGGAAGAAATGCATCAGGAGTCTGTGTATAAATCACTCATTGGTGGCCCAAATCCAGGATAAGACGTGAGTGAGAAGTGCCATGTCTGTGTTTCTCTTAGCTTTGCAGGGAGATTTTATATCTTCCTTATAACAACTCTGACTTCATCAAGCCTGTGAGAGTTCCAGCACACAAGAGCGTTTTGTTTGTTTGTTTGTTTGTTTGTTTTTTGCGGTACGCAGGCCTCTCACTGCTGTGGCCTCTCCCATTGCGGAGCACAGGCTCCGGATGCGCAGGCCCAGCGGCCACGGCTCGCGGGCCCAGCCACTCCACGGCATGTGGGATCCTCCTGGACCGGGTCACGAACCCGGGTCCCCTGCATCGGCAGGCGGACTCTCAACCACTGCGCCACCAGGGAAGCCCACAAGAGCTTCTTTTAATGCAGCTAGATGATAATACTTTTCTCAAATTTTCAATATTCTAAATATTTTAAGTGTCACAAATTATTTGTCTCCAAATAGTTTATATTAACAAACTTTAAATGTTAATGTTTTAAACAAAACACCCCCCCAATACATGCATCTCTATTGACGTGAGCATAGAAAAAAAAGGAGGCTTTTCCAACTGTCAACATTTTAAAGCAGTGTTATCAGTTTTGAGGTTCCCATAGCAACATGTTCCATTGCCTAGGTGACAGTGATCTTATGATGTCACCAGTGAGCTAAACTAACTTGGAAAACAAACAGACATTTCCTCCTGAGTGTCCCCACATCTCAAAGTTGCCTCCAAGCCTTAGACGGTCAATGTACCAAGTGCAGCTTCGTGAAGAGTTATGAGGACAATTTCATAAACATGATTCCAGGATTTGACCTGTTAAAGCATCTTTCATCTTCAAGGGGTTTACAACACTAAACAAGTTGCCCTTCATGTTATCCCATGGAGATTTCTCCCAGCTGCAGAACAGATGCCAGAATGAAGGCACAGCATCTTGGGGGAATATGCTGCAGCTGCACAAAGGCATAAGGGAGAGGGTGAGATGGAAGATGTCCAGTGATACTGTCACCAACTCAGGCAGTAGGAGCCACTCTGGAAAAAGTTGATGAGATACGTGAACCACCCAAGGCCAGTTTCTCCTTTCTCAAACCAAGTGATATTAGCCAACATGTAGAAAGATACACCCATCTTGGTTTCATTCTATTAATAGTTCCATGAGTATGTAATCTCATATAGGAAGTTATCCTACACGCACATGTGTGGAAGAGATAGTTATACGAGTGGGGAGTATTTCAAAGTGCATTTAGGACCAGAAACCTAGACTTGGAAAAGGATTCCATGTTCTTTTCCAATTCGTCTCACAACTGGTTTGTTTGAATGACAGATGTGGTCAGGATGCTTCTAGAGAAAAAGTGAAATTTAGAGAACAGAATGTCAGTCCTGATTTCAAGGCACAGAAACACTGTCCTGTTGCATATTTTTCTTCCAAAATAATCAAATATAATTTAAGCACTTTATAATTCACCCAGAGGGGGCTTTTAACCATCAGCATGGAGCTCTAAGTTGAAAACGTACAATTGCAGAGTACGTCCAAAGCCAACTTTCTTTTGCAAAAGGAAAATGTGTGCTCTAACTGCTCATGTTCAACCAGAAGTGTGAGAACCAGGCTTAGAGGATGAGGCCCAGCCTCTCAGGCCAGCCAAACATTAGGTTTGACAAGTGTAAGGCTGAGGCTGAGAGAGAAGACGGGGTCTCTTCTCTCAAATTGTAATGATTAGAAAAAAAAAAAAACAGTGAATTTTAAGAAAATTATAAAATAGAATGAGAAATAATTTGAGAATAAGACAAGAAAATATAATGAAATCCTAAAACCTGATATAGACCATATATTCCATGTGAAGGCTAGAATGAAGAGTTACAGATCACAGCAGGCTAAAGAAGGAGGGTAGGCCTTCCCACCCCGGCTGCAGCTTGTCACACTTCAGGCCATGTTTTCTCTACAGCAGAGAAGCAGCAAGACAACAGAACCGAGGAAGGTATAAGACACTTCCCCTGCCTATGACAGAGCACTGCTACCTCTTTGGCGATTCCTGTTTCCAGTGACCTGGCCAGCCCTCAAAGGCTCCTGCACGGTGAGGCCCCAGGGCATTGCACATCAAATCAGATAGCACAGTGCTGCATCAGTGGACCCCATGGTCCAATGTGCTCTGATTTTGCTTTCCTAAAAGCCAAGATTATTGCTACAAGCCTAGGTCATGGCCACGCACATACTTCAAAGCTTCTCCAGCTTGTTTCTTCAATACATCACTCAGTCTGCTCAAACACCGCGGCTCAAAGATCGGAGCACCTTTGACATGCTGATGACCGTTGTTTTTAGTTCCTATTTTTTTATTGTACTTCTGAAACAATCCAAAGTCTGAGACAATCCTGGAATTAAAATGTACGAGTCCACAAGTAAAAGACATTTTGGTGTGAAGGTAATACTTAGTCCAGCTTAAGATGTAAACTATAACAATCAATGCGTAATGACTCTTGCACAAGGTGGCATTGCTATGGGAACATTAATTTGGGAATGTATAATGATTCTGCTTTAAATATTCTTTAAAAATATATTGTCAGCAATTGTGGGAATCAATGCCAGTTTCTACTTTGCAATCTGTTGATCTAAACATGTTTCTGCAAAATCTGCCAGTAACAAAAACATAAAATATCTGTCAAGCATCATGAGGCTCCATGACCTAATTCCAAGTTTGATTTCCACATGTTTTTTTTGCTATAACTGGGTCAGTAAGTACTCAGATTCAAAACTGGAATTTAAGGCCAAGCCTTCTTGTTGGCTTCATCTTACAGGACAACAGAACAGCCAAAGCTAATGACAAAGAGAAAAGAAAACAAGACACCAGTGCTTTCCCTCTGCTGCCTCTTTCTCCTGCTTTGTGCTAGATCTGTATGTGCACTAAACTCGTCTATATTGAGAGTGATGTTGTGTGGCTCTGGGTTAAAAGATTGTAGAAACAAGAAAACAAAACAAAAAATGGATTCCTTTTGGTCTTCAATTATTAACAATTCTGTCTCTTCTGAGTGGTTGTCAGACAAATTAAATATTAACTTGCTCTGTGGGATGTGGACCAACCGTACTGTCGTTATAATAAATTAAAACAATGTCCTCTGTTAACTGACACCACCACTTCTGGCTTTACCATATGGGGATCTTCAAAGAGTCATCTCTCTTGTCCAAGTTTGGCGTTGATAAGATATTCTCAGTTACAGGGAGCAGAATATTGCATGAAAAATAGTTTAAATAGTTGGAATTTAGTATTTCACATAAGTCTTAGGGTTGGGTGGCTCCGAGGTTGGCTAACTCAGCAGCTCAAAGTCAAAGCTTTGTTGAAATCTGTTTGGATTTCCTTCCACTGCGGCAAGATGGCAGCAGTAACTCCCATCCCTGCACTCATCCCAGGGAAGAAGAGGGTCATGGCTCCCACCCCAAACTTCATTTTATTCTAGGAAAAAACCATTTTCCCAGCAACTATCTCCTGCCACAGAGGGTAGGACTGGGTTACATGGCCCAGGCTAAACTACCACTAACAGGGGTAACTGAATTACCATGATTGTCTTAAGTCAATTACAATTCAACCCTGGACTAGGAGGCGGCCACAATCCCAGGACACTCAGGAGGTAAAAACAGGGATAAAGGGAGATTCTGCCAGCGGCAAAGAAGTAGGGAGAGAGAATGGCTGCAAAGAGTGTCTGCTACACATCCTGGCACAATCTCCGTACCTGGGAGATGCTGAAATCTAATGCTTAGTTCTAAGGCAGAATCGGAGCAAATTTAGGGATAAGATTTTGGCCTCCACTATTATAAATCTATGTGTACATTTAATTTCCACCTGAAGGGGAAATTACATGGTCTGAAGTCTGTGATCTGTATCTTAGTACGCTGTGCCTTCCAGCTTGTGTTTTCTCACTGAGGCACCCAACCATCTGCTTCCGAGCGAGGGACCCGGCTCCCTATCCCTCTGGGGGTTGTGCCTCATTCTCACCATCCCCCAATAAATGCTCAGTAAATACAGAAAGCCCACTGAGATTAATTCACTTAATGCTCCAAAAAGGAAAATAACTTTGTAATCCAACAATCCCAGGGTGATGTAAGAAAATATAGACTGAATAAAGTAAATTTGAATTCCGCATATTAGAAGCTGTAGGAATTTTTAACCACGATGGTCTCATACAGAACTCTTTGAAGGTGGGATCAAACATATATGTAGTTTTTCTTCAGTAAACTTTTTTAAATGAGAGATTTAAGTTCACAAAAAACTTGAGCAAGAAGTACAGAGTTCCCACATATGCCCTGCCCCTGCCCATGGGTTGTATACTCTCAAGTTACCAATAGTGTTGGAAAACATGGATAATTAAAATGCGATATGCATTTCCAGGTTTAAAACAAGTGAATCGAATGCTTTGGCTTATTTTCATTCAGAAATATACCTCAGACCACAGTCAATCTCTATTGAATTGAGATTTAATGTCACTGTTACTTAAATGATTGTAAACCCCATTATCTGACTCCAGAAGGAAGGCCAGAAATTCTTCTTTCCAAACAATAACTATTTTACTTGCCAACAGTTCAGCTGAGATTTACAACTTTTTCTCATAGAATTGCTTGAATGACAAACTGATTTTTGCACTTAAACTACCTGCATTTGAAAATGGATTTAAATATTCCATTTGAATATATTACCTACAATAAAACATAAAGCATATTAGTTTAATTTTTTAAACCTAGTTGGCTACGCTCTTGTTTCCAGAAGCACTCCTGAGCAAAGACCACACCTCCTCCCAGGCTTTCCCACGCGAAGCCTCCCTCAGGGGTGGCAGTGAGGGCACCTGGGAAGGAATAATACAAGTGACACGGACTCAAATTCTCTCCAGGGACGTGTTTGCAACCTCGTGATAAGTTACAGAGAGCTGTTTTCAACGACAGATGACAGAAACTCTGGCTCCTACCAAACAGCAGAAGCATGAATGTAAATCACATTCTTCTGGGAAGTGCTTTGTACCCACAGACATGGCAAATTGTCAAGGTTTAAAAACCTGACTCTATTCTTGAATAAACATGGGAAGATAAGGGAGTTCCCTCCCTAGAAGCCCATCTTAATGCTGAAAACTTTCTCTTCCTTATGCTCAGTCAGGAAGCACAGAGATCTGACGCCTGCCATCTCTGATTGACCAAGTTCTTTAGAGAGGAAATCAGAGCCAGAGTTTTGTCCCTGTGCCCGTTCCCTTTCCAACAGTGACGTCTGTCCACCCAGCATGTGAACACGCACCATCCCTCGGGCAGGGCAGCCGGGCAGCCACACTGGATGCTATGCCCGGGCATGGGGAGTGCGGGCATCTCGGGGGAACGTGCTCCGATAGGGGTGAAGCTGCTCAGAACCCTGCCCACCCAGGCACCCCTTGGCATTTCCTGTTAACAGACGGTGCTTGGTCCTTCCACAGACCAAGTGTCTTCTGCCAACATGGTCTTCCTACTCTCTAGTCAGAGGGTGGCCAGCTTCCTCTGCAAGGGCCAAAGAGCAAGTTTAGGCTTCCAGGGACACCGAGAGTCTCTCACTCCGTGTTCTCTTCCTCTTATTCCTCGTCCTCCCCCACCCCTTCCTCGTCTTTCTCTTTCTCCTCCGATTTACAACCCTTTGAGAACGTAGAAGCTGTTCTTCGTTTGGGGGCTCGACAGAAGCAGGCCACTGACTGGATTGGCTGACCACCGACTGCAGTGTGCTAGCCCAGGTCACCCATCCAAAGCTATCCTTACAATCCTATTTGTACAACTGTGATCACTCAGTGGCTCTTCAATCTGATCTTTCCAGCATTGCTTGCACTTTATTAAATCTAATGCTCCAGTCAAAGTCCAGCTATTGGTAACTTTCCGAAGGCTCATGGTAAAAAGGATACTTCTCTGGACCCATTCCCTGCATGCCTTGGAGTCTCTGAGTCTCTATAGGTCTGGCTTCTAACATCATGCACCATTAGATACGCTGTACTCACCCTAGAAAACGACAGTAATCTAAACACACTGCTGCTTGCACTCTGCCTGTTCGGTGAACAGTTTTTCAGGGCTGCAGCCACACTCATTGGTTGCAGTTGTCTGCGGCGGCTTTCATGCTACAACGGCAGAGTTAAGTAGTTGCAATGGAGACCATATGGCCCATAAAACCTAAAATATTTACTGCTGGCCTTTTACAGAGAAAGTTTCCTGATCTACACTAAAGCAGCATCAAGCACATTCATATATCTACTTTCTGCTTCGCAGTAAATGCTTTGTTACCTACCTGCCCCCATGCATTTTTGCACCTATTCCTTCCTTCAGAACTCTTACTGACAACCTTCTATGCGCACGGCACTCTGTTGATCTGGAGGGAGATTGTACAAGGACTCTGATCTTTAAGAACAATGCCACTGGGCTTCTAACCCTGGTGTAATTATACTGATTGACTATCGAATGCTTATCTTCTAAGTGTAGGCTCTCTCCCTCTCTCTCTCTCACACACACACACACACACACACACACACACGCACGCACACACATTCTCCTATACCTGCTTACTATAAATCCCAGGACAAAAATCAAAGTCAGCAATGGTCATGATCAGCCTTTGTTATATTTTGAAACCGATTAAAAAATTGTTTTTGATGTTTCCACCCTTTCTTTCTGTGCCCATAACCCCTGGGTACTCCCTCACCTCCCTTTTTCTATCATTATCTAAAAGGTTATTATTTGTGTTTGTTGACTTACTTGTTTCACATGGCATAACCCACTAGAATGTTCCATTCCATGGGTCAAGGGTTTTATCTTACACTACCGCATCCCCATCATTTGGGGAGTGCCAGTCCGTGCTCAACCAATATTAGTAAAATAAATTCATTTTCAAGACACCACAGCATCTTCTCCAACCTCTATGTGATCCAAGTCTGCTTGGAGAAAGAACCCGTATATATATGCTCACAGAATAACCCGAAGGCTCATTTTGTCACCACCCTTGGCCTTGAGCGAAGGCCTGTACCTTCTGACGTGGGCTGTCAGGCACTGGAAACCAGCTCCCACGGGCAGGGGGAAAGTGTGGGCCTGTTGGTGCTAAGGGGTGCTGCCTGGGCAGCCATCTCTCCACGAGGACGGAGATCGCATTCTCGGGATCATGGGTCCCCAGGTAGGCTTCCCCAGCTCCTGCCTGCACACCTCGTTACCATTCTGGAGCATCGCCAACAGCTGAGAGGTAAGAGCCAAGGTAAGCAGGTCTAAGCTGCCAATGGGCTGTGCATGAAAACAGACTTAAAGCTGGATGCATGTTGCTCTTTAAATGGTCCATTTACAGAGCAGAGAGAGAGCTACCTGCCCCTGGGGGTGGTTCATTTACTAAGCACGTAGGGATAAACCAGGGAACAAATACCACATGATCCCTGCCCTCAGGGAGCTTACATTCTAGAAGCTGAGGGTGAGGTCAGATGACAGGAATAACACAGTAAATTTAAACCTCACTGGCTGTGTTAGAAGGTGACAGTGCTGTGGATGGAAAAGCCGGTGAGGAAGACCAGGGGGCTGCGGCTCAGCTGAAATATGAACAGTGCGGTTGGCCTAAGTCTCATAAAGAAAGGTAACGTTTGAGCACAGGTCTGAAGGGGGCGAGGGAATGATACTTGGGATTCCTGGGGAAAGAATGCTCCAGACGGAGGGAATATCCAGTGCAATGGCCCTAAGACAAGAGAGGGCTCGGTGTGCCCAAAGGTCAGCCTGCAGACTAGTTGGCCGTAGCAGAGTGAGCCAGGGGTAAGTTCAGAGTGGGGGGGCCGGGCCAGGCCAAGGCCGGCCTTGTTGGCCTTTCCGAGGACTTGGGCTTCTACTTCAAGTGCGATTGGGAGGATTGGCAAGCTTGGAGCTGAGACCTGAGACAGACCTAGGTTGGCACAGGCTTGAGATTAGATAGTAGAGAAGCAAGGTGGAAGCAGAGAGGCAGGCTTAGGGGCAGCAGGTCAGGTACCAGAGGCAGTGGGTGGGGCGGGAAGCAGCAGTGAGTAGGGAGGGGCAGGATTCCAGATGCTTCTGAAGGCTGAGTCCCCAGGATTTTCTGAGGGGATCGGGTGTGGGATGTGAGACAAAGAAAGGAATCGAAGATAATGTCAAGGGTTTTGGCCTGAGCAAGAGAAAGCACGGAATTGCTGAAATAAGAGAGGCAGAAGGGTAAGGGAGTTTGGGGAGGCATCAGGGGCTCGGATTTAGGTCTGAGGTCTCTGCTGGACATCCAGGTGGAGACATCGGGCAGGTGGACAGTCTGGACATTGGGACAGAGAAGTCAGAACTAGAGACATGATTCTGGCCATTGCTGGTAGCAGATATAACTGAATGCCATGAGTCTGGGTAAGATCCCCATGCCCCTGGACCGTCTATTCTCTTCTTGCGCAAACTCCTTTGATGACTTGTCTGTGTCTGAGTCTCTCCCCATCGCTTCCCTCTCGGGCTCCGCTCCCATCAGATGCTCAGCCCACCTCCTCATGGACCGGCTCTGTCAGAGGCAGCACCGACCCTGTGTTGCTGGACCTGGTGGTTAATTCCCAGTCCTCAGACTCCCTGGTCCACCAGCGCATGTGACAGCTGACCAGCCCTCGGTCCTCCTTCCCATCGCAGGACACTTTCTTCACTTGGTCCCAGGACACCACACTCTGCTGGGTTTTCTGCAAACTCAATGGTCTCCTCAGGCTCCTTGCTGGTCCCTCCTCTGCCCCAGGAGTTGTGTGCATGATGTGCTGTGCGATTGTACGTTGTGTGTGTGTTATGTGTATAGTGTGATCTTGCTGGTCCCTCCTCTGCCCCAGGAGTTGTGTGCATGATGTGCTGTGCGATTGTACGTTGTGTGTGTGTTATGTGTGTAGTGTGATTGTGTGTTGGGTGTGTGTAGAGTGCAGGTGTGTGTTGTGTGTGTAGTGTGCTTTTGTGTCTGTTGTGTGTGTGTGATTGTGTGTTGGGTGTGTGTGTGGCTGTGTGGTGTGTGTAGTTGTGTGGTGCGTGTGTGTGTGTTTTCTCCAGCCACCTTCAGCTGTTTGGGTGGAGACAGAGAGATGGACTTCAACACGCTCAAGGTCCTGCTAAAGTGAGGCAGGAGGGGGGCAGGGAGGTCAAGGGTGCGAGTGAGGGCGTGACACAGTGATGGACACGGGGATCTGAGCTGGTGAGTAGCAGTGTGGCGTCAGCACAAGCAACAGTGGTTCCGGGAACTGGGCTGTTGGAGTTGGGGCAGCTAGAAAGAGGGAGCCAGGGTGAGAAAAGTTGTTGTTAAAAGAATTTCTTTCAAAATGGTGGAGAATTTTGCTTAATTGTGCTAAGCGTTTGATGCCATGAAGTTGGAACAGCTATATTATTTTCCATTTGTATATTTACATGTACAGAAAGAAGAATTAAACCTTGGAGTGTTTATGCCCTCAATTTGTCTGAGGTGAGAGTCACATCATCTACACAGAAAAATATCTTATATTTGCTTTCTGCCCTTGGAATATATAAACCCACGAAGATACAGAGAAGGAAACTATGATTTCTCAATTTTCTATGACATCACCTTTGTAACAGTGAAAGCAAATGCTATGTTCTAATCCTACTCTTGTGAGGGCAAAAGCCTGATTGCCAACAGAAAAAAACATACACATGGAAGATGAAATCAGTGTTATCGCAGAAACAGACTTTCTACTGTTAGGAAAGCTCCATCCTGATTCCAAAGCAGCAGGAACAATGTGATCAATCCTCCTGATGGCTGATGAGTGGTCAGACCTTCCCTTGTCACCAGCCCCTCTTAAAGCACGTGGTGCAAACACAGGTGAGGGGCAGAGTACATGAGTCCCGCCAGGGCTACTCAGCTGAGTTTGCGTGTCTTAAAATTAAAGAGTAAAACAGTAAAGGAAGGGTGTCTTCAGTGTTTGATAGTTAGATATGCAGATCGGGAGTGACCCATTTTTCTCTCTTTTTTTTAAACTAGGACAATATACGTGCTCTCCAACTGATCAAGCAATGACACCAATTTTCAAGAATAGCCAAACCCCCTCAGGTGGCCTTGTGAAAAAGCACGGGAGAGTTTATGAGAATGTGAGGGTTAAGCTGAACCGACTCTGACCCCTCCCGTGAGCCCCGCATTGATTCAGAGTCAGGAAGGTAAGTGTGCCGTGCCAAGGGGTAGGTAGATCGGCCCACAGAAGTGTTCTCCACCTTGGAAACATTGGGTCCAGTCTTGTGAATGGGTAGCAAAAGGTTGAGTCACTGGTTCTGTGCCAAGAGTGGGTGGAGGCCTTCGCCTGGAGGACATCAGAACCAGCCTCCCTCCCTCACGAGTCACGCCTCACAGCCCCAGGTGGGAAACCAGCATCCCGGAGGCCTGTCGTCCAAACTCTGGGACCGGACTTTATGCACAAGCCCTCATGTCTACACAGGTAAAGCAGACAATTCACTGGGAGCAAAATGTGAAAATACCCTAACCCACTGAAACAGGGAAAATCTCCCCAAAAAGGAGAAAAAAAAAGAAAGCAGGATGTTAACTCAAGGCTTGGGGAGGTGGTAGCAGACATGAATTACACGAGCAAAAACTGCTTCTACCCTAATTATGACGCCACAAACTAGTTGTTTCTTTTTATATTGCTGGGAAAGAAGCACTGCACAAAAGTGCAATGTGTGCTGATAATGGAGTTTATAATCCCGTGAAAAGATCGTCAACATCATTGACGATGAGGGAAATGCACATGACAACCACCACGAGCTATCATTACACACCTATCAGACGGGTAAGATCTTAGAAACTAGTGATAACACCAAATGCTGGCATGGATGCAGAGAAACTAGATCATTGTTACATTGCTGGTGGGAATGCAAAACGGTACAGCCACTCTAGAAAATAGTTCGGCGGTTTCTTTCAAAGCTAAACATTCATTTATCATATGACCCAGCAATGTTGCTCCTGAATATTTATCCCAACAAAACAAAGACTTACGTTCATACAAAAACCTGTGCTCAGATGTCCAATAAAAGTACTGGAAAGAACTCAGATGTCCTCCAGTGGGTGAGACAGACTGTGGTCCCTCCCTGCCACGGACACTACGCAGCAACAGACACACGTGGATGAGTCTCCAGATACTGTGCTGAGCGAAAAGAGCTAGTTTCAGAAGACTGTGGAGGATAAGATCCCATTCGTATAACGCTCTCGAAATGACGAAACTATAGAGATAGAGAACAGATTAGCAGTTGTCAGAGCGAGAAAGGGAGGGAGCTGTCTCTCTTAAAGGGGGAGATCCTTGTGACGGAGCTGCTGTGCACGCTGATTATGATGGTGGTCAAACAATTCTACTCGTAGGTTAAAACCGCATGGAACTAAATACGCAAACAAGTGAAAGTAGAACCTGTGAAAGCTGAGTAACATGGTTTGCTTATATAATGTTGATCTCTGCCGTGATGCTGTTCCACAGTTATGCAAATTGCTACCGCTGGAAAGACCGGATGAGGGGTATAGGGGACCTCTCTGTATTATTTTTTCCAAATGCATGAAAACCCACATTTATCTCGAAATAAAAGGTTTTAAAATCTGATTTCTTGGCCAGTGTGCAGAGACGATCCCGGGACATTAGTTTCACAGATGCATTCTGCCCGAGGTTTCCATCTGAAGCGCCCCCTGGCAGAGTGAGGTGAGTGAAGGATCAGTGATGCTTGCTGACGTGTGGTCCTTGATATCACATGCAGGTGAGGCTCGAGGCCAATGCAAGACCAGAGGTTTTGACAGAGCCAGTTATGCTTAGAAGTCATGTAGCTCTTGCTTGGCACTAAATCCATCCCTTCTAATCTAGCAAAAGACACCCTTTAACCACATTCACCTAGAATTAAATGCGCTTGTGTCCTTTAGTATTGAGAAAGCACTGCTATTTTGATTTCTTTCATAGTGTTTGTATCAATGTCTAAATTCTTCTCCAATGCAAATGTTCCAGTTTAAATGGAAAAGTCAAAAACATTCAGTTGACGTTTAAAAATCCCAGTTTGCAGTTAACTGAGCAATCCTGATTGTGAGATTGGACATACCTGTGTGCACACTCTCCCTGCAGATCCCTGCACTGGACAACAGGAGAGACAAAACAAGCCAGGCTTCCAGCCCTGGATCATTAGAGCACAGCGTCCCACCCGAGGAGGATCAGACGTTACACGTCAGCCCACCTAGCGCCAAACATCCAGGACCCTCAGGCAGACTCGGCTGTCCTTATCCTCAGATGACTTCACAGGTCACGGCAAACTCTTTAAACCTCAGAGTTACTGCAAATCATTGTTTTTCCAATAAGGATATTCTACTTCACATCAAAAAGGATTTAATTTTCTAATAGAAATAGGTTGCACTTCTACAGATTTTGCAGTTGCACACCAGGGCCTGCTCAGGGAGGGAGAAAGGTTGCTGGATTTTCCTCCAGCTACTATAGCTATAGAACAAACTTATTGGAAGGATACTAAGATCCTTCAAAAAGTTTAGGCCAGCTCTTAAACTACCAGTAATTCAGGCAAAGAAAGTAATTAAGGATGCAGTTAAAGATTGGGCTATAACAATTATTGTTACAAATGGCCTAAAAGCCAACAAAAGAAGATTGGTTAAATTATTCACATGTATATATTAAAATGATAACATAAAAGTATGTTAGTGATATGGAAAGATAATTATAATACAGTACGTTTTTTAAAGGCAGTTTATAAATAGTAACCACAATAAAACATTATTTTTGGAAAAAATATAAATGTGTAAATGACTATATGCAGAAAGTTTGAAGAACGTACACAGTTATTCTATGTGTTGGTCTGTGGGTGGAATTCAAGAGGCCTTGCATCTTCTCTTAGTTATGTCTGTATTTTCTCACTTTTCTTTCATTCATATTATTAAGGAGAACAATATAAATTAATTGTATTTTAAGTAATAAATATATATACAAATTATATGTAATATTTAAAAGGTACACTATACAGTTAATATTTATATATAATATTAATACATAATTATATATATTGTATACATGATATATCTAAAGTAAGTACATTAAGGTTCAGACTTAGGTAGAAAAGGGGAAAAGCACTGGACATTTGTGGGTATCTCACAGACACGTGTTCAAGGGTCTTCATCTGGGTCAAAAATGAGATCTCAAAGTTCTCTGCAGGAGAATCATTTTTATTTACCCTATGAGCAGATTTATTGAAGGATGAGACTAAAATAGGGTTTGAGGAACCAAACAGAGCCCAAGAGAAGAGTGGGCTTGTATGTGGTTGCCACAGAACCTTCTGGAAGCCTCTGCAGAATTAGCGAGCAGTCAGGCCAGCAAGTGCTTGGACACCCTCCATCTGACTGCAGAGCACAGGGCCGTGGACTGCTCAACCCCTCACTCTTGACCTAGAGGGGCCCTTAAGCCTTGCTAGAACTAAAGGAGAGAACTGTCTTAAGAGTGACAATGACGGAGCCAAGGGGGAAATCTCTTGCTGGGCACTCACTCTGCAGGGAAAGGAGGCGAGCTGTCTTCATCTATGAAAGCTAGTGGTGCCGGCACCCAGGGTTGGCCTCGAGGTCCCGGTGTCGCTGGCTCCCCTACATTCGCAGTAACAGACATTTGTCGGGCACCTTCTTCTAAGTGTTAGGGACTATGGTAGAGGCTGCGACCTCAAAGAGGAATGCGTATGTGTGTATATGCTAATCCCAACATCCTAATTTATCCCACCCCCCTTTCCCCTTTGGGAACCATAACTTTGTTTTCTAACCGACAATGACCTACTTACTATACAGCACAGAGAACTAGAGCCAATGTTTTGTAATAACCTATAAGGGAAAATAATTTGAAAAAAAATATATATATATATATACACATATAACTGAATCACTGTGCTGTACACCTGAAACTAATGTGACATTGTAAATCAACTACACTTGAATTTTGTTTTTTTTAAAAAAAGAGGGATAAGCAATTACTCAGACGCTGAACACTGAACGCCCAAAAGCGGTATTGGGGGTTGGAAAAGTGAGAGCTTTGGACCTTGTGACTGAGAAGCTTCCCTCCTGTCTGCTGCGATGACAGAAGAGGAATTAACAGTGGGGAGAGGGCACGGGAAGCCACAGAGCTCTACGTGCGGCCACACTGCTCACATGAGAGCTGTGACCTTCCGCAAGGGACTGCCTCTTTGAGCTCCTGATTTCTTACCAGGGAAATAATCCCTCCCTCCTTAGGGCTGTTGGGAGGACGGCCTTAAACCCTGTGCATTAAGTGCATGCACACAGTAGTTGCTCACCAAGAAATTAATTCCAGCCACAGCCTTGCTGTTTGTAGGCATCCAATAACTGACTATTAGTAAAGTGATTGGTGTAGGGAACAAAATGAAAGAAAATGAGACGTTTGTAAAGCTTCCTTATCTGTATATTACATTGCATGGTGGCTGGAAAGTGCGTGGAAACCAGGAAGGATGAAGGATGGGGCAAATGCCTCCTCCCACCTCACGTTTGCTTGTTTCTGGGAAGGGCAGAGTTGGTATTGATCCAGGGAACACTATTGCACTTGCCCTGGTATTCGGGATAAGTTCTACATTTTTTGTGGAACATTCCTGTGAGGACATTCCTGTGAGGTGCCGTCAGAAGCATTCCAATAGGAGTGACCTTGACACGCCCTCAATGTAGCAGCCCTCCTGTAAGCAGGGAGGTGGGCGCATGCCTTGAGTTTGCTATTAGAAAATCATGATGGATAAACAACAAGGTCCTACTGTACAGCACAGGGAACTATATTCAATATCCTGGTTTATCCAATAAACCATAATGAAAAAAATATGAAAAAAGAATATATATATAACTGAATCACTTTGCTGTACAGCAGAAATTAACACATTGTAAATAAACTATACTTCAATAAAAAAATAAAATAGAAAAATTTTTAAAGAAAATCATGAAAAAATATTGAAAGGAGCAGAACTTTATGGTACTTCTCCCCCCATGTCCTCCGCCCGCCTTTTGTCTGTAGAAAAACTCTAGTCAAAGGATAAGTTTAATCAGAGAAGTGAGAAAATACAGAAGCAAAGTAAAGCAGTCAAAGAACACAAAATAATAATAGTTGAGTCATTAAGCAAAGTCAAGGACCTTGAGCTCCTCCTCGAGGGCTATAGATAATATTCTGAGCCCCATCCTGTGACCTGTCTTATAGATACTGAAACCCCCACCAGGTGGAAGAAGTTAACTACATGATGAGCAGACGGTAGCCACGACAAAAACTGCCACAATTCTGAGAACCGGCCTCAAAGAAATGGAAAAAAACCAACCCTGGAACTGAAGATTAACTGGACTTAAAACAATCAAGATGAGCATGACAATTTCAAGATGGCCGTCAGGGCTGACTGTGCTGCTTCTGCATGGAGCTCCCCCCATACACCCCTGAAATTTCCCTTTAAAAGCTCTTGCCCACTGATGGTCAGTGGGGAGTCAGACTTTGGACAGGAGTCCACCCTCTGCCCCGGTTGCCAGCCTCCGGAATAAAGCAAACTTCCCTTTCCACCAATCTTGCCTCTCAAGTATTGGTTTTCGAGCGGCCAGCAGCTGGACCCGACTTTCAGTAACAAAACCGTAAATAGGACAAAACGCCAACAACAGCAATAATAATAATATCTTACTTTTGGATAAAAATTTTTATACAAATTATCGCATTTATCACGTTTCATATAACCCCATGTGATATATAACAGGCAGTATACTTCCATTACATTAAAGGGGAAAACATGTAACCAAGTGACTTCCCCAACGTAAAGCATGCAAGAAGGTGGCAAATTCAGGGCCCAGAAAGATTCCTATGTGTCAGGCACTGCTTCCATGAAGCTACAAACATGGATGAGATGTCACTCCTTCCCTGAAGAAGTACACGATCTGGTGGTGGATGCAGAGGTGTAAACCAACACGTGAAAAGGGCCCCAGAGATATGAAGGTGGTCGCTCCAGAAAGGAGAAGCCCACCACCAGCAAGAGAGGGCAGGGAAGACTTGGCCAGTGAGGCCACGTTTGGGTTGCTTCCTTGAAGAATGAGAAGATTATAGGTAGAGCAGGGAAGAGGGGGAGGATGGGAGGAAGTGGTTCCAAAGGAAGAAGAAGTGTGGGCAAAGTTCCAGAGACACCAAAGCACTGAAGGTATGTGTGCGTGTGAAGGATGTAGAAGGTTTCTGGAAAAGCGGGGCTAGGCGACAAAGGCCATCGCGTGCACCCAGAGGAGATCCGACTTTATCTTACAGCCAATGGGCAGCCACTGTTGGTTTTAACCAGGAGAAAGACAGGATCAAATTTGAATTTGGAACTATTTTGACGGTAGAGAGGAGATGAACTTCTTTTTTTTTAATATTTACTTATTTTCCTTATTTTTTTGGCTGTGTCGGTTCTTAGTTGTGGCACAGGGATCTTTCGTTACGGCACGCAGTCTCTTCGTTGCAGCACTTGGGCTTCTCTCTAGTTGTGGTGTGCGGGTTTTCTCTCTCTAGTTGTGACACGCGGGCTCCAGGACACGTGGGCTCTGTAGTTGTGCCACGCAGGCTTAGTTGCTCTGCGTCATGTAGGATCTTAGTTCCCCGACCAGGGATCAAACCCGTGTCCCCTGCATTGGAAAGCAGATTCTTTATCACTGGACCACCAGGGAAGTCCCAAGAGGAGATGGACTTCTAAGGGAGGAGATTGCTGGCAAGAAAGTCCAGGCAGGATATGATTCTGGTCTAAACAAAGGCAAGGACCATGGAACTTGAGGGGAAGGGATATATTTTTTTAATTTTTAGGAAGATTTTTAAATTTTTACTATAGGGGATATTTTTGAGAGATCTTTCTAGGGCGGAAAAATAGAGGGTCTGGTAATTATTTGGATATAGGTAGTGAGAGAAAGAAATCAGGAAAGATTCGAGGTTTTCAGCTCATAAATTTTGGAGGATGGTAATAATTTTAAGAAGAAAATAAAAGCAGATGGGCCAGGGAGTGAAGAGGAGGAATTGGGAAGAGAAGGTAATACATTTGGTTTTAAGCAATTCTTTACAACTTATGAAAGAAATATCTTTTGGAATTTATTTATTTATCTATTGGAAGAGTTTATTTATTGGAAGAGTATATGTTAAGACGTTGTTACAGGTTCTACAGTGCTTGGCACATAGTAGGATTCGATAAATATTTGTTGAAAGAACGGAGAGTCAACAGTAATTATTCAATGAAAGAATAGTGAATAGTCATTTTGACAAACAGGTAAAAACCAGCTGAGAATAAGCTGCTGTCAGTTACACAAAGCTTGTCGTCAAGAGCAGCAATTCACAATTTAAAAATAAAATTACCCAAGTTGTCTAAACAGGATATAACTAATAATTTACTTGCACTAAGCCAAACTGGCCTTTTCATAAGTGCTAGTAACAATAGTCTTGACAATTTCAGAGATTCTTACCTGTCAAGTCTTAAATTCAGGACCCTGTAAACCAGCTTCTGCTGTATGAAGTCAGATAATAAATGTTTAAAAATCCAGACGTATGCACAGATCCTATGCCATAGATGGATCATAAGTCATTCTTTCCCTCTTAGTCTCTCTCCATAAAGACTTTAGAAGTCAAACACTGGTCTATAAATATCAAAAGTCTAAATGTACTGCATTCTCACCTCCCCAGTAAGTCAAGAAGATTTGCAAACTGAGTCAAGAGCTTTGGCACCCTTGAAGCACAACCATGAACACGTCGGTAACTCGAGGTAAAACACCCAGAGGAAACCAGCTCAAAATCAGAACAACCTCATGACATAACCAGAACAGCTGGTCATCAAAAGCTAACACGGTTTCATAAAACTATAGTATAGAATTTATTGGCAGTTATGGGCACCCCTGAATAAATTGTAGAAATATGGTTAAGTCTTCAACTCCAATAGAGAGGACATCAACTCATATCTCTTGCTGTTTTCATTAAAATAGCTATTCTGTATATAATTTACCTATTTTATTGAAATGCTATATATTTCTGAATGAAACCATGCCAGAAAGATGACTTTAGGCTAAAATGTTACTAAGCTTGGAAGAGTTTGAGGTGAGGACACCCTGGGCCCTAATGCTCATTGGATGATGGAGCCCTCCTCCCTGGGCTACTATTTCAGTTCCCCAGGGAACCTGCCCGGGGCTTTCTTCAGGGTGGGGAGCCCTGATGTTTTCCAAAACACTTGTCTCTGAATCCCTTGAAAGCATGTACTCAAGAAATAAAGTCTGGAAGTAATCAGGGTATAACAATAACAGGTTAACTGATCTGCATGTGTGTGGAATGGCACATTGGATAAAATGGGAGAGGAAATTCTGTTTAGAGATTGGAAATGAAATTTTATTTGGAGAAGTAAAATCTTCAGCACATTGGATGCATATACAAGAATATTAATTGCAGCATTGTATACAGCCTCAGATAACTGGAAGCAAAGTAAATGACCATTGATAGGAAAATGAATAGAATATAGTACATCTACAGAATATTATGCAGTCAGTATGAAGAATTAATTAGAGTATATCAGTTTACTTAGTGATATTTCTAGGAAGTACTGTCACTTGAGCCAAGGCATACAAAACATGTATAAAAGCTAAAAGCTGTGTGTACTGTATACAAATATCCCTTTCTCTCCAAATCCTCTTCTTGAGTTCAGATAACAAGTTCAGATAATGAGATTTCATATAGTGAAGGATACCTGTACATGTATATGTGTATATATTTACATCTATAAATCAACAAACAGCATTATGAGATCCCATATTTTTGCATGTATAAAAATATCTGTGTAAATACATATAATAGATTTCTATATTCAATTTTTACAAAGAGGAAATGAAACAGATGAATTGTTTACATTTTATCATTTGTTTTCTTCTGGTATTTTCATTCCTGTAAAATAAATTCTATCTATACTTTGTGTAGATAATGTTTGAAATATTACACGTATTATCTTGTCCTCATAATAATCTTCAGAGGGAGACTAGGTGAGAAAAATGGTCCTCTTTGAAGTTAAGTCACTTGCTTAAGCTCACATAACTCAGGACCGGATGGTAGCCCAAGTCTGCCTAGCTCCAAAACCCTCTTTACTCCTCACAGGAGCCATAAGACCTCCATGGAGAATCAGACAGAATCAGCTCCAACAATGGAAGCATCCTTTGCCACTGAATATGTTGATTACTCCAAGTACCAACCACCTCCAGTTCTTGGGCCCTGGGACTGAGGCCCTGGGAGTGAGGAGGTCATAGGATCCTCAGCTCTCAACAATCCCACATCTGCACGGTGGAGGCAACTGGTAAACCTCACAGCGATGACAACCCACCTTTAAGCTGGAGACACCTGAAGCTGAGCACATGGGCGCCAGCTGTTTTTTTATTCAAGAGGATTTACCAGGTGTCTCCTTCACATTCAGAATAAAGGCTCTCTCAGCCATATATTATGGCATCTTTAGCACATTTCCAGTCTGTAGCACCCAGACTCAAGCTTTTATTAGACTGAGTCTTTGCAGACAGGGTTGGCCTGAATCAATGTGGAAAAAGGAAGACTGTATTAAAACACATGCAGTGGAAACTAATCCAGGGAGCACACAGACGTACTGGCAGCTACTTGCCTACAACCAGGCCAAGGATAAAGCATAATCAGGGAAAAGTGACCAAATCCATTTCCTATTGGAAGGTGGAACCAACTGGAAAGAGCAGCCCTGCCTCTTATACATTTGCTCTTGGAAAGTTCATGTGAGGCTCTGGTGTGTTTTCCGTCGTGATGAATCTGCAGGACTGACGGCCCCACTCTCACTTACAGCACTGACGCATTTGGGTGTGTGTGGTTCCAGGATTCACTTCGTCACTTTCTGCAGACATGGCCCACAGAGCAATCCTTTCCAGGCTCTGATCCTCTTTCTTGAGGACCCTTCTCTGGCCTGTGCCTCCCTGTGGGTTCTCCCTAGAGCTCCGAGCCATTCCACCCTCAGCCCATAGCTTCCACTTTTTAAAAGGTCTTGAATGAAGTGAAACGTGATTAGTTACTGGGAATGAGCTAACGATGTGCGCAATTCAATAACCTTTGTCATTGATGAAATAAAGGAATAAAGCTAATTTTCTCCAAATTTTGATGCAATAATAGCTCATTTTTTTCTATGAAAACATGTGTTCTATGAAGAACACAGAACTTAAATTGCTTCATCTTCATAGTGTCTTTTCAAGAAACATCAGCCACCATCAACTTGAGGACTGCCTGCAGGCAGTAGAGTGGGAAGGTTAGGAGCCCCGACTGGGATTTGCACCCAAATCTGAAACTCAGTAGCCGTGTGATTTCCGGCAAGTTACTTAAACTCTTCCTGCCTCAGTTTCCTCATCTAAAAGAGGGATAGTAATATTACCACCTTCATAGGGTTGTTGTAAAGATTGAGTGAGAAAATGATCACTCAGAATGATGATCGGTAAATGAGAGCTATTAATAATTCATTAACAGTAAACCTGTAATAAGGAAAGTGTGACAAGTCTGCCTGAAACCAACAGAAGTCTCCCCATTTCTACAGCCATGAAGGTACTGTCTTGCAAGAGGTACAGAGATACCCCTTCGTAAACTGTCTACCCAAACCAAACTTATTCCAGTCCTTTGAAAACGCTCCAGGCTTTGCTGCCCTTCCACACAGAGTCTGTCTTCCACCTGCAATCTCCCCTCTTCTCGAGGCCAGACTCAAATACCGCACCATATGTGATGACTTCTTGGAGACGCCAGGCAGAGGGATTCTCTTCCAACTCACGTGGTCTTTGTTCTCTTCTGCATCCATGTAGCATTCGTCTTGCCATGCTGTTTGCACGATGATTTATGAGTTAGATTTTACTGCTCGTGCTTGATGGCAAGCACCCTAAAAACACGTACATTTTGTTTTCCTCATAAAATCTTGTTCGATAAATGTATGCTGCTGACTCATTTATTAAATATCCCATTTGGGCTTGCCAACAAGCAAGCGTAGAAAACCACGTATGCACTGGGAGTCGGCAGGAGAGTTTAAAATGCCAATTTATGATAAAAAAATATCTTCACAAAGTAATTAAAGTCTCACTGGAGCTTATTATCATTCCCTGTTTTGTTTCCACCTTGAAAATAATTACAAAAGATGCTAAAAATTTGTGACACATTTTCTTTAGTGTCTCTTTGCATCCGCAGGGGATGGTAGAGTAGATGTGTTCTGGAAGTTACTATTTTCCTCTCTGTCTGCAGTTGGGACCCCACACATCTGTGCTGGCTACCCTGCTCCAGTTCTGGGGCAACTGCTTTGCCTTGTCTACTTTCTAGTTTCAGTTTGTTTCGTGAATCCCACTTGACTTCCACCTGGGGAAAAGTACATTAATTCTGAGCATTTATTAGGCACTTAGTACATACCAACTACTCCATTCAGTGTTTTACAACCAGCAGTGTGCTGGTAAGGATTTAACAGGTGCACGGGGCGGGGCGGGGGCGGGGGGCAGCCCTGACTTGAAGGATTTGCCAATTTCCAGGTGAATGCAGCCAGTTCTGCTCGGATGCTTGCTCTGACGCTTGAGGATTTGTCCCAGCGTGATTGATATATTAGGAAACAACTTGAGCGTAAAGTGAATTTCAGTTTGCTCACGTGCGTTTCACCCCTGAGAACCCAGGTGACAGAAGCAGGAGCACACAAATGGCACACGCGCTCGGGTCACCAGGACGACGAGCCACACCCACCGCAGCTGGCGGTACCCTTTCTGTCTGGCTTCAGAAGACCCTCCTGATGTTACTTCTGTGTAACTTCAGCTGCACTCCTTCCCCCTCGGTCCTCCCTGTTCTCAGTTTCCCCTGTACTCTCCCCTATTTTGTATTTTCCCCTCTGTTTCCTGTTCTTTTGCTCTTGGGATCTTTTTTCTCTCTCCCCCTCCCTTATTCTCTTCCCCTTGCAGACAGGGTGCTGGGCATGGCGGGGCCCCAGCACTGTAAGCCCTCACTTCCACAAGCAAACTTCAGACTCCATCAAGGTGACCTTTCCGAAGTGACACATTTATCACAGCCTCCACACATTTCTTAACCAGTTAACATGGACAAATGAGTTACTATCTTTCTTTAAGTGTCACTACAAATTCCTGAGTGTTGTGGCCCTGACTGCATTCTACTGTAAGTCCCGTGGTTTTTAATGCACAATTTTGCCAGTGGGTTGAATCTGAGGAGTGCAGACGTCACGTGATAGCAGAAGTAACTGCCCACTCCCCTTGGAAGAGCTGGCTGTGTGTGTATATATCTCCCCAACTCTCCATTAGTGACGTCACAGTGGTAACTGAAACCCACCAGTGGGAGTGTGTTTGGGGCGTGGGACTCAGAATTTGCATCTCTATCATTCCCAGGCAACACTGAGGCTGCTGGGGCAGACTTCGAGGACCACTGCCTGAGGGTCAGACCCCCCTGTGCCTCTCCTTTGCGGGAGCTGGGAGCCACACCACCCCTGCTCTCCACCTACCCTCACAGGGTGAGAGGAATTGAGGAAGGCCCAGTGGAAGCCCCATCTGTGGTGTCTACACTGATGGATTCACCGCCTGGGAAGACTGGGCTGCACTCCTTTGCTTCCAGAGTAGGGAGCAGTGACCCTCCCCTTCTCCCTGGCCTTGGCGAGCTGGCCTTGGAGTCATCTCCGTTTGGATCTACATCCACGCTCCACAGGCCACCAGCTTATGAGCTGCGGGACCTCGTGCAGATCAACGAACTTTCCCAGCTTCAAGTTTTTTCATCTGTAGAGTGGGGATAATAATACCTTGCTTGAAGTATTGTTGTGAAAATAAATTGGTATCTGATCCCCTAGTTACAAGGTTGGGTAGGGAAGCAGAAGTCCTTGTAACACATTTTCCCGAAGGAATTGAATACCTAAGGAATTGAGTCCTCACTCAAGCCTTCCCCACTCCACAGGAACGTGTATCCCAGACCATCTCATCAATACCTTTGCTTGTCAGTCTTTGCTACTTTTGCTAATGGATACGTTAAGACAGAATTCAATGCCAATGGATTGCAAAACGAAACTGCAGTTCTTTCAAGAGCTGGAAGATTTCAGGAAACCTGTGAGTCATGTGAGAGATGTGCCCTAACCATACGCTCCATGGACAGGGTGGAAGCTGACAGTCAGGCCAGATGGGGGAAGAGAGAATCAACAAGGACGACGATGGGGTAGGGTCCTCAAACAACATGATTTGAATATCAAAGTACGATGAACAGTCCAGTCCTTAAGAAAATTGATAAAAAAACTATTTTTACCAAAATAACCCTATATGAATGCTGAGAAAGTCAGATGTTATAAAATTTCTCTTTTTTGTAGTTATCTGTTGAGTTCCAACATCATTCTGGCTGTTTTTTTGTTGTTGATAGGAAGTAAAAATGACTTAGGGGGAAAAAATGGGAAAATAAAAATATAAAATATTATATAATTATAGAATAATAATAAGGGCTAAAATATGAGGAAGAGTAAGAATGTTGGTGTAAGAGATTTCCTTAAAAAATATTTTTTGCATGAATCTAGTCCAATCTCTTGTTTTTCCTTTATCGCCGTCAAGCTGGACTTCCTTATAGTTATATTATCTCCCCTAAAAAGTGAAGTTAGACTGACTTATAAAATATGGCCAATTTCCAGAACTTAAAACGTGCTCTATGATCTGAGTAGGAGAGCCCAGAGAATGCTTCAACAGTTATCCTTACATACACAAAAGTCCAATCTTCACTAGCTGTTTTAACAGGCTTATGTGGTTTGATGGTAAGTTTTTAATCCAACATAATTTACTCACAGTAACGTGGTTTACAGTCTTTTTTACCATTTTCAGTTTGCACACCGAGCGCTTCTGCAGTCTTTATCTTACGCTTTCTGTCGAGAGGAGGAGAGATGAGCTTGCTTTCTGGTAATTTTGTCTTAAGGTGGGAGCATCGCCTACCTGTTTTGCATTTGTTAGTGCCCTAGAAAGGACATCCTGGCAAAAGCTGTGGTTCTTCAAAGCCTTCCCACGGGTGGTTCCTTCTGCTTAGCGCCTTCTTTTTTTGCACGCAGAGAGAGCTCTTTCTGCAAGTGGGCATTCACGAAGACTCCCAATACCTAGGAAGAGCAGATCCATCTGGAATGCAAAAAGGGGCCTTTTGAGTCAGGAAGAGAGCAGCCAGCCTGGAAGTGGTCATGAGAACAAATTTAAACCGTACCAGTCTTCAGCTAAACCTGGGAAGTCCAAAGCACTGCAAAACGGGAAATCCGTATTAAAGGATGATTCACAGCCTGATCTAGTTAAATCCTCGGATGTGAAGCAGACCACACAGTAAACGAAACCAATGGCGAAAATTCAAAGAAATAATGTAAAACTGGAGTACAAGTTGGGAGATCTGGTCTCTTATCCAGATTTGAGAAAGTATTTGTGTCCTTTTTGGAAAGTTACTGATTTCTTTGCACATTATTTGCTCATATAAGTTCGAATGATGTAAGATGTGGGTTATCTCTGGCTCGAACATGTCACATCATTGTATATGCCTTCAAGCTCTAAAGGTCAGCTTATGGGAGGGACCAAAGCCCTACAGGCCTTTCTCGAGACCGACATAAGCGACACTCACTGTTTCGTGGTGTCCCATCAGCTGGCGAAGGGTCTGAAAAACCACTTCTGAACTGACACAGAATCACACTAGACTCACCAGCTCTGTAAAGTAACGAATTAGGTCACAAGCAACGGAACAAACATCAAGATGCTGACTCTGTTTCTGAATTTATTTTATGTCTTCTAGTAGGGTATTACCTTTGTACCCTTCTTCCCTTTGAGGCTTCGCAGAACTTCAATTTAGGATGAATAGCTAGATCAAACTTGGTCCTGTCCAGACTGACACCCCTTCCTCGGGACATTCTCTGAGCTATTGGCTGCCGCTCTGGTGCACATCTTCAGTATCCCACCGCTGAAGTGCCTCCGCTTGCTTGGTTCCCACCAGCAGTTGGCTGCACTTCCAACTGATTCCATGAGCGATGCTAGATTACTCTTCCTGGAACCTCACCCACATGTGCATGATGTGAAATTCCAACTCCTCACCCTCAGGTTCAAGGTCCTCTTCAATGGCTCCGATCCTCCTTTTTGGTTTGGTCTCCTCCCAACACCACTTCTTCCATTTACAGAGGTCTGATCACCCCCTTCAGCAATGTCCTCCACCTGCTGTTTCCTCTGGTTTAATTTCCAACTCTCCACAACTCTGAGTCTTTCAGATCCAGATCAAGCCATTGCCTTCTCCATGCAAGTGGTGATCTTGTTTTCCTTTAATAAAGGATGCTTGATCCATTTACTCATTCAACAAACTTTTATCGCAGAGCTACTACGTGCCAGGCACTGTTCTAGCTAGAGAGTCAAAACTCCTCAATTGGGATTTTATCACACGCTTGCTCTAATAATTTATAGTACAGAGTTAACCTTCATCAGCAATGTGCTGCTCCCAGCAGTGTGTCAAGTGCTTCCCGACGTGTATTATTTCCTTTTCCCAGTAACCTTCTGAAGTGAGGACTGGTATCCTCCATTCCTTAGACGAAGCAGTGAGGCACAGAGAAGTTGAATGATTTTCCCAGCCGGGATTCACAGTTGGCTTTCCGGCTCCGGAACCCCCCTCTCAGCCACTATCCCGCTTGGTCTCTCCCCACTTGGCCATCACTGCCCCTGCCATGGGCTGCCTGGCACCATTTTTAGTGTTTCGCTTGTGCACATCCTGTCTCCCCAACTTTAATAAACCCCGTGTCTCTCAATGACTACAACAGCACGGCCTCTAGGGCAGCCGGGTTCACCCAATCATGATGAGATTTTGCCGGAATTCCATGTTGGAATCATGGTAATAAGTGTATGACATGAACTGCTTATGTTTTATAGTGTGTGGGGAAAACACTGGGAAATCATACAGCTCCTCAGTTTTACCTACACTTCCCACCTCCCCTGAAACTTGCCACCTCTATCGAGCTTGTCCTTCAATATTACTATTACAATAAAACCTGCGACATTTTTGCCTTAGATTTTCATTCTGTCATCTTAAAGAAATAGGGAAAAGTCACCAGAAGCCTAAGGGCTTTGGGAGCGGCAGGAAACCACACCCCTCTAACCCCACCCCAGCAGGACAGCCCGGTGTGGACTTGGGTCTGCGGCTGCCTTGAACTATCTCGCCCGGGTCCCCCAAGGCCACGAGGCCCGAAAACGCAGCTCCACTCACTTTGCTAAGGAAAACTTTTCTGTGTGTTTCCTTGGCCACTTTTTATTTTTATAAGAGCAAAAAGTGGCCACAGCACATTCCAAACCCAGAGTTGTGTGTTTCCCAACACCTCTCCTAACTTTGAAACAGCCGAGCAGCCTCTCTCCTGGCCGCCTCAATATTATATTTCAAATCCAGCATTAGGGGAAATTATGAACCGAAACAGAGAGACCTGAAAAATGAAAAATCTATTTTTCTGAAGTTGCTGCTGAGCTACCATTTTGGCGTTCACTGAAACTTTCTTTTTTTTTTTTTTTTTTTTTTTTTTTGTGGGACGCCTGTCTCTCATTGTTGTGGCCTCTCCCGTTGCGGAGCACAGGCTCCAGACACGCAGGCTCAGTGGCCATGGCTCACGGGCCAAGCCGCTCCGCGGTACGCGGGATCCTCCCAGACCGGGGCACGAACCCGCGTCCCCTGCATCGCAAGGCAGACTCCGAACCACTGCGCCACCAGGGAAGGGAAGCGCCTGTAACTGAGCTTTATATGCTAGGCTTGACTCCATGGCTTTGCTCTGCGACTTTGAGCCTTTCTTCTCTCTGTTCTCACAGAAGTGCTTTTAAACCACTTACTTCATAGCTCTCCCAACTTATCCCTTACAACATTCAATGATGAAATGTTAATTTCTAAAATACTTCTTCAAGAGGTAGGAAAGGGAAATTTGTTTCTTTGTTAGCAGTTTATTATTTTCTTAAATTAATACACTTTTTTTGGAGCAGTTTTAGGTTTACAGAAAACTGGGCAGGAAGTGCAGCGAGTTCCCATACATCCCGTCCTGCCCCGGACTTGGGTTCCCTATTATTAACACTTTGCATTGATGTGGCACATGTGTTACAGTTGCTGAACCAATATTAATACATTATTATTAACTTAGGTCCATTGGGGGTCACTCTTGGCGTTGAACATTCTATGGGCTTTATCAAATGCGTACGTCACGTATCCACCATTACAGTATCATATATAGTAAAACCACGTACAGAGTGGTTTTACTGCCCTCAAAATCCTATGTTCCTTCTGTCCATCCCTCCCTCCCTCTTAACCCCTGGCAACCACTGATCTTTGTGCTGCCTCCATAGTTTTGCCTTTTCCGCAGTGTCATACGGTTGATGGCATACGGTATGTAGTCTTTTCGGCTTGGCTTCTTTCACTTAGTCATATGCATTTAAGGTTCCTCCATGTCTTCTCCTGACTTGAGGGCTCATTTATTTTTAGTGGTGAATAATATTCTACTGTCTGGATGCACCACAGTTTATTTATCCATCACCTGCTGAAGGACATCCCGGTTGCTTCTGTAGTGTTTTTGGCTGTTGTAAATAAAACCACTAAAAACATCCATGTGCAGGCTTTTGTATGGAGAGAAGGAAATTTTTGAGTTAAATTTTTAAAAATAAAAGTATTACAGCAGATGCCACGTCCGACATTATTACTATTGTGATAACTGATGTTATTAAGATTGTGTTAGCAAACCTGGAGCCAAAAGCAGTGGTAATTGGACAGTTGAAGCATATTTTACAGAACGTCCACATCCACAGGGACGCTTGATTTGCTTCTAGATATTGAGGGCTTAACATCTACCTGTTAGGAAGCCTTTGGCTCCCAAGGAAGGAGAAAAGCCACTGTGCGTCAGGCAGGAGCACACTCTGAAACAACAGAAAACCCAGCTCTCAGAGCCTGCACAACGGGGCTTTGTTCCTCTGAGATAAGAGGAGGGGAGGGCGGCAGCCGCCGGTGGCGTCCTCAGACCCCTGGTCTCCCCATATCCTCCCTCCCACCGTCAGTGTTGACACCATCTCTGCCACCTTCGTCCCTGTCAGCTCATGGTTGCCGAGTGGGTGTGGCAGCATTCAAGCCGCGCAGACAGGAAGGGGCGGTGCCAGCATGGCCTTTACAAGGAAGCACCCGGTGTCCCTGCAGCTTCTACGTGGGTTTCTTTGGTTTGCATCTCACTGGCCAGGCAGCGTCCCATGGCCACTTTTGGACCCAAGGGAGGCTCCGAGGCAAGCATTCAGTTCTTCACAGCTCTGTGGTGGAGGAGATCAAGGGGAAGGACAAGGGGACTGGTTATCAGATTGGCTAACCCCACAGGTGAATAAATAGCCAACAACAGCAGCAAACACACTCAACACAGCTCCAGCGGGGCTCCGTCTAAGCACCTCGCAGCCCCCAAGGATCTCCTGCTGCTCGTGGGGAGACCTGGTTGGAAAGAGATGCTCAGACGGGCTGCCGTGCTCCATGACATCTCCTGGTGGCTACCACAGTCCCGTTTTCCATCACTGCTCAGCAATACGTTCACTGAACATGCCAGGACAAACCAACCTCCTGTTTGACTAGTCGCTTGTCGGGTACAAGACCCAAGTTTCCCACCTTCTGATGTTGAAGATCAGTCTCTGAACGTAGGGCTGGAAGCACAGAGAGCATAGGAGAGGCAAAATGTTCACTTTCGTGGCATTTCTCATTTATTTGCCACTTCCATTGCTTTGATTTAGGCGTCGTTATCCCTCACTTAGATCTTTGCGATGACTTCAGAATTGTCTCCCTCTGCCAGTCCCCCCACATTCAATTCATTTCTCCCAGGGTTTCAAGCTGAGCTTTCCTGAAACACAAAACAGTTCGGTCCCTCACCTGCTCACACACCTTTGCTGCCTCCCCACCGCCTGCCAGGTGCAGTCCTGATGCCCTGGCCTGACGTCCAGCATCTTTACAATCTGTCTCCATCTCTCCAACCCCAGTCTGGCTACGCGCCCTGCCCCTGAGCCTCCACTCATGCTGTTCCCTCTGCCTGTACTGTGTTCTTCTTCTCATAAAAATCCAGGATTTCAATGCACAAAGCATAGAAAACCAAACACTAATCCACATTAGAAAACTCTAATATAAGACACATATTAAAGCATTTTAAATGTGAGTTCAAGAGTCATTTCTCAGTATAGACGTGTTTTTAAAATATGGACAAGGAAAAAGAACTACAGAAGACCAGAGAATTTAAAGACTCTGTATCCTAAAAAAACCTCAATAACCTGGTAGAGTAATAACGTGTAGTGCAGACAAGGTACTACAACAAATAAAAATGGAAAAGCTGCCAATTCCTGAGCTATATGTTGGTAGCTTACATAACAGTATACACTTTCATTCATATGAAAAATTTAAAGCTACATAGAGAAGTGCGTATTGTTCATACTCCTTTGTTACAATTTCTGAGCATATTCCTTAATCTTTTGGGCCTCAACTGTCACATTTATAAAATGGGCATATTCATAAACTGAACAGAAGATAGGGAGAGAGACTAAAAAAATTGTCAGAGGTCTTTCCAGCTTTAAAATGTCCAATACTATTAGGTATTTATTTAATTGTTTCATGATAGTGGCCTCTTATTTCCAGCAATCTCTCCTTAACTTGTGTAAGCACAGGACTAATACCCAGGCAAATCTAGTCTGGAGGGAGCAATACTGCATTAGCATGAGAAATACCTAAATTGCTATTGTTTCTCCACGGTTTTTTTTTGTTTGTTTTTGCGGTACGCGGGCCTCTCACTGTTGTGGCCTCTCCTGTTGCGGAGCACAGGCTCCGGACGCGCAGGCTCAGCGGCCATGGCTCACGGGCCCAGCCGCCCCGTGGCATGTGGGATCCTCTCGGACCGGGGCACGAACCCATGTCCCCTGCATCGGCAGGCGGACTCTCAACCACTGCGCCACCAGGGAAGCCCTCTCAGCATTTGTTCTTAAGAGTCAAGAGAAGGACTCAATACCCCTGGCAGCTTCTCTCCATTTCACTTAGTCCTTTTCTAAAACCTCTGTTTGGGTGACTTAATTCTGTGGTTTCCTGTGATTTAATTCTGTCAAGTGGTTCTACCCAGCTCCAAATTTTACTGATGTCTCTACAAACCTAACAAGAATGATGAAAGTCGTACAAGAAAAGCAATTTTTGTGGAGTTTCAGCATGTGCAGAATTGCAAATCCTATGATGCTCACTTGCAGGATCCTTTTTGTTTCTGTGAGTGGAGAAACTAACCCTTCATCCACATGCGAGGAATATTTTAAAACTTTCTATTTAAACTGTGGCCCAGTTCACCAGATTCCACATCTTCTTGCGGTTCTCACTTGATTTTCAAAACATAACTGTTCGTACAAGAAAGCAGTGAATTATAGGATTTTCTCTTTACATCATTCTCTGTCCACTGAGCACAAGAGAAGTCATGTCTGCTGTGGTTCAGAATTCAACCGTGTCATAGAATCAAAGGGTGAGAGGGATCTTAAGATTCTGCCGTAGACATAGGGTGGTGCGTTTTCAAATGTATCTTTTCCTCAAGAGGGATTAACTGCATACGTCATGATTCAACCTCTGCCCTCTCGGAGCATTTGATGGAGTGACGGGCGGCCCGGAGGTTGATGATAAGTCACCATCAGCCATGCGGCTGGACCGGGAGCAAGTCCCACAGCTGCCCAGCCCTGCCGTGCAGGAGGGGGGCATTTGCCAAAACAGCTCGAGGTGCAGACATCGTGCAGTGGGCAGGAGGCTGTCAGATGTCGGGGGTGGGAGCATTCTCTCTAACACCTTTCCCTGAAAAACTGCTTAAGGACTCATTCAAGGAACATCCGTCCCTACTAATAATGGAAACTAACATTTTCCAGGTGCCCCCTCTGGCCGTCACTGTGCCAAGCTCTTCACATGAATGACGTTCAGGCAATTGGACTCCAGAGCCCAGTGGGGTCTAAGCCCACACCACTTCGCTCTAGGACCCCCTATTAGTTAAGGGCTTCTGGTGCCCAGGGCACTGTGCTTGGGCTTTGGGAGGATAAAATGAGGAACGTGTGCAAGATACAGCCCACCAGCCAAGACCTTAAAGGCTTTTGAAGGAGGAAAACATGTTCAGAGACAGATAATAACACAAAAGCAGAAACCGTCTTTTAAACAGATTTGTTCTATCTTGGTTTGAAATAGTTTTGTTTGAAGGAGTCCAGGCCCACATCACCCTGGAGACACTGCAGTGCTCAGGGCCAGGCAGGGGACCGGAGTCCAAGTCTGGCACCACAGGCCCGACTCAGCTCGCTTTAGCCTAGAGTCAGCTTTGGGGCAGCTCAGTAGAAAAGCATTGAAACTTGTATTTCTGACCCTTCCCAGATCAGAACTCACATGGAGAGTTTCTCACTTGCAAGAGAAGCAAAAAGGAGGATTCGCTGGCTTAATGAACAGAGACCCGGCACCTCCAGGACCAGAGGCTGCATGTGCATCTTCAAGCCGGGACCTCCCAGCATCTCATCCCTCGGCCTCACGTAACCAAAGACAGCAGGACCTGCCCAGAGCGGAAGGGCTGGACATCCATGTGCACACAAGCGAAGGACAAAGCGGCCCAGAGCGAACGGGAAAAGCCAAAAGAAACTTTTGTTCTGCGGAAAGAAGTATTGACCAATAATTATCCCTTTGGCCTATGACTGAAAAAGTTTCAGCTCCCTACACATATTAATAGGGCTTTGTTTCCTGATGCCTCTCTCGTCACTTTTTCTGGAGAAATGAGAGGTGATAGCATTCACGGGATGGCTGAAAGGAAAAGGTAGAAATGCAGTCTTTAGCCACAGGCACTCTTGGACCAGGCTTGGCGAGTTAGACCAGCAGCCAGGTCGGGCCGCATGTGGAGTGGTGACGTGTCAGAGTTACTTCTGGAAGCGTCACAGAGCTTCAGGCTCAACACCTCTAGCAGGCTGCTCTTGGCAGGCATGGCCCGTAGAGAACAGAGTGTAAATTTGCAGTATGCTCAGTGGAGTGGGAAGCCAAGGTGAGGACATTCCTAAAAAATGTTCCTCCAACCAATGGTTTCCATATTGCCGGGCAAGAAACCGTCTTCTCTCGAGCTGGGAGGAGTGCGGATGGGAGGATGGGAGAGGGGCCATTTCAAAGTTCTTGGCTTTTCCCTCTGTCTCTAATAATTTTGTGAAGAAAAAACAGTGTTTTGCCATAAAAATATAATGAGCCATTTATCCACTGCCCTCCCTATGAAACATATTACATACCATTCTAGAAAGAAACACGATAATTTATGTCTAGTTTTCTCATTCACATTGAGAGACTGGCTATCTTTGGAAGATTTGTGGCAATCAGCCTAGAAAATTGATTCCCTGGGTAATATTTCATCCAGATCCTCTATTTTTTAGAGAAAAGAACACGAAGAGGGTAATGAAAGCTGTGAGAGAAGAGGACTCCCTGGAAGTAATTCGTGCTGCTGGGGGGGCCCCTTCTCCCCAGCTCCCTCCCTCCCTAGCTGTCGGCCTCCTGGCAGAGAGGCCAGGCCCAGGGATGGACAACCAAGGGGACAACCGGAAGCAGTGACCCCAAAAGTTTGGCAGCCAAGGTTCCCTACAAGGCAGCACAGCTCCTGAAATCAGCAAGGGTATATGCTCGTGAGGTCACTCCTGCTACCTCAGCCCACTCCCCAGCGGTCAGCCTGCCATGTATAGAAGCAAGGAACAGTCTAGCAAGAAAGCACAGCCCTTGAGATGAGAGAGCGGCAACAAGCCCAACACACAGGGTAGAGTGAACACCACCCAAAGTTAAAACCGGGCTGCTCTGTAAGTGTGAATGCTTAGAGGGCAAGGACTGCATCTCCAAGGCCACGAAAAGGGGTAATCGAACGAGAACAGGTGAAAGAAACAAGAATCCACGAAGACTATGGGAAAGGAAAATAGAATTCTTCAAATGAAAAAAATTTAATAAGGACTTAATAGCATACAAAGTCCAAAATAATGTGGTGAGAATTATTGCAAAGCAGCTCTCCCAGAGCAAAGTGCAATGTGTTCCAAAAACACACCATAAAGAAATGGAAAGTATAAATACACGTGAGGGATGCAGAGGACCAGGAAGGAGTTCTAGGAGGAGAAAACAGAGAATGGAAGAGACACAGCGTGCAAACAAATAACAATACATCGTCTAGAGCTGAGAAAGGAAAGCCCTCGAATTCGAAGGTCATTTTCCACTGAATTCCATCCCGGATAAAATGTTAAGCCCACACCGAGACATGCCGTCACTCAATTCCAGAACATTAAGGACCAAGAGAAGCTAGTTGTCATGAAGGGAGAGGTGGGGAGTAGCTGGAAATCCAGTGAAGCTGTTCAGAACAAGGTGACGATCCAGCAGATTTCTACACAAGGGGGAATGAGTCAGCGGATGAGGTGAAAATGAAGATCTGAGTGAAAACAAGCAACCAGTGGCCCCTGGATGCTGGGAAGGCAGAGGTGTGTGCAGAGGACAGGTGGAGTCCAGGCAGGGAGGGAAGAAGGAGGACACAGTGACAGCAGAAGACGAGACAGAAGCTCATGTCTGATGCCCCAGGAGGGGAAGGCTCAGGGTGAAGACGGGTGGGCATGAGGTATGAGTCTTTGGAATTTGCCCCCTTGCTTTCAATGTGTCTGTGGGGTAGAAGGAGGAAGACAGAAGAGGCACTGCCAGGGGGTGGCAACGGAAGAGCTGGGCTGGGCCAGAGCCAGGGCCAGCCGGGGGCCAGTGTCTGGGGACGGGGTGGGGGGGTGGGGTCCAGGCTAGGGGCAGCGGGGATCCGTGTGGACACATTTGCTGAGAGCCACCAAAGTTTACTCATCTAAAAGTTAACACTGGGAATTCCCTGGCAGTCCTGTGGTTAGGACTCCACGCTTTCACTGCTGAGGGCCCGGGTTCGATCCCTGATTGGGGAACTAAGATCCTACAAGCCTTGCAGCTTGGCCAAAAAAAAAAGTTCTCATTCAAACATTGACACCCACGGAACGTGAGTGCCCAGAGAGAGCACTAAGTTGGGCGTGGAGGCGGCCCCGCCCTGGGTCCTCAGCACCAGGTCACAAGCCGGGTGACTGCAGGCCGGCCTGCTGCCTTCCTTCTTTGTAAGATGGGCTCCCGTCCTGGTTGACAAGGGGCGAGGCCCACCTTGCAGAGTCAGGTGAAAGCTGTGCACACCCCAACGGGCTACACGAACATGAGGGGGCACCTCATCACAACGAACAAACGGGGCAAGGCAGGCAGGACGTGGCTGGCTTCCCACGGTATCAGAGCCTTACCTGTGGGCTGGGCAGATGCCAGGGCCTGGTCAACAGCCCTCCACTCCCCCGGGTCTGGTTGGAGAGGCCCCTGGACCTGCCTGGGAGCCGCTAGAAGGCAGTCTGTCCACCAGAGCCCTCACTCCAGTGGGCTTCCCGGGCTCTGCACAGCCTCCTTGGCCCGGATGGCAAGGCTTGGGCTCAGGTTCCACCAGACCCAAGGTTTCAGCAGGTCCTCAAGCAAGACGTGCCCTCCTGCAGAGCACAGAGCCCCACGAAGTCCTTTCCAGAAATCCCCCTGCACCTTCTCTATCTGTGGTGAACAGGTCGTTTGTGGGCAGTGAAGGAAGGACGTTGGCCCAAGATGTCAGCCAACATTCATGCCTGGACCCTTGGACATTACCGTACTGTCACTTTATGTCATCTGACTGCCACTACCAAGCCCTACCCGAGGCATTTCACACGTGTGATTGCAAATCCTTACAATGACCCCGCGCTCCAGGATCGTTCCCACAACAGCCCTGGAGATACAGAAACATGAGGAAACCGAGGCTTAGAACTTATGTTGCCCGAGGTTTCATAGTGGATGGGAGGCTCTGGAAATTTGAACCCAGTTCATTCGCCCCCAGCCTGTCCACTGGGAAAGACCACCTGTGCCAACGCCAACCATCACAAGGAGCACTGATCAGGAGTTGGTGTATCCCTTGGGGAAGACCTTTAACCTGCGATGAAAGATGTCAGGAGCCACACCACCGGCCAGCTGGGCGTCTGCTCCGACAGGGGCCACCAACAGGCGAGAGGCTCCTGGGCATCCGGGCTGCGTTCCCGCTTGTCACATCTGCAGGCGGGAGCATGGATGCCCACCCCTGACTCACTCTTCATTGCTTGGCTACGTTCAGCTTTGCTGCGCCATACAATTCAGGTGAGAAGGAACAGTCCAACAACATCATGAAGAAAGATGTTTTCCATTGGGCCCTAAAACAAGATGAGATGAGGTCCAAGTTGTTCCAGACTCTGGTCACCTGCTACGGGATGTCAGCCGCAAGTGGTTTGTAAAGTGTCTGGAAGACAACGGTCAGAGCGTGGGCTCCCAGATGGGCAGTGGGTGCTATCACAAATAGTCCTACACTAGCCAGTAAAGGCAAAAGATCAACTGTCTTCATTATCGTCTGTATGAATTCAGGGTCATGAGACTATAGCAAGATGCCCCAGTCACTGACTCTCGGCACCACGGTCACCCTCCCTGGGGGAACAAAGTCCATCTGCTTGTGGACAAGCCTTTGCACATGTACCAGAGGCACGTATGTGCCCAGCAATAGCTGTCCACTGTGCCCCGTAGCATTGCTGGTTCTGTACATTGAACCTGATTATTTCGCGAGTTAAAATATAAAATAAGCACATGTGGCCCCATGCACGCACATACACACACACATACAACCAAGCTGTGATTGCTATTCTAGCCACCCGATCTGACAAATACAGAGAAGCGCCAGGAATGGAAATTTTTCAGCTGCTGGCAAGAATGCAACCAACCTTTCCGCCCTTTAAATGAACGTTCTGAAGTAATTGATCAAGATTTGCATGGTTTCCTACTCCCCCTCCCTCTCTGTCTTACACACACACACACGAACTCACACACATGCTGACACACACTCACACAAGGAAAGAGGGAAAGCATTCTTAATACTAGAGTCCAGGGCAGCACAAAATCTCTGGCTGTAAAGTAAATCTGCCTCCGTTCCTAAGACCTTACATTTGAAAAGTGCCTCACAGGTTTCCAGATACTTCCCCAGACATCCTCTCCTTGGTACACACGCAGGCCTAGTGTGTATGGTCATCATGTTCACGGAGGACGAGTCGGTGCTTTAAAAAATAGCAAGAGCCAAACGGTTCTGGGTTCAAAGCCCGGCTCTGCGTCCTCTTTGCTGTGTGACCTCTCACTAGTGACCTAACATCTCTGGGTCACAATTTCCTCGTCTAAAATGGGAGGATAAAGCCAGCCCCAGCGACTGTGGTGAACGTTTCATTTAAAGCATCCAGCATGAAAATGGACTAGTGGTTTTACTGAGAAAGAAAGCGGCCCAGGGAGCATCAGTGATGGAGCCAGAGCCCTGGGTGAGAAGCGCAGAGATGTCCCTCGGCCTCGCTGGAAGGCACGTCCAACCTGCTCTCCTGCTTCCAGGCTTCCCTCTCAGTCTAGATATCCCCTCCTCATTTTCCAAAAGTGGTGACTGCCCTGCACTTCCTCACCCAGTCCAGTCATCTCCTCCTCGCCCACCGGAGCCACAGTAAAGCCCCTCTGCCCTCTCTCAGCAAGGGCCGTGCGGGCACCTCACAGGCTGCACTCTGAGGGCAGGTGCTGTGCGTTTAACTCTGGATTCGAACCGCTGGGTCACAGCAGGTCACCGAGTTGGAAGGAAGGCAGAGCAGGGACAGCCAAGGTGTTGGCCACACCGTAGTTACTTGGGTTCCCAGCAGGTGAAAACCCAAGCAATCCAAGGAAGTCACCTCTTTGAAATCTACAGGCAAAGTTATCTCATTATTTTCTCTCTGTTATTGCCAAGAAATGCTTCCTTTTATCTATAAACCCCCCCTATAAATGTAACCCACTTCCTCATTATCAGACCTGCAGCGACAGGGAGCAACCTGTCCAAGTTCACCCACAGAAACTCCTGTGTCCTGTCCTCCGGAAGCCGCCGGCTGCGCTTAGAATCAGGGTCCCTCCGACCTGGGAGTGGCCCAGACAGCACACAACTCCTTGTTTCAGAGAGAAAAGAGGTAAAATCCAGGAGGGCAAGGAACACACAACTGAGCTACTTCTTTCTTTTCTCGTGGGACCAAAATTCACCATCCTCTAATCACTGGTTTTTCTATTCTTTTTGTATCGTTACCAGTTTACCACTTTCCTTTTTGAAAGGCAGAGAGAAGATCTGGACATAATACCTCTGAAATATTCGTAATTTTTAAAAACACCCAACCAATTTCAGTTGAGTGACGCTAATGGAACTTACCACGAGACTAGATGTGATTCCTCTCCCATCATCATCAAAAATGTACAGAGCCCTGGCGACACGCCAGCTGCGGCACAAGGCCCACGGGATATCAAACTTTATGAGGCCCAGCCCCTGTTACCGAGCAGTGCCCAAACTTGAAGGGGACACAGCCATGGAAACAAGTAATTACTAGGTAGATGTGTAAACGCAGTAACAGCTAAAGTACTTCTTAAACACTTTGTTCTGGGCACACAGGTCAACGCAGGCAATCATTAGAAGAGTGTGTCAGGTATAGTGATGATGGTGAAAAGGGTGAGGCACCTCTGCTCGAGAAAATCAAGGAGCACTTCACAAGGAGAAGCCACCGTGGTTACTAAGGAGAGGAGCTCACCGGGCAGATGAGGAGATGGAAAGTGCAGAGGAGGGTGGTGCTGGGGCCCGGAGGTGGGAAGCACGAGTGGGCCCAAGAGGGTGGAGTGGGGGGAGTGCAAATGAAGGACCCCTTTGCCAAACTTGACCCTGAAGACCCCCCACTGGTGTTTAGCAGGGCATCCTGTGGACGTGTTCTATTTTAGAAAGCTCTCTAGCAGAAGCGCAGAGATGGTATGGGAAGCACGTGAGCCTGAGCTGGGAAACCAGCCTTCCGAGTGACACGGTGAGGGACCGAGCTGGGGCCCGGGCACGGGGAAGATGTCAGCACCCAGAGGAGAGAGATGATACAGGGGCAGGACTCACACAACTGTCAAGGAAAGGGACGGCCCAGGTTTTTTGTGGGTGACACGGTGAAGGGTGTGGCCGTGCCCTCGTGGAGAGCTCGGTAGGAAAAGCTTGAGCACACACAAGATAAACCAGACTTCGCCTGAGTCTGGAGTGTAAACCCAGGTATGGACGCACCATGGCATTGAACTTGGGACTATGGGGGCCGAGGAGCTCTGGAGGCAGAACCCACAGCCCTGTCCGAAAAGGACAGGAGGGTTTTGTAGTCTAGACCCTAACCTTTCCCTGGGGTGTGACCACCGGGACACTGCGCTCCCACCCAGGACTTCGCTAGCAAGGCCTCACCTGCCTATTTCTCCGTCACTTAACACACGGCTGCACGTCTTGCCGCTTAGAAAATAGAACCTGGTGTGGACTGGTGTTTGTGCTCTTGACTCCCAGGTGTGCGTCTCCACGGAGAAGTGTCTGGGCCAGGGCCAGTCTGAGTTTGGCCTTGGACTCTAATCTAGAGCCCCGGGCTGACTCTGTGATGTGGTCCACAACCCAGCGTGCAGCTGGGGCTCCGTCGGAAGGCGGTGGGGTCAGTGTTGGGGCCGAGCAGCTGCCTAAGCCGCTCAGGACGGGCCAAGGAAGAGGATGCTGCCGTGGCTCCTGGGTCCCTGGGTTCGGCCTTAACCACACCAAATGTTCAGGAAACCGTATTATCTGCTACGACTCACCAACCCTGCTTCATGCCATCGGATATGTGAGTTTAGGGAGATAGAGGTCCTCAGAAAACATGGTTGAACACCGACATCACAGCTTAGTCCATCAGACCAGAGAGCTACAAACATGGGTCTTTATCTTCCAAGAGATCTCAGACATTTGAACTTCAATGACACCTCGCTTCTCAGAACCAGATGAGCGTCCGGTGGGGAAGAGGTAGGGGATGGGGAATTACACCATCTGCAGGAAGAGCCGAAGAGTTACCTCTTCCGTGTGCTGCAGCGTGGAGGCTTGAGAAAGTCAGCATTGCTGTGCGTTATTTTCTCTCGGCTGTGGACCCTGGTTTTCTGTGTTTTTCACAGAGACGGCATTCAGACGGAGGCGGGAGACCCGTGGGAGTTAACATCACCCGCCCCCCCCACCCCCGGCCATCCTCTCCTCTGCATTTTGTGCCCTCGCTGTGTTTCCCGTTGCCGTCTGCATACTTCCCTGTGTCTGGGACACCACGGGGCCTTTGGGCCCCCGGGGGCTTGTGCAGCGCCCCCCCACCACACACACACACAGGCCTGCACACCGAAGATGCTCAAACGTAACTGGTATTGGAATCCCACTCACTTTTTCTGCCGTCACCCGGCAGAAAGTCCCCTGCTTTGCCACATGGACTCAGAAACAATTCTCTACAACTTACCAGACATTAATTAAGTCTTTGGTACGATTTCGCAAGGCATTGTAGCCAGGGGAAGATGGGAAGGTAACAGTCATGTCCCTGGCCTCACGGTGCAGAAATTAGGTAAAGTGTGTGCCAGGTGCTACATAATAATGTATCTATTTGTTTCATTATAGTTACTCACGTTCTCCTGATTTTATGCCAAAAGGGATTTCACACGGCTTACAAATATACACCCAACCACCAGAGCAAAAGAAAATAAAATAAATAGATGAGAAAGACGCAACGGCGGAGGCTGAGGAGGAAGGAGAAGAGGAGAAAGGCGGTGAGGCCCGTGCACTAAAGAGTCGCCATAAAATCCTCTATAGTCTTCAGAGGAGATACAGAAATGGGCCCCATGGTTTCTAGAACTGAACAAGCAGAGGGACACAGTCAGGATCATAAAGTGCTCACTATCCACCGAGGGCCTGGCTGAGGCTCAGAGATGCTCTGGACTTCGAATCTCACTCCGATGGCTGTGTCACAAGCTGCAGGATTTGAGAGAAAAGGAATGTTGACTCAAACAAAGAAAAAGAAATTATTTTGCTGCCATAAGTTTTGAACTCCATCACTACTGATCTTCTTTCCTGAACGATTGAAAAAAAGTTTAAAACAAATATGAGGGAAAAGGTCATTTAAATTAAGAAATGACATCTGTACATGAGACGGAGGGCAGAAGAAAGAAATGTCTGGGGCATTTTCCTGGATGTAACATGTCTATCTCTTTTCTTTTAATTAATTAATTTAATTTACTTATTTTTGGCTGTGTTTGGTCTTCAGTGCTGCGTGCGGGGTTTCTCTAGTGGCGGCGAGCAGGGGCTACTCTTTGAGGCGCTGCGCAGGCTTCTCATTGCAGTGGCTTCTCTTGTTGCAGAGCACGGGCTCTAGGCGCATGGGCTCAGTAGTTGTGGCACGTGGGCTTCAGGAGTTGTGGCTCACGGGCTCTGGAGCACAGGCTCAGTAGTTGTGGAGCACGGGCTTAGTTGCTCCACGGCATGTGGGATCTTCCCGGACCAGGGCTCGAACCCATGTCCCCTGCATTGGCAGGCAAGTTCTTAACCACTGCGCCACCAGAGAAGTCCCCTACATGTCTATCTTTAATTCTCGGACTGAATTCCAACTTTGCCTGAGAGACAGGCCAGCGATTGCTCAGGTATTATCTTCCCAGGCTCTAATCTTTTTTTGATGCGTTTGTACAGAGATGGTGTGATTCCCCTGCTTCATTAAATGTGTGAGTAGGTGGGTAGCTGTTTTCCCCACAAACTCCGTCTCCTCCTAGGTTTCACAACAGCGTTCCTCAAAATTATGCTCTTGCTAACCATCCTCAAACACGGAATGTAGATGTCAATATTAAATATACATACAGGAATCCTGGTGCAGGCGGATATCAGCTACAGCATCCAACAGAGAAATCCAAGATTAGGAGACAATGCAGGTAAAAGATGTTGACAGTCATTCAAAAATTATAGGAAAGTGACACAAAATGTTGAAATCAAGGGAGTTGATCTGCAGCAATGTCCTTGTCCCAGTAGAAACGATGGAGGAGGGACAGTGGGTATCAGCTCTGAGGAAGGTATCGGAGAAGCAGGCAAGCAAAGATGACTCGCCAAGAAGCTCGATATTAGTGGGGGGTACAGGGTGCACCTGCATAAAGTCAGGTTTCAATACAACAAATGCACAGTCATGGTTGTATTTTGTACGGCACCTGGATCCAAGCCTATTGGGCTGTGTGGTGTGGGGTCATCCACACTGGTGAAGCACAAGCAGAAAGCCTTAGCAACATGCCAAACCGCTCAGTAAGGCCCATCACGGTGACCCACTGTCACCATGGGAGTCCCGTACCCAAATGCATTTCTAGAAAATGGGCCAAAGACACAAGACGTTGATTATGTTTTAGTCAAGAAGGAGCAGAATCGGGCATGCACCTCTAAGATGTTAACCATGGTGAGTTGTCACGACTGAGAGAGAGACAGAGAGAGACAGAGAGGGAGAAGGGAGGAGAAGGAAAACTACTCAGTCCCATGGCATTCTTTGTCACCTATCCTGACCAAATGACATGGGAAACCTCAGTTGTATCTAATCGGGAGGTTTCTTGTGAATGAGGAGTTTCAAATGTTCTGAAAATAATTAATAGATCAAAAGTGAAAAATCATGTGATTATACCTAAAGGAGCTAGAAAGCAGTTTGATAAAAAAATTCTATATTCAATGTCCACTCTTTTAAAAAGAAAGCTACTAAAAAGAAAGCTATTGATAAAAGACGGGGGATTTCCCTAGTGGTCCAGTGGTTAAGAATCCACCTTCCAATGCAGGGAACACGAGTTTGATCCCTGGTCAGGAACCCGCGCACCACAACAAAAGATCCCGCGTGCAACAAGTAAGACCCGACACAGCCAAAAATAAATGAATAAATAAATATCTTAACATAAAAGTAAAAGACCGGAGGCAAGGCTGCAGACGCAGCGCATCTGACCTCATTGGGAGTTTTAAGATCAATGGGAATCTGTCTAAATGGTTTTTTGTTTGTTTTTAAAACTTTTTATTGAAATATAGTTGAATAACAATGTTGTGTTAGTTTCAGGTGTACAGCAAAATGATTCATATATATCTGTTCTTTTTCAGGTTCTTTTCCCTTACAGGTTATTACAAGATATTGAGTATACTTCCCTGTGCTGTACAGTAGGACCTTGTTGTTTACCTATTTTATACACAGCAGTGTGTATATGTTAATCCCGAACTCCTAATTTATCCCTCCCCCTTCCCGTTTGGTAACCATAAGCTTGTTTTCTACATCTCTGAGTCTATTTCTGCTTTGTAAATAAGTTCATTTGTATCATTTTTTTTTAGATTCCACATACAAGTGATATCATATGACATTTTTCTTTCTCTGTCTGACTTATTTCACTTAGTATAATGTCCAGGTCCATCCATATTGCTGCAAATAGCATTATTTCATTCTTTTTATGGCTCAGTAATATTCCATTGTATATATGTACCACATCTTCTTTATTCATCTGTCAATGTGTCTAAAGGTTTGATACAGGCGTGTGATGTGATCAGGTTTGCATTTAAGAAAGATCACCCTGATGGATTTACCTGTCTCTACCCAAAAGCCAGTAAGTACTATGATAAGTGGGGAAATGAAAGAAGCATTCCCATAGCGTCTTCATCATTGTTCATGTTAATGACTTCCTGGAAGAATTAAGCCGTACAATCAGATGAGAAGAAGGAGGTATACAGTTTGGAAAGAGGAAGAAAAATTACCATTTCTTGTAACTGACCACCTGAGGTACTTGGAAAACTAATCTGAAGGACAAATATAAAGGACGTAAGAGTCAGTAAGGTAGATGAGTACAAAGACAGCATTCAAATGTCCTTCACCCCTCCTCCTCTTTCTCTTCTGCTTCCTCTACCCTTTCCTTTCCTGAACAATTCAGTCCCAAAGCTATGAGACAGGGGCCGACAAGACAAGCAGCCCCGCCAAGGCCAAGGGTGGGGAGAAGTTGTGGCGCCAAGATCTGGGAGTCAGGGCTGGATGGATGAGGGGAGCGCCACACAGGGGAGGGGCAGCCGCAGTTATGGGGCACTGGCTACACATGGAGAAGCTGACCAAATAACACACAGGTGCAGATATAGCCAGGTTCCTTCCCTTTATCAGAGAAGAAAGATGCAAATATGGAAAAGGAGCAAACTTAGAATTAACCTTGTGACACTGGATTAGAATGAAGATGTTGGCATGAACTCCATATTTTGAATATAGACAAGTATAGAAAAAGTACAGATGTAAGTGCATTTATATATGTGTGCATCCCTTGGTCTCTCAGCGTAGATAGATATAGAGATCAAGACTGAGGTAGAAATAAATATGTCAAAAGATACAGAAGCCACCTTGAAGGGGCTCCCACCAGCCAAATCTGGGACTACTTGAGCTTCAAAATGAACAGTGGTAGTAATGTATTGTAACCCACTGAATAAAATAGGAAAGCAAGAGTCCAGACTCATGTAAATCCACAAATTGTACCTGTTTTCTTAGGTCAGTCTCCAAAGGGAATAGAAATAAAAGCAAAAATAAACAAATGGAACTTAATCAAACTTATAAGCTTTTGTACAGCAAAGGAAACCATCAACAAAACGAAAAGACAACCTACGGACTGTGAGAAAATATTTGCAAATGATGCGACTGACAAGGGCTTAATTTCCAAAATACACAAACAGCTCATACAACTTATTAGTAAAAACACAAACTTATGTAAATCAGCAAATTAATAACTGAAAGTTTGAAAAGGAAAAGAACATTTACATGGATCAAAGTACCTTCCCACAAATTCCTTACTAACTCACGAGGGGGAAAAATGTAACTTACAATGGAGAAAATTGGAGGACACTCCCGTAATCGGTTGATTGAGTGGTCAAAGTGGACATCTTCACTAATGGGACAAATTGAATTCGTGAGCCACCTGTTAAGGCGCATAAGAAGAGCACAGCATCATTTCTATGACATTCTTCCCCCCCCCCAAGAGACTTGCTACGAAATAACTTGCTCATAATTTTCAAAACCACAAAGGTCATGAAAGTCCATGAAAGACTGAGAAATTGCTCCAGACTGAAGGAGACCAAAGTGACAAATGCCATGTGTGGCTCTGGACCCGATCCTTTCATAATTAAGGGCGTTATTAGAACAGCTGACAAAACATGAAGGGGTGGAAGATTAGAAGGTAGAGATGTATCAGTGTTCATGTAAGAGAATGTCCTAGTTTGTAGAACTTGCACAGGGTAATGGTTCAGGGAATAAAAGATCTTCCTATTGGGCTTGAAACTTTTCTGTAAGTTTAAGATTATTTCAAAATTTAAAAATCAGTTTATAAAAATATCCATAGCATTCACCATATATAAGGAACTACTCCAAAATATTTAGTGCAAGAAATGATTACATTTATAAGGGCAATTCAGAACAAAGGATAAACATACCTAAGAATGAACTTAGAGGAATTGGCAATATCTATATGAAGAAAACTTTGAAGCAGTACTAAGTAACACAGAAAAGACATTTTTCATTATATGGCTTTTGTACCTTTTGAATTTTTACCAATGCATTTGTTTTTATTCAAGAATAAGTGAATGAAATTTACAGCAAAGACAATGCATTGAGGAAAACATGCATTGACCCCTTACTGAATCTACTGAAAGTTGTTAAAAAAGGAATCTCTTTTAAATAAAGAAAGAAATTGCACAGAAATAGACTCTGGTTGTAAGATCCAATGTGCTTAAACACGAGGAATGGTTCCTCACTACCCAGTAAGCACATCAAGGCCATCCATGATTCAACTCACCCAAGGCTGGGAGAAATGGATCACCCCCTCTCAGACATCTCTGTAACCCTTTGAATGACTTCCATGAAGTCGCTCACTTAATGGCTCTTGTAACACAGGCTTGTCTTCCATAAAGACTGAAAATTCCTTAGGGCTGAGAAAATAAACTCTGGTCCATCACTCGTTGCAATTCTCTGCTGCTTTGCACATAGTAAACATGTGATTGTGTGATTGTGAAGTTTTCCTTTTCTTTTCTTTCTCCCTTGACCCCAACTCAGACCCAAACTGTAAATGGTGTTTCACCAATTAAGGACCAAGTTTTACATATATTTTACTGATGATGGGAGGAAGGGGAGTAAAACTATAGTCAGTTATTTTCTCTAATTTTTACAAAGAGAAGTGGAAAGTTTAAATCATCACACCTGGGGGGTGAAGCAATACTGACAACCACAGCTGCTCCAGATGTTCCCAGAGATAATTTGGCATTAATTTTTGCAAATGGGCATGTAGGCAGCCACAAAGCTTTTATTTATTTATCTCATTATTTTACCTCTTTACCTATCAAATCTAAAGTAGTAAGATTTCACACTGAAAGAAGAAAACTAAAGAACTATATGTACCCATCATGTTGACCCTGATGTAACTTTAAACATTTTAAAGTATAAAATAACAAGTGAGACTAGACAAAGTAGCAATCAAGGCATAAATAACAGAGGCTAAGTCCACCCCCTGTGAGGGGGTGAGGTGAAAAGGTACATTCTATCAAACAAGCCTAGAAGAACCTAACTTAAAAAAGCACACGCTGCTAATTACTCCCCAAGCACATAAAGATGGCGAATTAGGCATGAAAAGTTTTCAAGAACGGAAAAATGATTTTAGAAAGGAAAGTGTGCCTTTCATTCTATCGTGGAAGGTGGAGCACATTTTGTTCTACTCACTAGGTGGAGTCACTGGGAAACAAGGATTCGAGTTACTGGTGGGGATTGCCACCCCGCAAAGACCCGGAGGGGTTCGCATTGTTTCCTCCGAGCTGGTCCCAGGCTCCCTGCACTGCTTTCTAATCTGCCCCGACAGGAGCACCCAAATATGGACCTTCTCCCCTGTCCTCCTGTTCTCCTTCCCTCTCACCTTCCGCCTCTTCGTAGGGAAACACTTCTCAGGTGTGTTCCAGGTTCTCAGTGATTAACATAAAATCATTTGTTGAACAGCTACTCTGTGATCATTACTGGAAGAAGAACTGGAATGAAGACCTGATCATGACTTGACAATGTCTCCAATCTAGCTGGGGAGGCAAGGCTCACACAGGAGTGTTAGCTGACAGTAAAGCAGAGAAAGGACTGCAGCTACCAGAGCAGGGATGTGATAAACCACCTGGGACTGAGGCCCCGTAGGTGCCACTATGTTAATGGGTTTCACTTCCAGTTAACACAGGCAGTTCAGAGCCCTCTTCAGATGGTCCTGAATCCAAAGAAATTTGCATGAATTCATTTAAATTAATTATTTATTATTTTTCACCAAGGGGCCATAAAAATTCTGGTGTTGTGGGCTGTCCGTTGTCATGAAGATATCTGTAAAATGTGGTCTAGACCAGAGTTTTGTTACTTTTTCAACTCACAATATGAAATTTATTTTTACAATAGGACCAAATGAGCACACACACAAGTCACTAAATAATAATTGCCGCTTGTGGGACTCACCCTCACACTCTCCACCCCTTGTCTTCCCCCTTATCCCCTTCCCTCCCCCCTCCCTTTTCCTCCCCTCTCTTCCCCCATCCTTTCCCCTCCGCCCTCCTCCCATCCCCTTCCCCCTTTCCCGCATTCTATTCAGTTTTTAGAAATACAATTTGGGTTTACTAAAAATAGATTTCATGACTCACAAATAGGTTGCTACCCACAATCCAAAAAACACTGGTTGAGAACATTCCAAAATGTTATGGAATTGAGGGCTCTGAGGATCCCCGCGTACGGTTTGTGAGTGAAAGATACAAGGAAGGTTTATTGAGGTTAGATGAAGTTGACTACGAAGGGCATTATGTTAACAAAAGCTTGAAGTCTTTTTAAAAAACAAACGTACTGAAGAAACATCCAACAGTCCTTGACAGTCTAAAGATGTACGTGGGGGTTTCCCTGGTGGCGCAGTGGTTGGGAGTCCGCCTGCCGATGCAGGGGACGCGGGTTCGTGCCCCGGTCCGGGAAGATCCCACGTGCCGCGGAGCGGCTGGGCCCGTGAGCCATGGCCGCTGAGCCTGCGCTTCCAGAGCCTGTGCTCCGCAACGGGAGAGGCCGCAACAGTGAGGCCCGCATAACTCATAAAAAATAAATAAATAAAAAAATAAAGATGTACGTGGTACAGTGAGGTGCCCCTGGAAGATAAACATGAACTAACAACGTCGTTAGCTTGTTAAGACCACCATCCAAGGATGGGTGAAGGCAGGACCTTTACAAAAATATCGAAATAAATGTGGAATGACTGGGCATTACGAGTCTTAATTTATAAATAGAGTAACCGTTCTCCAGGTAAGTTTCTTTTTTTTTTTCTTTATCACAATTCAGCTTCTTGGATATCTGGGCAATTTCCTTCTTCAATAACATGACAGAATTTCTTATCGAAACTTAAGCATTTTTGCTTATGAATTAGCCACCTTGTAACCAGTCATTGGAGCAAAGAAGTTTTACCCTTATACTTTCTGCTGTCTGAAAAATACCACTTGAATCAGTCTACTACATTATTGAATAATGCTACAAAAGTTTGTAGTAATTTTATATCTTCTTTGGAGAAATGTCTATTTAGGTCTTCCGCCCATGTTTGGACTGGGTTGTTTGTTATTTTGACATTGAGCTGCATGAGCTGCTTGTATACTTTGGAGATTAATTCTTTGCCAGTTGCTTCATTGGCAAATATATTCTCCCATTCTGAGGGTTGTCTTTTCGTCTTGTTTATGGTTTCCTTTGCTCTGCAAAAGCTTTTAAGTTTCATTACGTCCCATTTGTTTATATTTCCATTTCTCTAGAAGGTGGGTCAGAAAGGATCTTGCTGTGACTTATGTCATGGAGTGTCCTGCCTATGCTTTCCTCTAAGAGTTTCATAGTGTCTGGCCTTACATTTAGGTCTTTAATCCATTTTGAGTTTATTTTTGTGTATGATGTAAGGGAGTGTTATAATTTCATTCTTTTACATGTAGCTATCCAGTTTTCCCAGCACCACTTACTGAAGAGGCTGTCTTTTCTCCACTGTATATTCTTGCCTCCTTTATCAAAGATAAGGTGACTATACGTGCATGTCTGTCATACAGAGTGAAGTAAGTCAGAAAGAGAAAAACAAATACCGTATGCTAACACATATATATGGAATCTAAAATAAATGGTTCTGAAGAACCTAGGGGCAGGACAGGAATAAAGATGCAGACGTAGAGAATGGACTTGAGGACACGGGGAGGGGGAAGGGTAAGCTGGCACAAAGTGAGAGAGTGGTATGGACATATATACACTACCAAACGTAAAACAGATGGCTAGTGGGAAGCAGCCGCATAGCACAGGGAGATCAGCTCGGTGCTTTGTGACCACCTAGAGGGGTGGGATAGGGAGGGTGGGAGGGAAACACAAGAGGGAGGAGATATGGGGATATATGTACACGTATAGCTGATTCACTTTGTTATAAAGCAGAAACTAACACACCATTGTAAAGCAATTATACTCCAATAAAGCTGTTAAAAAAAAAGTTTGTAGTAATTTAAAAATTGCTTTCCCACACCATATATAGACTATCACTAGTAATTAATGCAGAGCTTATCAAGGCCAATATATGCGGTTATCTTTCTTCATCTCTTTCCTCTACTTTTACGCATGGAGTAATAAGTTTTATTGGAATGACTACACGAATGCATATGAAACAGCCCCTTTTCTCTAGAATCTTTCAGGCCAACGGGGATCCAGAACTATGGAAATGACCCTCATGCCACACAGAATGTGGTGAGCGCCTCAGGCCACCCAGAGCCCCAGACCCAGGAGGAAAGGCACCCCCATCCTTCTCGTGGAGATGACCACGGCCTCATGGAGAGGGTAGACGTTCCGAGGGGCCTCCAAGGATGTGGAAGGGTTCTACGAAGAGAGACTGAGTGGTGAGCAGAGTCCTGGGAAGAGGAAACTTCACAAGCGCTCCTAGAAAGTAAGTATCAGTTTAGCTGAACGGGAGGGTCCTGTAAGGGGAGGGCTGGGAGAAGCACACAAAATGTTAGGGCTTTCCCTTTGTGTGGCTACTTTTCGTTGACCACGCATTGGCACATCCATTATCTCAGTGCCATCTCTTCAGGACTACAGTGCGACAGACCCTCACGCCCAAGGAGAGCATTAGTACTTTACAAGAGAATAAAAGGAGAGCTGGAGACTTCCCGGTAGGAGGAGGGCCAGCGATAGGCTGCCTGCACTTGTTGGAGGGGTAGCGATGCTGTGTCTGATGCACATACTTGCTTTGAGGGGTGGACTCTGCCCCGTCTGTCAGAACGAGAAATTCTGTCTTTGGGATACTTGGGCCAGGCCAGCAGGGTCAAGGTTTTCTTTCCTCTCTGCTCTGGGGTCCTAAGGTCTGACCTGGAGCTGCCATTTGCCTTGTTACCTTGGGGGTGGGCATGCAGGCAAAGGAGCCCTGGAGGTCCCACTGCTCCATCTTTGACTCTCCCCCAGGGACTCCCTGAAAACCGGCTTCCACTGAGATTTGTTCTCTTCGGATTTTGCCACTTGTAACTGACAGGGACCTCGGCACAGATGGGCTGAAGCAGGAGAGCTGGGGGCAGAGAGTCCATCTAGGGGGCTCTTCTAAAAGTCCCCCTTAGCCCTTTTCTACACTACCTTCTGGGCATCCTAAGTCTACAGAAAAGTTCTACTAAAAAGGGAAACTCCATTGTTCATTCATACATTTATTCAACAATATTTACAGGGCACTTAATATTTGCCAGGCTTTACTCTAACTGGAAAAAATGGCCAAAGAGGTTTCTGTCTTTATGGAGAGCACATTCTCACAGGGAGAGGCAGACTATAAAAAAGTAAGCACAATAAGAAAATCTCAGACAGCATTTTTGTCCTACGAGTGAAACATCACATCCCCACAGTGACCCAAGGTTCCAGGACCCTGTGTGGCCAGCAGACAGCACAGGTCAAGCGCTTACCCAGAAGATGTTTGACAAAAGAAAACAGAATGGGATAGAAATATACTGTAGTGGGGACACTGAGTAATCCTTGCTGGTTTTCTTTCTTCAGATGCAAGTCTAACTCATGTTCAATGACTTAGCACAGAAATGGAGCTGTTCCCAACACCACCCTCACAGATTTCATGAAATCCTGTCACTGCAACATTTCAAGTCCACTTTGCGATTCTTTTGCACTTGAGACCGTCAAAGGACAATGACCTCAAGTCTGACAATCAGAGAGACTGAACAACAAAAACTAAAGGGAATGGGCAGGAAAAGAGCTTAATATTAAGTAGAGAGAGGGATGGATTAAATTAACACGCTATCAGTTGATAATGGACTTTTCTTGTATGTTACAACAAATTATTTTTCCCTATATTTACTTTGGACATTCATAACGAAGTTAAATGAAACTCCTACTGCTCTACAAGTTATTGTTATTTGTATGTGTTAGTTATCCTTTTAATCACTTACAATAGGCAGCTGGTTTTTATCCAATCCCAGTGATTTTAAACTGGGTCATCAAAATCCACTGGGTCTAAGTGAAACCAGGGTTTTAACAATGCCGTGCAATCTTTTGCTGGATGTCAAGCCAGAGGTGATACTGTATTAAGAACAGGAGACTAAGCTGTAACAACAACCAAAATGTTCCAATTAACTTCAAGTTAGAGGGAACATGTGGCCAAATACAGCTCAAAGTCAGGGCTTGGGATTGAGAGATTTGCCCTGAATAGAGTATTATAGCCTGGAGATACTCAAAGCCCTACCAACAGCCCTAAAAATATTCTAGGACTTAAGACCCCATGGGCTCACCTGTGTCTGGCTGCTACTTCCACACACTCAGGTCTGCTCCACGTCAACCCAGACATGAGACTCAGGCCCTGCACTGGTTTCCATTTACAAATGAGATGTTGAAGAAGTTGGTAGGCTTATCAAAGAATTCAGGACACACTGAGGAGCGCAGCCTGCACCACCTACCAAATTAACATGCAGTCACCATCAGTCACTCCTGGGTTCTGATTCCCTGTCAACCGCACCACTAGTAGGGGTCCTCCTCTGAGTTGGCCCCCACAGCCTCCTCCTTTCTGTTCTCTCTCACATTCTCTTTTTCTTTACACTCAGGGACTCTCCCTTTTGCTGGAGCAACCAAAGCCCTTGCCCCTGAGGCCCCAGAGTCTCACCTTCTACAGTTGGTGTGCACCAAAGCATTTTTCCAAACCAAGATCGTTCCCTTCCCGAGAGATACTCTGGAGCTAAATGTTAGGACGATTGCAAGTCCTCCACCAGCTACAGCACCTGTTATGTAAACATGGGTTTTATTATTGCAGGTCAGGGGGTGGCATAAAGTCACATCTGTCCCTTTTTCCTTCTCCTTCACAGTTAGCCCAGGGAAGCCCCAGATAAGACAGGCAAGTGAATGTCTTGATGTAGAAAAATGGAAATAGGAAAAAATCAACATCATGACAGCGCTCAAGGGTAGTCCGGAAAAGAAAACTAAGCCTCCTGATTATACTTCCCTTCTTGAAACGAAGTTATGGACCTTCCTAGGCAGAGATTCCTAAGTTGGGTAAGCTTTTCCCAAACAGAAGTAAAAGGATCTTCCTTACGAGCAACTTCACCTCAAGACTCTATACGTGGTGGATATTTCATCTTCCTTCTCAATACCTCCTCCTTCAGAGCCAGCAAAGCAAACACAATATACTTCTTAAATGAACAAGAATCAGGGCGTCCCTGGTGGCACAGTGGTTAAGAATCCGCCTGCCTATGCAGGGGACACGGGTTCGAGCCCTGGTCCAGGAAGATCCCACATGCCGCGGAGCAACTAAGCCCGTGTGCCACAACTACTGAGCCTGCACTCTAGAGCCCGCGTACCACAACTGCTGAAGGCCGCGTGCCGCAACTACTGAGCTTGCGTGCCTGGCGCCCATGCTCTGCAACAAGAGAAGCCACCGCCATGAGAAGCCCGCGCACCACAACAAAGAGTAGCCCCCGCTCGCCGCAACTAGAGAAAGCCCGCGCGCAGCAACGAAGACCCAACGCAACCAAAGATAAATAAATAAATATTTTAAAATATATTAAAAAATGAATGAGAATCAAAGTCAACATCCACGGTAGAGAAGAATAACAAATATTTGTGAATCAAAATTATGTATAGACTTTTACTATTAAGAACAAGATCTAGTTCATTTATCAAGATCCTACATCTGGATTGCAAATGTTGCCATGTTAAAGGGCTTGGAATGCATCAGGGATTTTTCTCATGAATATAAGGTTTATAATATTCAGACATGTTTATAGAAAACCATACATCTTCATTGATGGGCTCCAATGACTGCTAAAGAACATTCCACAAATTATTACAAAAATGAGTGTGTAGGATATATATTGAAAACAAATGAGTTTTATGTCCACCAAAAGGCATGCACACAAGTTGTTTCATATCAGCTTTATTTGTAATGACCCCTAAATTGAAAAAACCCAAATACCCATCAGTAGTACAAAGGACAAGTAGATTGTAGACTATTGATACAATATTACTTAGCACTCAAAAAGAACAAACAACTGTAACAACGTAGGTGAATCCCACAGACGTAATGTTGAAGAAAAGAACCCAGACACAAGGCTATGTGCTGTTTGATTCCACATATGTGAGCCCCAAAGCAAGGAAAACCAATTAATGGCAATAGAGTTCAGAAGAGTGAGTAGGGGTTTTATTGGGACAGAGCACAAGGAGCTTTCTAGAATGCAGGAAATGTCCTGTATCTTCATCTGGGTATGGATATATGTTAACATTAATTAAGCTTTTCACCTAATAAAGTGAACTTTCTGAAAATGTTATAATTCATTTTATATATATATATATATATATAGGTATGTAAGCAAAATCCAAATTTATATAGTTATGAATTGACTTGTACTGCAGAGTTGAGTGTTCAACATTTTATACTTTCAGAAAGAGCTTTTTGTCATGGCATAAGTAGTGAATTATCAGAATACGTTTCTACCTCTCTTTGCAATATAGCAAGAAGTCTAGCAGACACAACCTTAACCAAGTGATCAAGCTTAACATCGCTAATGACATCATGTGTCCTCTGATGTGACCCAATGTCACCTGGATAGTATCCTTGTCCAAAATGTTTAGCCTGAATCTGGTCATTCGGGAACATCAGATGAATCCAGACAGGGAATTTCTAAAAGATTATTGACCTGGACCCTTCAAACATGTCAACATCAGGGAGCATTTCTAGATTAAAGGAAATGTGACAACGAAATGCCATGTGTGGTTCTTGATTGAATCCTAGATTGAGGGGAAAAAAACGGGCTATTATTGGGGAAATGTGAACATGTGCTCCCACTAGATAATATTATATCAACATTAAGTGTTCTCGGTGTGGTTGCTGGATTGTGGTCCTTTAGGAGAATGTCTTGCTCTTAGAAAATAAATCTGAACTCTCTAGATCATCATAATGTCTACAAATAACTCTCAAGTGGTTCAGCCAAAAATAATAATCATTGTGAGAGAAAGAAGAAGAGGAGGAGGTGAAGGAAGAGGAGAAAACAGCCAAACGTTTGTCCCCGTCACTTGGAGTGAGATGGACCCACCTCAACCCAAAATTTGGTTCGAATGTCGAGACTGGTGATCCCACACATGCACCAAGAGGGTGTGGGAAAGTTTATTGCTCTCATAACGAGGCTTTGCTAGGGGAGAAGTGCAGACTCCCAAGCATGTCTGGAAATGGCTTGAGAGCCAACAGGTGCAGGTTTCACTGTGGTTACAGGTGGTCCTGGGAGATTCTCACGTAGGAGTCAGGGCTCATGTGGACTGAGTTCCCACTGGCACCAATGGAAGGACCCCGTGGGCTGTCGCATCAGCCTGCCCAGGTTTGGAGCAGACAAGAAGCTGGCTGTGAAGGTGGGATCTGGAAGCTGTCAGCAGCCAACCATCAGAAATGGAGTCAGATTCTGTATCACATTGTCACATTGGTGATTTAGGTGAAGAGGACCTCAGCACGCACTGTACACATCCTGTAGCTTTTCTGTAGACGGAATACTTTTCAAAATAAAAAGTGGGAGGAGGGAAGATGAGCCTACCGTCCTCTCACATGAGTACCAGGCACTAATACCTTAAAATCAATTTAGTCATAAGGAAAACTATTTTTGTAAATACGTGATGCTATATTTTAATCAGCTCTGCATGCTTAATCCCAAAGCCAGTGTCTTTCACAAATGAAAGATTTTTACAGCTCAATATGAATATTCCTTCTTATCTCTATCCATTTACAAGTACAATTATTATGGTCACTATTAAATGGAATACTCAATACTTTAAGATGTCTTAGTTACAGAAACATTGGTCATTTCACTCAAGAAGAAATGATTGAGTGCAGAATATGTACAGGCATTGTATTAGGGGCAGGGATAAAACAGATAAAACAGGGATAAAACAGACTAAGACGGGAATTATCAGTTCTCGATGAAGCTCAGTGTCTTAACACACCAGGTAAGACATTCCCCTCTGCCCTTTGTGAGTTTATATTCTGTCAATATTTAAGAATCTAAGTATATAAAATGTATAAGTCACAAAACCCAGACATACCATTACAGTTACATGAGAATTTAAGAGTCATACTTATACCAATCATAATTACCATGGGCTCCCCAGAAGGTGTATTCGTATCCTATTTTATAATAATGCATATGTTAAATAACATAATTCTTTCTCTGTTATTACATAAATTTATAGCAAAATCACAAACCTGTGCATATTTATAGTAACTGACGTGGACAGAACGCAATACCGTATCCACATCTGCTCTAAGCAGAGAATTGGAGAAGAAAAACTGTCCCATAAATCCTAAAGTGCATGGTGCTACGGTTGCCCCACATCTAGTACTTCTGAGACTTCAAATATTCTATCCCACTGATTTGAGGAGCTTGCTTACATTTGCTAATCACTCCATTTTTAGGTCCCCAAAGTGTAGTGTCCATAGTGATAGTAGATCACTGCAAAAGAAAATTGGGGCAGGTGTGGGCAAATAGGCCTTTGGTGGAGTTTCAATTGTTGTCATCTTTTTTGATTCAACTTCTCTCTCCGGAAATTCACCAACAGATAGATTTATACACGTGCTCAAAAATATACTGCGTGGTTGCTTATTATAGCATTATGTATAAAAAGATTAATTCCATAAGAATTATCAGTTATGTTACATTGTGCCATGGAATACTATACAGACAATAAAAATCAAGTCGATCTATATGTGCTGGTAAATTTCCAATACATAAGTAAGTGAATAAAGAAAGGTACAGGAGAAAAGTAGGTGGAGGATGCTCGTGTTTGTGTAAGAAAGGGATATCATGTATGCACTCCTGCACAGGTGACCCTTGAGCGACCGCACAAGTTCACTTCGACACAGATTTTTTTTCAATAAATACATATAGTGCTACACGATCCACAGTTGGGTGAATCTGTATATGTAGAACCAAAGATAGGGAGGGCTGACCATGGACTTGAGAATCCTTGGGTTTTTTTATCCACAGTGGGTCCTGGAACCAATCCCTTGAGGATTTTGAGGGACGACTGTATACACACAGAACATTTCTGGTTGGTGTCATAAGAACCTTGTAACGTGGGTGACCTTTGGGAAAGGTGAATGGGGTTGGAGGGGGACATATTTTGCATCTTTTCTGTAAGGCCTGCCGTGATATTTACACTTTTTACCATGTGCATGTGTGTATATATGCGTGTATGTGTATAATATATGTGTGTGTGTGTGTGTGTATATATATAATATGATGATGTTGATCATTGTGATTGCCACATTGTATTCATCAAGGAAGAGGACAGAAAGTTAAAGAGCTTTTAACAAGAATCTCATATCCCGTTTGAGCAGTTCTTATACTAAACAATGCTGCTCCTCCAGCCAAGAAAGTGAAGATAACTTCAGCTTACCTAAGAAGACAAGATTCCATTTGCACGGTTAAGTCCCGTCATGGAAGCACTTGGAGGAAACATCTCCACAGAGCTCTTACCTCTGTTTATTTGCAATCCTGTTTCTGCACTGGTGGGAAGGGGGAAGGTGGGTGTTTGTGGGGGGGGGGGCAGGGAAGGGGCTAGCAAATCGGAGTATAAACAAAACTGCTTTCAACGTAAAGAGTTGCTTCTAAACCGTAGATCAGAAGGTACCCTCAGTTACCACCCCACCGTGCTCAGAGTGTCTGGTAGTTCTGGAAAGAATGGAGGGAAGGCATTGCCCCAGCCGCCAGCCTGTCCAAACTGTGCAGACGTTAAGCGACTTCCCCAGCTTTTCACGTCAGCAAGAACTGCTGCTTATCTACTTCCGTTGCGAGTTACCATTTCGTTTGGAGTCGGTTATGGTTTACCTGCTTCTTCACACAATCCTATTCAAAGTCTTAAAAATTTCACCATCCAGGTCATCTGATTCAACCTTCTGATGTTACAGGTGAGGAAACCGGCAACAGGCATGTCTTTTTAGACTAATGGGACTTCCTTTCTGGTCCACGTGTGAGGACTCACCCCTGGATGCTACTCTGTATTCTTGTCCTTCTTTTCCCCCAAACTCTCCTCTCCCCGCCAACCACCTTTGGCACACTGGAGGGCAAAATGGCCTTCCTGGTGGGAGCCAGAGAAACTAAGGTGAGAACTGAAAAACATCTGAACTGTAACGCTCTTCGCCATCAAGCTTCTGTGGAATGTGCGCTTGTGAGATTTTCTTCCAGGGGTCAAGCCCACTCTTTCCTATTAATGATTATAAATAACCCTTTAAGATATTTTTCTTATAATAATTAAAAATCTGATCAACTATTCTAAAACAATTAATCTGTTCGGAAAAAATCATTTCAACTGGTTTTAGGCGGTCATGTAGACGTAGGGCAGTTAACAATCTACATGCTCAGCTTTAACTGGTTTTAGAGGTACAGAGTTGCTAAGACTTCCCCTGCCCCTGTTTCCAGATGCCCCCAAAGCCAATGGCCTGTGAATAATACAGGGAAGCCACAAAACCCAAAAGCCAGTGTGACGTCAAACAGGAACACAATTTTAAGAAACCAATGTTTACTTCAGTCATTACCTCGTCAGATGAAGGAATAGCTACCCACAGACAGTCTCACTGTGGCTCAAGAAACCTGAGGAGTATAAAACATGAGTAGGTCATGGGTTCTGTTCAAACCTCCCCTGACCTCCTTCACTGCAGAGGCCCCCTTCGGGTGACTTTACACCCCAGAGTGACAGGAAACCAGAAAACTGGGCTGGATAGGATCTTAACCAAGCTCATCAAAGACAGAAACTACTTACTTTTAAAACCCTCATGAGATTAACTGAATGTAATAATAAACATTTGATATCATTTTACATCCAAAAATCATCTTAAAAGAAATGAGAATTAAAGTCAGAAGACAAAACAATACAGAAATGTTAGGGTGTGGGTGGGGAAGGGGGAGAACAGAAATGGGTTTCCGAGAGCCCAGGAAGAGCCCACAGGGGCTGAGAGAACAGGTTTCTAACTAGAGGGTAAGTGTTGGAAAATAGGCTTTAATGTTATATTTCAGTGTAGAGTAACTAACGCAACACCATGTGATCAGACCAAAGTATCTAAGTAAATAACAATTCCTTGAAAAGGGACCAATATGAAGGGAATGCGAAGAGAATGAAAAAATAGAAGTATCTTCCTATGGGATAAGATCAATAATTATAATTATTCAGTGTTTCCATCAGAGCCTCTTCCCACATGGTCTTCGACATACATACCCATCACCTTCACAGCCAGATGAATGCTGTAACATACTCTCATGTCTAAGTTCAAGGCCATGAAAGACAGTAGATGCAAAGCAAAGTAAAAATTGTGGCCGGCATTGTCCATTTGCACACCAGATCTCTCTAAGTTGTAAAGACAAAATCTTTATATGTTTAACATTTTATGCAAATATCTCCCATCAGTAGAGTCTGAACACACGGCGGACACAGAGCCAGCTGGGGCCCACAAGAGGACCATACCCTGGTCCCGATCGTGATTTTACACATACGCACACACGTCAGATAACTTCAGCGGACTTCCAAATAAACGTTCAGCCAAACTAGGACAGGGCACTTCACTGTCCCCTTGCCACAGCTGAGCAAATAAGTCAGGGAGAAAAAGGAAACCATCCATGTGTGTTCACAACAACCCGTTCACCATCTTACCTTCATCTCATAAGGAATCTCCTAAAGAGAAATGATTAACAGGACAGGAGCCGTTACAGGAAATAGCCACCTAGGGCCTGAGTGGACACCTACCCTCGTGACTGGGGCGCAGATTGGTGGCAGGTGAGGGCATGAATAGGGGCAATGGTTTCCGTTCTTCTGTTCAAAGTTCCCACTCCACTCCCTCCAGGCAGCCTGCATACTTACTGGCTGTTTAAAACTTTAGACCAAGCCAACCTGCTGACAGACGGTCTTAAAATCAATGACTCCCAATGAAACTTAATTTCCAATTGCCTTGATCTAATAGATGCTATAATGTGCTTTCAGTGGTTGAAATGAACAAACACGTCGGCCTTCCAAGTTGCTGGAGCTCAAAAGAAAGCCCTTCTGATATACAAGGTCAGCAAAACTGATGTAAATGCTTTTCTCTCCTGTTCAGTGTGTGCATATTGTCAAGTTTGGCCGAGAGACTCAAAAGAAAGACACAGCCTTGAGTTGGAGAGGTGATAAGATCCAGGTCCTTAACCATGTGTAAGTGTCCTTGTATATTTTGTTGCTGGTGCATAACCACCCGTCACTCAAACACTGGTTTACACCTGGCCTCCCCATCTTCCATGGTCAAAGTACCCACAGCCATACACCCTCCCACATATGTAGAGATGTTTTTCCATCACGTTCGGTGAGTGCCATGACTACCACTTCCCAAGGAAATGCATTCACAATCCTATGGTACTTGAGTATTCACACACTTAATGGTTTCTACAGTTACATATTCATAGGCAATTATCTAGGAGCATTTTTATTTGCCAAATGCAAAGGATACAGTAAAATCAGTAGACATTTTTAAGCTCTAACAAAACCAATCTGTACCATAAGTCACTTCAAAATTGTGATAATCTCTGAATAACATAGATACAGGTACTTACTATTGCCTGTTATGACTTACAGAATATTCTCGGCCGGGTCCTATCACACTAGGGAATGTGGGAATTTTGCTACTACTGTTAGTACAGGACCTCCAGAACATAGCTTTTTAAATTCTAATACCGCACATTTCCACCAAAAGGACGATAAATGTTTGTTAAAATACAATTCTTATTGCTTTTATAAATGCCAGCCATGCATTCACTAATTATTTGAAAATGGCATAAAATGTATCCAGGTTGTTAAATACCAGGATAATCATGTCAGTTCCCATAGACTTCACTAGTTGCTTGACCAAAAGAACATAGTGTGCACCTCTGAGAGTAACCTCGGGTCAAAACTGAATGCTGAGTATAGAGCCGATGAATTTGTCAGACACCCATGGTGATACCGAATTATTCTCCCCAAAGATGGAAAAATACCAAAATACCATTCAGATAGAATCATTGCCATATTTGAATGTCTTACCAAATGCCATTTTTTTTCAGTAAAATTAATTGAAGAGCTGTACTAACTTTTGCTCTAAGATCACAACTGAGCAAAGAAAGTCAAAACATGGGCAGACACTGAAATACAACCGCTTCTGAGGTGAGTGGGAGACATTGCTCTCACCTGCTTCTATTAAATCCCACTGACCAGGGAGAACCAAAACCAGACCCTTTGCTTTAAAATGCACACAAGCCATGCAAAGGGTTGCAAGGGGACACAGAGATTCATGTCTTATGAGCAGGAAGGACTTTGATGACTTCGTATTTCTTATGACGTCAAAGGAGAAAAGCCAAGGACTCCATTTTGGAGGTACACGCCCAGTCCCCTGGTGCTCCGACCAGCCCCTGCTACCGACCAGGCCACAGGGCTCCCCTCTGAAAAGAAGAGCAACCCCAAAACACAGCTCCTCTCCCTGCCGGGGTTCAGACCTTTCCCCCACAGGCCCTTTCACCTCCCCTTCCACAGCTTAACCGATAACAAAACATTTGCATCTGGTTCATATTTCCTTTGTGTTTAAACTACAGTCCAGAAAAGAACTTGACTAGTTCATTGGGGCCTACTTTCAACCAAATTCAGAATACTGTAAGTGAAATAAAAGGTGTCTGACTGGGTTGCTTTTATGTGGCAATCAGATATCCAAGAATTACTTTTGCTTCCATAGGAAATTTCCCATCTTCACTTCTTCGTTGGTTTGATTCTAGGGAAAGGAGTCCCCAGATGCTTGCAGCACAGCATCTCCCCTCGAGATCAGTCCACCATTAGATCTGCCTCAAGCCTCACCTCCAACTTCGGGAGGATGCAAAGGGCTGCCTGAGCAGATGGGGATTCAACATGACGCAACCCTGAGCATCCCTGGACTGGAGAAGCCTGGGAGAAGCAGCAGCCCTCCTGACGCCCCTTGCCAGCAACACACATGAGGGGACAGCACCAGCACCCACTCTCCAGACCCAGGCGTCCTGCACAGACGTCAGTACAGGCCACTGAACCACAGGACAGTTCGACACCCCCATGTATGTGACAGCAAGGCAGAGGACGGGAAATGGCCAGCCATCCCCAATCCATACCCAGCCTCTTCCAGCCTCCTCTCCCACTCCACCCCACCCTCCCCTTCTCCACACAGAGTTTCAAGTTCACCCAAATTTGGGTCTTCAATGTCAGCCTGATCAGCACATTCCCACTCCCCCCCCCCATTTCCTGGAGGCACATGGAAAATCCCATTTGTGGGGAAAAAAAGTCTACTCAAGTTGCCTTGACACAGGGAGCTACCGAGCACCGGCTGGAGCATTCCTGCAGAGCATCTCAACTCCCAGACCTTCCCTGCAGGCTCCTTTCCTTTCCTCCAGCCCGGCTCTCCCTACCTTCCTCCTGGCTGCCGCCCTCAAAGCAGGCAGTGGGCTCCTCCTCTGGGAGCCCCGACTGTCCTCCACCCTCCAGGGCTTTGCGTTTCTTCGACATCTCTGCCGGGGCTGGGGCTTTGGGGTGTGCTTTCCGCACCCCCAGCCTCCCCCCTCGGAGAGGAGAGTGAAGGTGGGGTTAGGTGGAGGGGAGAGAGACGGGCGAAAGAGGTGGGGAGGAGAGGCCGGGGAGGGAGATGGCTGGAGAGGAATTGCTGCTGAAGGAGGGAAGGCACTTTGGGGAAGCAGGAACCAGGCGGGCAGGCGGCGCAGAGAGCCTACAATCAGTTCAGCAGCAGTCCTCCGTCTAGGGGGCTCTCTGCTCTCTCTCTCTCCCTCTCTCTCCCTCTCCCTCTCTCCCTCTCTCCTTCCTCCTTCCTCTTTTTCCTTCCACTAGAAGGGTAAGCCCAGAGGGAAAAAGACACCAAAACACCAGGGAGGAGAGGCTCTTTGGGCGCTCAGCTGATTTCTTTCTAATTTAGGAGGGGGATAGCGTGGGTGCTGGGTATGGGGACTTCTAGCCCTGTCTGTAAAGGACTGGTGTCCTGGGAAGGGAGGTGTTGGGAGGGGGGAGGGTGTTAGTGGTGTTTGGAAGGGAATATTTTTAGTGGATTACAAGGAAGATTGGGTAGAATGCTGCGGGATGCAATATAGTGATGCCTTCAGGCGCTAGGGGCACAGGACCCCCTCCTCCTCTGTGACATCATTTGAGCTTTTGCAAAAGGGGTTGGGGGAGGTGCAGGGAGGACCAAGGAGAGAGGCAACAGAGGCCCGAGGCAGAAAGGGGAGGGGAGGGGTCTTGTCCCCATTCAGAACCGAGGAAGGAGGCCCAGAAAGGAGGCAGGAGGGTGGGGGCCTCCTCCCAAGGCCCCCTTGGGTCTAGCCTTGCAGGGGCGGCCGTTTGCAGCTGGAGGGCAGCCTTGCAGGGAACTTGGAGCTGGAAACTCGGTCCAAGAAGCAGTAGCCGGAGGCAATCGCTCAGGCGCTGGGCTCCGCTGCCCTCCCTCTCACCTCCTCTGCCACCCCTGAGTCTTCTGGTTTTATCCACTCAGGTCTCTTTTCTCACCTCCACTCATCACCCCTCTTCCAAAACAGTTATGTCCCCAAACAACACACACACACACACACACACACACACACACACACACACACACTTTCTTATTGCCGAAAAGGATGGAGGGAAACGATGGTAACTTTTTTTAAATGGTTGGATTGGAGGTTTTCTGGACTCTCAAGGGTTAAATAATAGGTACAAGGAACAGTCCACTTACCGCCGAAGTATGCGAAGCGCCTGTCTGCTTTCCGCTTCAAGTTCACACACTGGAAAAAGAGAGAAAAAGCAAAGAGAAAAAAAAGAAAAAGCGGGCGGGCCCGGAGCCCCGTGGGTCCAGGGCTCCATTGAGAACTGCGCACAACAAGTTGCCAGTGAGCCCAGGTGGCCCAAGTTCATGACCTCTCCAAGAACACTCGCTTCTGCTCCACTCGGCAGGCATATTCCAGAGGCGTGGGGCAGTCTGCCTTTCGCGCTGATCTCCCCTGAAAAGGAGCAGACAACTCTAAGCGGTGTGTGGCATTCCTCTTTCCCTCTTGTCCATCTGGGGGTCTCCGGGAAAGCTGCGCTGAGCGCTCTAGGCACCAAGGAAGACCGGTCCATTTCAGCTCATCCTCCCGCGGCCGCAACTTTGGACCCACACACCTACAGAGAACCTAAGTGCGAGTGTGCGTGTGTGTTTGAGTGTGTGCGCGTGAGTGTGCCAGCCTGTGTGCCCGCGCGCACCGGGCTTTGGGGCGCATGTGCTCTCGGGAACGACTCTCCCTGGCTGCCTGGAACTTGGAGAGTTTTCCTTTAAGCCGGAGCTGCTGCTCGGACACCCCCCCTCCCCCCCCCCCGCGTCCAACAGGAGGCGATGACGTCTGTAGCCTCGTTGCCAGACAGTCCCCAGGCTGCCGCTGCCGTTCATTGACAGGAGCGGGCGCTCCGACGTCAGCAGCCGGACCTTTGGCAAAGCTGCTCGGGCGGAGACGGCTCCCACCCCCGCACCTGCCAGCCCGCCCGCGGGGGGAGGAGGGGCAGTAATGAAATCAAAGTCGCTGGGGAGGGGCCCGGCGAGGCTCCGGGGCTCGAGGAGGAGGGGACTCCGCTCTGCCCTCTTTATCCTGGAGCTCCAGAGTTTATAAATAGCGCTGTCTCCAGCCAGACTCGACCCCTCCGCTGCAGCCCCCGCGGTACCCCCGCCCCTGCGCCTGTCACTTCGCGCTGGACTCGCTCGGCCGGGAGGGAGGCGCGGAGGGGGCGGGGAAGCAGGGAGTGGAAACGGACGTTGTTTCCTTTCCCTCTTCCCATTCATAGATTCGGTTTGAGTCTTGGGGCCGCCGCTCGGCTCCAGGAGCCGCAGTGAATGGATGGACAACCGCGCGCGGGGACCACTGGGTGGGCAGGGTGTCGCCCTCGCGGGAGGCGCTCCTCCCACGCGGGGACTTGCTCCCTCGCCTAGGGGCGGGTGGGAGGACCCCAAACGACCATCCTTAAGAGACCCAGGGCCTGCCCCCTCTGGCTCCTCCAGCCCCGGAGTTCTTTTCTGCCCCTGCTGGAACGCAAACCGCAGAATCGAGCTGCGCTCGGCCCCAGCACCATGGAGAGCCGGGACGCGGACCAGCCTGGGCCACGCGGCGGAGGGGAGCGGCCATGTGGCGCAGGGCAGTGGCTGGGGCCGAGGGTGTCACCTCGCTGTGCGCACCCTTGGCTGCACAAGCCGGCGCGCTCTCCGCTCCCGAACCCCATGGCGCGGCGTGGGGTTGCGGAGGACCGCAGGGCGGGTGCCCCACCAGAGCCCCGCTCTCAGGGGTCGTGGGCGCGCGTCTCCCGCCTGCTGCTGCTGGGAGCTGAGGGATGGCGAGGCCCGCGCCGTCCCGGAGCGGGACGCGGCGCCCCCGTTTGGGCGCTGCCCCCGCTTCTCGCTCAGGATCCCGCAGGATGGAGTTCTGAGGCGCCCTGCTCCCCGCTGGAGCTTGATGGACGCGCACGAAAGCTTCCATGGGACCCAGAGCACAGTGTGGCCGAGGGAACCCGAGAGCGCCTTTGCTACCCCAGGACCCGTGCGCGCGGTCTGGGTGACAGCAGAAGCCCAGGAGTGTGGAGACCGACCCGCAGAGCCCTTCAGAGCCCGGTTTGGCCCAGGCTGTTTGAGAAGCTGCCGCTCAGGGGGCCTTCTCCCCGTGCGCCTGCTCCCCACCCCCGTAAAGGCCACCCTCCACCTGGGCCCTGGCCGCAGCCCCTCTCGCTGCTAGAGGTGACCACATCTTCTCTGCTGTTCCCACCGCTTTCTCTCCCCTTTACAACAAACAGCTCCCAGCAGTTGCCCTAGACTCTTGTCTCTGGTTTCTCTCGTCTCATTGGCTCTTGAACCTAGGCCTACAAGACCGTCTTAGATGTTCTAGCTCAGCGACTCAGCAAAAGCCCGCTCTCCCCCAGGTCAGCGGCCACCCCCGGCTGCTCAGTGCAAAGGTCAGTTCTTAGCCCTCCCCTTGCCTGACTTCCCGGCCGAGTGGGTCAGAGTCTACGGTTCCCTCCTCCAATGGACACACCCTTCACTTGGCTTTCAAGACAGCACACCCCCTGGTTTCCATCCTACCTTTCTGCCCATTCCCTCTGGGTTACCTTTGATGAATCTGCATCCCCCCAACTTCTTGACGTTGGAGTGGCCCACGGCCCCCTTATCTTCTCTCACCACCTGCCCCCTTGGCGGTCTCACTCGGCCTCCTGGTTTTGAGTCCTGTCTCAGCGCTGAAGACTTTGCATTTACACATTCAGCTCAGACCTCTCCCCTAAATTTTAGACTCATGTCTCACTAGCACCTCCACCTGGGTGTCTAGAAAGCATCCGAAACTTAGGAAGGCAAAGTGGGTTCTTGATCTTACCCTCACCCCAAACCTGCTCTGCCCACAGTTTTTCCCACCTCCGTCAACAGACATTTCAGCTCCACTCCCTGGTCCCCAGCCCCACTGGCCGTTTATAGAACCCATTCAGAACTCTGCGTCCGCGGATCCTCTCCAGACCTTCTTCTGCTAAAGATGCACAGAACTCGCTCTCTTCCTCTTTCTCACACTTACTCTGGGGCCTCCTCGGAGAAGCCTCCAGAGGACACCTCACTTAAAACTTCAACTCACTTCCTGTCCCCCATCCTTGCTTCACTTTCCTCTTGGTGTTCCTTCTGGCTTACTTGTTTGCCTTGTTTATTCTATCTCCCCACTGAAATGCTAGCTTCACGAGGACAGGGAGTTTTGCTTTGGCTTAGAATTGCATTAAAAACTAGACTTAGCCTCACAAAGTTCCTCACCTCACCACACATTCAGGAGATGCTGGATTTGTTTGGTGACAAATAGAAGCAGGTGAGCGTAGAGACTGTCCGGGGGCATTTCTCCACCACAGTTGTCCCCAAGTAAACTCTCCATCTGAGAGTGTGGGAGCCCCACCCGAGGCCACTGTTAGGCCTCTGGGTGACTCCATTCTCTCCCCACTCACTTTCTTATTCCATTGCTTCTTTCTCTTTTTTTTTCTCCCTGTTGGCCTTTTCTTTGCTGTCCAAGCCTTAAGCCTGCCATGGGCCACAAGGAGGTAAAGGGGAGCTGAGCTGCCCTGGGTCCTCAGAGACCACAATCCTTCCCTTCAGCCCTGTTTTTTTTTGTTGTTGTTTTTTGTTTGTTTGTTTGTTTGCGGTACGCAGGCCCCTCACTGTTGTGGCCTCTCCCGTTGCGGAGCACAGGCTCCGGACCTGCAGGCTCAGTGGCCATGGCTCACGGGCCCAGCCGCTCCGCGGCATGTGGGATCTTCCCGGACCGGGGCACGAACCCGTGTCCCCTGCCTCGGCAGGCGGACTCTCAACCACTGCGCCACCGGGGAAGCCCCTTCAGCCCTGTTTTAGTGTTCACACCCCTTCTCATCCAGCAAGTAAATATCCTGAAACTGTAGAACATCCACTCTATGTGCCAAACATCATATTCATTCAGCAGCCACTGAGCTCTTGGGGCCAAAGCTTGAAGGCCCAGATCTCCCCGCAGGCTCTCTGATGGGGGAGGGGAAGGGGCACAGAAGGGGCCCCGGGCTGGGTGCTGTGCAGGAGGTGGCCTTGGGGGCGGAGCCCCACCCAGGAGGCCGGCCGGGGCCAGAGGCAGGAGCCAGCGGTGGTTCGGAAGGCCCAGTGCCCCAGGCTCAGGCCCCTCTGAGGAGCTGGAGGTGTATTCTGAAGGCCTGGATGGGTTTTCAGAAAGGAATGAAATAAAGTCCTATTTGTGTCAGGAAGACAACTGGGGAGCGGTGGAGAGAGGCTGAGACCATAGACAGGGAGAGCAGCTGAGAGGCTGTTTCACAGATCCGGAGTTGAAGGAGTGGGCAGAGCTGGCAGTGTGCGTGAGAGGATGTAGGAGGTGAGGAAGACGGAAGTAGTTCTAGAATGCATACGTGGTGGCCCATCTTCTGAAGTAGGATCTGAAAATTCAGCCGAACTGTGCTGAGGATTCCAGGGAGCTTGACGGCAAGGGGCAGACAGGTTGGCTCCACTGGATGCTACAAATAAGTTCCCTTTAAGATCTGTCACCCACCTTGCACACCTGGAAACTCCATGTTACCTGCCAGCCGGAGCAGATGGGGGTTGGAGGCTCTCGGGTGAAGACTCATGGGACACTGGTGTATAAGCCAGGCCACCTCGTTCATCCCAGGGAGGAGAGTCTGTGAGGGCTGGGCTTCCCTCTTCCTTTATCCCGGCCACCCCTTCCCACGAACACATCAGATTACAGGACACTCTATGGGCTTCAAGGCCACTTTGTCTAAGCTGTGGAAAGGGGTGATGAACCGGTGGTGTCGGCCAGCGAAAGTCACATGGGCTCTGAGGGGGACCCCCTTCGAGACTGCAGTCAGGACGTCCCAACGGTGACCTGGCTTCCTTGGGGCGCCCTCCACATTTCTGCTTCCAAAATGACCGTTGTCCTCCGGACACCTTGAGGAGAGCCATGAGAATAAAAGGCTCTGAGGGAGCCTGGGGCTTCTCCTGACCCCTGTGAGGCTCAGCTTGTGAGTGGAGCTGCGTCCCACAGAGACTTTCCATTCCCCTGGTTCTTGGAAGAGCATTTCCAGGTTCTTCTCATTCCGAGAAGAAGTGAGATCTTTGGAGAACGGAGCGTTATTTCTCACCACCTCCAAGGACAGTCTGGGGAAGACAAGCAAAATCAGAGTAGGCTTCCTGGCCTGCTTGGCGAGCACGGGTGGGATCTCTGGTCCAACCAGCTGAGCACAAGCATCTCTGTGCCTGGAAGAATTTCTAAGTTGTTGGAAATGATTTTCAAACGGGTATTGCAGATGTAGAAAGTCTGAAAGTAGCTTATTTAACACTGTGAATGGGTTAAATAGAGTCTAATCACTGATTTGCAGAGCTGGAAGGAACATTCAATTAACTAATGAGACTAATCCCCTAGCCCCAAAATGCTGTGCTATAAATGAGGAAAATGAGGGTAAATAATGTAACACAGCCAGATAGTAGTGGAGCTCTGAGTAGGCTCTTTTTTTTAAAGGAAGGACAGTATAGCTGTGGATTGTGTTCAGATTTTGAAACCGAGCATATAAATGCAGAAATTTTAGTTATGTCATATCTGTTCCATAAGTAGCGTGACTTAATTATCCTAAATATTTCATCTATTTAAATTTCATCATTCACAGTTTTTAGACTTTTACTTGGAAATAACTTCAAATTTACAGAAAACGTGCAAGAATAAAAATGGTACAAGGCTCCTCCATGCACCTGTTACTCAGACTCTCCTCCTGTGAACTCTTACCTCCATGTTCCTTGTCAATTGCATGCTCTCTACTTTTCTAATCAGTTAAGAGTGAGTTGTACCTCTTGGTCCTTTACTACCCAAATACTTCAGTGTGTATTTCCTAAAAATAAGAATGTTTTCTTATATAAACACAGCACTGTAGTCAACTTCAGTCAATGAACATTACTGATAAAGTACTTTTATCTCATCTCCATCCATATTCCAGTTTTTTCCATTGATCCAATGTCTTTTAGACACGTCCTCCCCTTCAGAGCAGAATGCAGTCTAGGGGCAAGGATTTCATTTAATTGCTCTATTCTCGGACGCTCTCAATCTGGAACTTTCCTGAACCGTTCTTTGTCTTTTATGACACGGACATTTTGGAAGACTATAGATATCCCCTCCCCCCATTTCTGAATAAACCATTTCTCAGTGTGGGTTAGTTAGATGTTTCATCAGGACTGGATTCAGGTTATGCGTTCTCAGCTGGAACACTACAGAGAGGAGGCTGTGTCTTTTTCAGAATAGCATGTCGGAGGCTCTGACGTCCACCCAGTTCTCACTGGGGGTCTGAATCCTGATGAGGTTCTTGTTTGATGTCTCCACTGTGTAATCACTCTTTTTGTTTCACTTGCAACTAATAAGTAGTGTGTGCAGAGACACGTGAAGATCTGGCTAATATTCTGCCCCAAATCGGCTTCAGGGCAGGGTTCCAACTTGGTCCACTCCTGCTTCTTTAGCGCTGGAACCCAGCACACGCTCCACTTTCACTCATCAGCCGTGGGGTGGGAAAGAACCCTCCCTCTTCCCTCATTCACTACTTTATGTATCTGCGTATTAGTGATGTCGCGAGTATTAAAGTGTTCAGGACACAGAGTCCTAGGCCTGATGATTTATAATTCATCTTTGCATGCACTTAGTTTCCTCATATTTGGTCCATAAAAGGACCAGTGAGGGCTTCCCTGGTGGCGCAGTGGTTGAGAGTCCGCCTGCCGATGCAGAGGACACGGGTTCGTGCCCCGGTCCGGGAGGATCCCACCTGCCGCGGAGCGGCTGGGTCCGTGAGCCGTGGCCGCTGAGCCTGCGCGTCCAGAGCCTGTGCTCCGCAACGGGAGAGGCCGCAACAGTGAGAGGCCCGCGTACCGCAAAAAAAAAAAAAAAAAAAAAAAAAAGACCAGTGAGAACCCCGTAAGCTGGCTCCTGCCCACACGAAATGCCCTGTCATTTTCTGAGCTTTTCCCTGCTTTTGGCACAGTAAAATGTTACAGACCCATCTTGTACCTTCCTCGCCCCAGCCTGGAATCAGCGATTCCTCCAAGGAACGCTGGTCCTTGTAGTGGTATTAGAGACCAAGATCTGGGTACCAAGGTTGCTCACTGCTAGTGGGGTGTCCTTTCTTCTTGACCCTTGCAGCAGACAGATCTAGGCAATTAGTGAGTGCGCACACACACACGCACACACAAATATATGCACATGCACACATACATAGACAAATATGTGTGCACATATACACGCATTTACATATTTCAGGAGTCTTTCTTGCCTTCTCATGGCATCTGTGTATGTCCCTTTATCACAGTGAGAGCCCTCCTGACCCCACTCTAACCACATCAACATATTTCGTTACTTGCTCAATGCCATAATGTGTCTGAAAGTTTCATAACTGCTTTGCCCTCACCCCTGCAACAAAAACAACTAAAGGAGGTCAAGATTAGTTTTGCATTCTCCCCCCAGCACCTCTCACCACATGATATAAAATCCAGGTGATCTATAAACTACACTTTGCTCAGAAGTTCTCAGTTTGTTCTGTCTTCTGTATTTACTTTCCGTTTCCTTTCCTTTGATGGATGACAGGATTCCTTTGTTGCGTTGCCCTTTCAGGTTCAGGGGTTTCCCCTTCCTGTTCTTATCGATTTAATTTTATTCTCTGAGCATGTATTTTTGAATAAGCTTCTGAAAGTCAAAACTGTACTTTAAATGCACAGAGAGGGGGCCCCTCCATCTAAATTCTTTCCATTCCATCTCCCCTCACCACCCCCAGGCCTGGCTAGAAACCAATTTCACTGTTTTCTGGTTTATCTCAACTCTGTTTCCTTTTGTAAAGGTGGCAGATGTGTTTGTTTTCTTATTTTCTCCACAAAACTTATACTCTATATGCTCTTTTGCAATTTCCTGTCTGGGATTAGTAACATCTCCTGGAAATCACTCCCTATTGTTTTTCAGTATCTTCCTCAGTTTTTAACAGCAGCTCTACTGTGTGCATGTCCTATGCTTGGACAATTAGGCAATCTCCAATACTTTACGATTACAAATAAGTGCAATAAATTACTTTCTGTTTTTACATTTTCATACTATGGAAGTTATAACTTCAGGGTAAATTCCTTGAAGTGGAATTGCTAGGCTGCAAAGTAAATTTAAACATAGTCTTGTTAGGGGCTTCCCTGGTGGTGCAGTGGTTAAGAATCCGCCTGCCAATGCAGGGGACATGGGTTTGAGCCCTGGTCCAGGAAGAGCCCACGTGCTGCGGAGCAGCTAAGCCTGTGCGCTGCAACTACTGAGCCTGCGCTCTAGAGCCCGTGAGCCACAACTACTGAGCCCACATGCCACAACTACTGAAGCCTGCACGCCTAGAGCCTTTGCTCTTCAACAAGAGAAACCACTGCAATGAGAAGCCCATGCACCGCAAAGAAGAGTAGCCCCAACTCGCTGCAACTAGAGAAAACCCATGTGCAGCAACAAAGACCCAACGCAGCCAAAAATAAAATAAATTAACTAAAGAAAAAAAATACATAGTCTTGTTAGATATTGTCGAACTCTCTTCAAAGGGTTTACATCAGTTTACAATCCACCAGTCATTTTCTTTTTAAAAGAAAAACAAATAAAATTTCCCAAGTGTAAACAGATCTATATTAATGGAAAAAAATGTTTTAAGGAAGTAATTTTGTTCACTGAACTGGAAAGATTAGGGTCTAGGGACTGCTTTATCCTCAGGCAACTTGGGGTGTGATGAACTTAACAGGATATAATATAAACATATTTTTCTATGACCCATCTACTAAACTCAGCACATACATTTTTAACCATTTTTTAAATTGAAGTATAGTTAATTTACAATGTTGTGTTATTTTCAGGTGTACAGCAGAGTGATTCAGTTATACACATATGTATATTCTTTTTCAGATCCTTTTCCCATATAGATTATTACAAGATATTGAGTTCCCTGAGTTATACAGGAGGTCTTTGTCGTTTATCTGCTTTATATATAGTAGTGTGTATATGTTAATCCCAAACTCCTAATTTGTCTCCACCACCCCCTGCTTTCCCCATCAGTAACCATAAGTTTGTTTTCTATGTCTGTGAGTCTATTTCTGTTTTGTAAATAAGTTCTTTTGTATCATTTTTTTAGATTCCACATATTAGTGATATGTGACATTTGTCTTTCTCTGTCTGACTTACTTCACTTAGTATGATAATCTCTAGGTCCTTCCATGTTGCTGCAAATGGCATTATTTCATTCTTTTTTATGGCTGAGTAATATTCCATTGAATATATGTACCACATCTTTATCCATTCACCTGTTGATGGACATTTAAGTTGCTTCCACGTCTTGGCTATTGTATATAGTGCTGCTATGAATATTGGGTCTCATGCATCTTTTTGAATTAGAGTTTTCTATGGATATATGCCCAGGAGTGGGATTGATGGATCATATGGTAACTCTATTTTTATGTTTTTAAGGAACCTTCACAGTGTTCTCCATAGTGGCTGCACCAATTTACATTCCCACCAACAGTGCAGGAGGGTTCCCTTTTCTCCACACCCTCTCTAGCATTTATTATTTATAGACTTCTTACTGATGGCCATTCTGACTGGTGTGAGGTGATACATCATGGTATTTCTGATTTGCGTTTCTCTAATAATTAGCCATGTTGGGCATCTTTTCATGTGCTTGCTGACACTCTGTATGTCTTCTCTGGAGAAATGTCTATTTAGGTCTTCTGCCCATTTTTTGATTGGGTTGGTTTTCGTTTGTTTGTTTTTTAAGCTGTATGAGCTGTTTGTATATTTTGGAAATTAATCCCTTGTCAGTAGCATCATTTGCAAATATTTTCTCCCATTCCATAAGTTGTATTTTTGTTTTGTTTATGGTTTTCCTTTACTGTGCAAAAACGTTTAAGTTTGATTAAGTTCTATTTGTTTATTTTTTGTTTTTATTTCTATTATTCTAGGAGATGGATCCAAAAAATATTGCTGTGATGTATGTCAAAAAGTATTCTGCTGGGCTTCCCTGGTGGCGCAGTGGTTGAGAGTCCACATGCCGATGCAGGGGACATGGGTTTGTGCCCCGGTCCGGGAAGATCCCACATGTCGCGGAGCGGCTGGGCCCGTGAGCCATGGCCACTGAGCCTGCGTGTCCAGAGCCTGTGCTCCGCAACGGGAGAGGCCACAGCAGTGAGAGGCCCGCGTACCGAAAAAAAAAAAGTATTCTGCCTATGTTTTCCTCTAGGAGCTTTATAGTATCCTGTCTTACACTTAGGTCTTTAGTCCATTTTGAGTTTATTTTTGTATATGGTGTTAGAGAATGTTCTAATTTCATTATTTTACATGTAGCTGTCCAGTTTTCCTAGCACAACTTATTGAAGAGACTGCCTTTTCTCCATTGTATATTCTTTCCTCCTTTGTCATAGAGTAATTGACTATAGTGTGTGGGTTTATTTCTGGTATTTCTATCCTGTTCTATTGATATATATTTCTGTTTTTGTGCCAGTACCACACTGTTTTGATTACCATAGCTTTGTGGTATAGTCTGAAGTTAGGGAGCATGATTCCCCCAGCTCCATTCTTCTTTCTCAAAATTGTTCTGGCTATTCCAGGTCTTTTGTGTTTCCATGCAAATTTTAAAATTTTTTGTTGTAGTTCTGTGAAAACTGCTATTGGTAATTTGATAGGGATTGCCTTGAATGTGTAGACTTCCTTGGGTAATACCGGTCATTTTAACAATATTGATTCTTCCAATCCAAGAACATGGTATAGTTTTCCATCTGTTTGTGTCATCTTCAATTTTTTTCATCAGTGTCTTATAGTTTTTGGAGTACAAGTCTTCTGCTGCCCTAGGTAGATTTATTCCTAAGTATTTTATTCTTTTCAATGCAATGGTAAATGGGATTGTTTCCTTAATTTCTCTTTCTGGTATTTCATTGTTAGGAGCACATACATTTTGAACCTTGTATCCCTCTATATTATGTAATAAATATACTGGAAAAAATCACTTGGAACCAGGCATGATTTGTGTTCTCAATTCTGTCAAGTTCTTGCTCTGTGAATTTGGGGAAGTCATTTGATGTCACTAAGACTCTATTTCCTTATCTGTAAAATGGGGATAAAACAATATGTTCCCCGACTACATAATAGTTTGGTTTAAGGATCAAATGTGTGTGTCATTTATAGACATAAATGACAAAGTGCCATCTGTTTATCTATCTATCGTTTCTATACGTCCACAGTCTTTGAAACGTCTCACTTCTAAGAGAGGGAGGGGAAAGAACATTTAACTGAAATTTAAGAAATTTGCATTTTTTGTTCATTTTCATCCCCACTACAGTTAACACACCGTTTGAATCTAGAAATGCTATTCCATCTTTCTGGATTGTATCTTCCATCTTTATACAATAAAAGGGTTGACCTCTTTGCCTGTAATATTCTTTCCGGTCCCAAAGCATTCAGATTCTTCAAGGAGGCTATGTTAAGCTAGCAGTGAGAGGACTCAGAGGCTTGAGAAGAATGCCACGCCCCCTCTTTAAAGATCTTCACCAAGAAATAAGTTATTTGAAAATGGAACTTTTAACAAAGAGGCCGATACAGTTCCTGAAGGTCTAAGATCATTTTTCTACCAGAAAGTGCAGGACCAGCCACCTTTGATCCAGTGGAAAGTACTTAGGTTCTTATCCCTTGTCTTTCCCTAAGGTCTAGGATAATTATTTTGAGCTTAGTTGGCTAACAAAGGAAGACTGTAAAAAAAAAAAAAAAAGAAAGAAAGAATCTGCCTGCCAATGCAGGGGACACGCGGGTTCAAGCCCTGGTCCGGGAAGATCCCACATGCTGCGGAGCAACTAAGTCCGTGTGCCACAACTACTGAGTCTGTGCTCTAGAGCCCAGGAGCCACAACTACTGAGCCCGCACCATAACTACTGAAGCCTGCTCACCTATAGCCCGTGCTCTGCAACAAGAGAAGCCACCGCAATGAGAAGCCCGCGCACCGAAACAAAGAGTAGCTACCCCTTGCTGCAACTAGAGAAAGCCCACGCGCAGCAACGAAGACCCAATGCAGCCAAAAAATAAAATAAATAAATTAAAAAAAAAGAAGTCCCTCATCCAGCAGGAGGAAAGTAAAGAGAAGCTGTAAAGGAGAGAGTACTCAGAATTAGGTTTATCCTAAGGCAACAGGTGGGCATCAAGTGTTTTCAGTAAGGTGACAGGCTCAGATGAGCTTTCTTTTCTCCAAGGTCCAGCTGTTTCCCCTCCCTCTTATCCATGTAACTAACCATCCAAGATGATCTCTGCAAAGTTTTTAGAGAGCAAACAAAATGCATTATAGTCTCCCTGCCTTGCACCAAAAGCTAGAAGATGAATTTTTTTAAAAATAATTTAATTATGGCTGTACTCAGAGGCAGAGACTGTTAGCATCCTCCGAGAGGCAAAGCCAACAGGGGAGACGGGAAACACAGGGCAGTACCAACCGTGGGGTTCGGTCCAGAAGTGCAGGCCCAGAGCAGCAGTGGGGGACCACCGGGGAAGCAGAGGGCGTAGTGGAGACCACCTGCAAACCCCACCCTCCCCTGCTGCCCCAGGAACAGAAATACAGCCCAACACGGGGCGACATATTTCCCAGTCCTCGCCTGCCCTTCGATGTGGCCGCCACGCCGAGTTCTGTTGAGTAGCTGGAGTAGAAGCCGAGGTGCCACCCGTCCAAGCAGAAGCCCAGGAGGGACCCGGTGGGCGTGTCTGCTCTGGGCTTTCCTTTCCTTGTGGCCCGAATATCTGTGCAACCTTGGAGGCCACGAGCTGCCAGCCTCAGGACCGTGACCCTCGTCTTAGCCTCGAGTGGCTTCATGGTCAGGTCACCCGTTACAGCAGCAGAGCGCTTCTCTCTGACTACTAAGTGCCGAAGGGCAGCAGGCCTGCCCCATCCTGGACCCCATGCAGCACCCACGGCAAGAACCCGACAGCCGGCCTCGTCAATATCCAGGCACGACTGCGCTCAGGGCAGAAAGGGCAATGCAGTGCTCAGGGTGATGAGCGGGGCTCAGCTAGAAGGACCAGCCGCGTGACCCGCAGCGGGCAGCATGTCCCAGCCACCCCCTGCTGGCTACACAATTGGCTGGGCCCCACGCAAGATGAAGATTCGGGGATTCTTGTTCAAAAACACTAAGAATTTTAAGAAGGTGACAGGCCAGTAATAAACAAGCCTGAGCCCCACCGATGCAAGACCCTCGGTGACTTGAGACACAAGTCACTGGTGGTGCCCTGCATCCACCTTCCCTCTCCGCGGAGTCCACGCCTGGGGACCTGTGTTGCCCAACCCCCCAGCAAGCTGCACACAGGGTGGGTGACTGTCGCCTGGGGTCTCAGCTGCAAAGATGAGCTCCCAGTCAACACCCACCACTCATTCCAGGGTACCACAATTGTGCCAGGAGGACTCCCAGGGCTCTAAAACAGGAACAAAGCCACTGCAAAATCAAGCACACAGGAGAGCTTCACTTAATTTCTCTCCTGAGTATTGAGTTGTGAGCAAACTGCTTGGTGCCGCTGAGTTCACCTAGAGCAATATTCCTTAGTATAGAATCAGGAGCCCTCACAGGAGCCTTGGTGTGTCGGGCAGAATCACGGCCCCAAAGACGTCCGTACCCTAGACCCCAGAGCCTGTGACTGTGGCACCTGACATGGCAAAGAAGACTCTGCTGTGTGATTGGGGCGTGGACCTTGAGACGGGGAGAATAACAGATGACCCAGGTGGTCCCAGCTCAAGTTCATCACCTTTCCCAGCCGTGGGCAGAAGGGGATGGAGCAAATGGAGCCTTGCTGCCAATGAAGAGAGTGCAAGGGGCCAGGAGCAGAGGAATGCGGGGGAGGCAAGGACCGGATTCTGCCCTGGAAGCTCCAGGAAGAACGCAGCCCTGCCCACACCTTGATTTTAGCCCAGTGAGACCGGGGTTGGATTTCTGACCTCCAGTACCGGAAGATGATCAATTTATGTTGCCTTAAGCCACCAGATTTGAGTTCATCTTACCGTAGCCGTATGATACTAGTGCACTTAGGTTAGCAGTGACAGAAAAAGTGGAAATTACTTTTCTTCCCCCGGATCCATTCCGTTAATGTATGTCCGCAGTAGCCTTGGGGGCGGGGCACTATCACAGGGAAGATCCAGAGGGTGTAAGGATTTAGTCCACTCTGGAACATTCTCAAATCGATATAAAAGGCCTAGAAAACCCTTAGTGACCTTTAGTATCTTACCTCATGTGGGTTCTAAGGCAACAGAAGGTACATTTAAAGCTGGTGTTTGCAACTCGGGTGCCCTGCCTGAGGGGTGCCGTCCTTAGAATCGACAGTTTGAGGAGGAAACCCGGGGGGAGTAGCATCTCCAGAAGATGCTGGTGTTTGTTTGTTTGTTTATTATGGTGAAATGTACACATAACATAGCAGGTCTGTAAGTGCACAGTTGAGCGACATTGGTCACTTTCACCACGTTGTGCAACCGTCACCATTATCCCAACTTTTTCCTCCTCCCAAGCAGCAGCTCTGTCCCCATTAAACAATAAGTCCCCATCCCCCGCTTCCCAGCCCTTGGCACCCACCCTTCTACTTTCTGTCTCCATGAATCCGCCTCCTCTAGGGACCTCATATAAGTGAACGTATACAGTATTTGTCCTTTTATGCCTGGCTTACTTCACTTAACCATATTGTCCTCAAGTTCATCCATGTTGCAGCACGTGTTGGAAATTTGTTCCTTTTTATGGTTGAATGACATTCCACCGCACGGATAGGCCACGTTTTGTTTTTCAGTTCATCAACAGATGAACATTTGGGTTGTTTCCACCCTTTGGCTGCTGTGTATAATACTGCTATGAATATTGGTGTACAAGTATCAGACTTTCGTCTATTGAATTCTAAGGTATACTTAGGATTTGCTGGGGATGAGAAGGGAATTCTAACAAGAGGGCTTCTCAGAATCTCTCTCCACCAGCGAGGCTGCTGCCTGCTACAGCTGAGTTGGAAAGTTCCACGCCACGAGGACATCACGAGTAATATATCTACCACACCAAGTGGATGTGAGAGTAGAGATGTCAGAATTTACGGCTGAGGCTAACTTGCAGCTGCCAAGGTCAGTCGTATATGATGGACTTTCTAGCACACTGTGAGAAGGGTAAACCTGGCCAGCTATTCTGTTGTGGAGAGTGTGTGGAAACCCATTGATTTGGAAATTTAGATGTTTCCCTTCAGTCAGAACTTTGCTCCTTATAATAGAGAAGCGGCGTTTACCTGCAGGCCACAACGGCTGCATCTGACCCTCCCCCACCAACACCCTTCTTCTGGGCTGTCCCCACGTGGCCCCAGCATAGGAGGCTCGGCCCCAGAGCTTTGCACGAGAAACACGCCTGAATGATAGCAGGGCCCTGGATCCAACAGGCACACTCAGAGCACAGCATCACTCATCTTTTTTCTTATCCTGAAGAATTTTTTTTAACATAAAAATAACCCTGACTCATAGCACAGGGAGATCAGCTCAGTGCTTTGTGTCCATCTAGAGGGGTGGGATAGGGAGGGTAGGAGGGAGACGCAAGAGGGAGGGGATATGGGGATATATGTATATGTATAGCTGATTCACTTTGTTATACAGTAGAAATTAACACACCATTGTAAAGCAATTATACTCCAATAAAGAGGTTAAAAAAAATAAATAACCCTGACGCCAGTAGGTTTCAGGCCATGCCCAATGGGCTTGCCGGAGAGGGGCTGGAGGCGATGTCTGGGGGTGTGCGGGTCTGCAGGGGCTTCCGGCGGCAGGAACCCCCGGACTTAGGCATCCCGTTGGATCACATGGGAAATGCGGTGCCTCCCTGTCTCCAACCTTAGCTCCCTTCCCCTGAGGGCTGCGACCTGCGGCCTCCAGGCCCGTACCCCTCCCTCTCCATCCAGCACTCTCCCAGGCAAGGGGGAACGGCGCTGGGGACGCTCGGGGGTCGGCAGCGTGGCTTGGGGGGCTGCAGAGCAGGTGCAGATATGGGGCGGTTGGCAGATCTCGGGGTGGTGCGGCAGAGGCGGGCGCGGGGGGCACAGAGGGGAAGGGCCCGCAGGAGATGCAGGTCTACAGAAGGGGAGGCGCAGCAGAGAAGGCGGGGGCGTGCTGCAGGGGACTCGGGGGCGACAGAGGGGGAGCAGCGGCGCACGGGGGAGCGCCAGGGGGGGTCGGCCGCGGACCCGGGGCAGCCGGGCCGCGGCGCCCAGGAAGCCGGCCCTCGCGCGCCCCTCGCGGGCCCCCTGAGCCCCCATCCCCGCGTCCCCCGCTCGCGGCTGCTGCCGTCAAAGCTGCCTGCGTCAATGCCGCTTGGTGACACACACAGCTTTTTTTTCTCCTGCTCCTTTTTCTCAATGAGAGGAGCCTAATGGGATTTTTATTGTCAGACTCATAAATCAAACCGCTGGGACCCTCACGCCTGGCACGTGCTTAGCGCCCCTCCTCCGCGCCCCCGCGAAAAGAGGGGCGGAGCTGCCTTTCCCCCTTTATAGAAAAAGCTTTAAATATTTCATCTGTGCGTCGTGAGGACCGCAGCTCTGCACCCAGCACGGCTGGGGTGCCGGGGACCGCGGTGGAGCCGGCGCTCGCCATCAGTGGAAGAGCCTTTGCAGGGCTGTGGGTCCTGCGTGTACCACACACACAAGAACAGAGTAAAAACAGGATTTGCAGGCAAATGGGGGGCTCAGACCCACCGACCACTAGTCCAAACCGCTGCTAAACGTCGTGTCGGTGGGAGCTGTTGGTGCAGAGTCGGTAGCTTCTCCTACCCGGCTTCTTTTGTGTGGGTGTGTTATTGACACAAAACAGAACACCAGCTATGAATGCAAATCAGGGAGCAAAGACGTCAGCAGCAGAAGCAGTCTGGAGCGGCAGGAATCCTGCATGCTTCTGCATGCTAATGCCCGGTGCACGCAGATTTCTAATAAGATAAATAGGCACTGATGTATCTAATCAAGGCCTGGAGGCAAACAAGAGAGTTGGGGAGCCCCTGTGAGCGCTGGAAGGTGGGAGGCCAGGTTAATCCCCAGGGGGATAGTCCCAGGAGCCCCTTTGGTATTTCCATTGTAGGGTCGACCACAGGCAGAAGCCCAGCAGCTTCACAGGCAGGCCCAGGGACCAAGCTAGTGGGGGTAGGTACCTTCAGGGGGGATATCCCGGCTTTCAGACGTGGACCAGATGCAGAACTGAGCTCCACCTCTGGAAGCCACCCTTAGGAAAATCTCCATATATTCAGGCCTGTCATCCACAAAGAACCCAAGAGCCTCTGCAAGCAGGTGATCTGGGCACTCCTTAAGCAGGTCTCCAGGAGCTTCCCTGATAGAACCGCTCTGTCTCCTGGGTCTTCCCTGGGCCACATCTACCCGCTCAGAACAAAGAGCAAACTGCCTTCAACTAAAAGTGAGCATTCAGAGCACAGCGGCCTTGGAATAAAATAGCTATAAAGAGTGTGGCCTAATTTGTTGTAAATTCATAATAATTTTAACTCTCTTTCCCTCAACCTGTGGCCTCCATTCCTCCAAATTCCTTCAATGGCCATAAATAACAACCAGGAGCAGAGTGGTTGTGTCTGTTCTTTCCAATTCCAGACGTTTCTCATCTTAAAACTGCAGCAGTCCCAGCCGGAGACTGCAACAAGGGAGAGGCTTGTCTGCTTGCCTCTGGTCACTGCTGTGCCCAGGTGGATGGCTTCAGCCAAGCCTTCTCTTTCTCCCTGCATTTTTACAGCGGACAAGCTCTCTGCATGTGTGTGAACTTCCTTCATAGGAGTTAATAAGTCAACTATTGCCAGCTAAGGGAGGCGGGTTTTGAAAGAGGGATCACAGCGACTCCTTGATTCCCCACAGTGTTTCACTGCAGCCAGCAGAGAGGGAAACAAAAACACTGAGGAGAGAGCCACCTACAGAGGACTCAGGAGCAGCTGAAGGAAGGACACCAGGAAAAGAAAAAGGAGTACTTACAGCTTCGTTTGCGTCATTCGGATGTAACCCACAGATGCCCAGGATGACATCTTTTTTTTTTTTTTTTTGCGGTACGCGGGCCTCTCACTGTTGTGGCCTATCCCCCTGCGGAGCACAGGCTCCGGACGCGGAGGCTCAGCGGCCATGGCTCACGGGCCCAGCCGCTCCGCGGCATGTGGGATCTTCCCGGACCGGGGCACGAACCCGTGTCCCCTGCACCGGCAGGCGGACTCTCAACCACTGCGGCACCAGGGAAGCCCCCCAGGATGACATCTTTTACACTGAATGTGGTACCCAGAAATTTGGGGTGCACAACAAAAGAAGAAATTGGCATGAAGACATTGTAGCCTTAGGACACTTTCAAATATAACCTCCATCATTTCAGTGTTTAAGCCCATATTCTGATGTGAATAATATCTATGCACTGCAAAAGTAGGTTAGGTGCAATAAATATAAAACCTATCTTAACTTGTGGATTGATGGACTTCAGCGGAAGATACCAATAGGCAGCTTGCATACTGCACAAAATAAGTTAAATTTGGTCCTACTGCAAAACGATTTCGATACACAATTCGAGCAGCAGACATAACGAATGCCACCAGAAAATTATTCGCTTACTTTTTGCATCTAAAGGAGAGAAATGATACATTCTGCAAATACGTGAAGATACAGACGTAAATGGTTGCCAGAGAGGAGAAAGGGGAGTAGGATCTGTTTTGAGGGGAGGAAACCCGCCTGGTAAGGGCGGAGGAGCGGGTCCTGCCACTGACGTTCACCAAGGACCGGATGGGGTGGGAGGTGCCTGCTAGCGGCTGGCTCCGCCCATGCGGTTCCCGAGAGCGTCCCGTGCGCAGCTCGGATACCAGCCCTGGAGACTCGGACACACCCTGCTCTAAGGGGCCGCGCAGAAGCGGCCACCGGGTGGAGAGACCCACCGAATCGGCGCCGAGCTGCAAGGCCTCCTCACGCTGTAGCGGAGACTAAGAAATGGAGGGCGAGTGAGCAGGGCGCCTTGGTGCGGTTTGCGCCACGGCACCCGGGGGACGCAAAGTAAACAGACATCGTTTGCAGCACTGCCCTTAGGGGAGGGAAAGCCAAAATGAGGACTGTGCTATGTACGTTCTACAGCGAGATGTTAAATGCGCCATCTCCGATCCTGTCCCTTCTGGAGGACTGTACAGTGTGTGCGTGTGTGTGCGCGCACGCGTTTGTAAGCACATCCTTTGCGCATACACACTCACAAAAGCAAACAGTAGTCCTGTATAGAAAACATGTACTGCCTATAATTTATTTTTCAGTGCATACGTATCCTTTAGATATTTCAGTACACACTCTACATCTTCATTTTTATCACACTCCGCGGTGTGTGGAGGGAGGGAACACAGGAGCAAGATATGTAATCTGCGCGTTAGGAAGTGGGCTGTAGCTCCGCTGACGTCTGCACCTCGTGCTTTGTTCCGCTGCCATCAAAGTGGCTGCAGGTCCCAGCCACTGCAGTAATACACATGCGCCGCTGGCTACGAAATCCTCCACCTTACCGTGGCTTTAGCTACGTACTCTTGGTATATTTTAATTTTATTAGTTGAAAGGAGGCGGGGAAATAAAGGAAATATTAAAGGACTTTAGGATTGTGTTTTAAAAATGCTTTTTCCTGTGTGAAAGATTGACACGGTAAGATTAGAGAGAGATTTCACGCCTGAAAATGTTCTTGTTAAATGGAGTGTCAAATTGAGTTCTGTGGAATTGTGTCAGTATTTCTTCCCGAGAAGAAATAAATCTCTTGATGGTACTGCTTCTCTTTTCTTTGTATATCAGTGTTTAAAACTATGTGGAAAAAATTTTTTAATGTGTTGTCAATCCTTACGTGTTATTCTTCTCAATTATTTTTGAGGGGCTTCACCACTTAAGATTAAGTGTGATTACATTTGCTTTCTAATGTATTTCATTGTGTAAAGGTAATGGGAGATATGAATTGAGCACAAATGGTCACAAATGAACCATAACTAATATTTGCGTAGCTCTTACAGGTTGTAAGGTAACAGCAGTGGGAACGCTGTCTATGCGGGCACACGGGGGACTTTCTGGAAGGATCACAGCGACTGCTCTGAGAACTGGTCATTGGGCCTGGGTACGCGCGGATTAATTACAGGGTTAATGCTCTTGAATAAGTAGGGGCAGCAGATGTTTCCTGGAACCTTGAGGAAGTTTCCAGAGGTGGAGACAGGAAGGTGGGGAAATCATTGTGCAGAAGGAAAGCCAAGGTGTTTGGTGTCTATCTTGGGAACCATTAACAGATGACAGCAAATGAGCATTGATCAGCTTCCCAGGGCTGCTGTAAGAGAGGGCCACACTTGGGAGGAAACAAGTGTATGGCCTCACAGTTCTGGAGGCTGGAAGTTCGAGATCAAGGTGTGGGCAGGGCCGTGTTCCCTCTGAGACCGGGTAGATGCTTGCTGGCCTCTTCCAGCTTCTAATCCCTGCCTCTGTGGTCGCATGGCCTGCTCTCTGTGCGTCCTCTGCTCTTCTTATAAGGACACCGGTCATATTGGATTGGGACTCACCCAAGAGACTTCATCTTAACTCGATTACGGCTGCAAAGACACTATTTCCATATAAGGTCACAGTCACAAGTACGGGGGTTAGGGCTTCAGCATAACTTTTCAGAGGCCATGATTCAACACACAACTAATGTTTTGGGGTTGCACCATTTGGATGGCAACTAACTCAGTCCATGAGGAACTAGTCCTGAGTTTCTCAAAAGGCGAAACTAAGAGAAACAGAGGGACTAAGTCGGGAGTTCTCACACTGTCTGGGTTACAGTGCTTCAAGCCTGATGGCATTAGCAGCCTCAACAAAAACCAGCTTGCAGCTACAGGGATACCTGATCCTGGGGCGGGTACTGATGGGGCGATGAAGGGGCAGACCCGCTGACAGTGAGGCTGGCTTCTCAGACACCCGGGAGGACTTGGGCACAGCAGAGCCCACGCCAGGGGAAGAGAGGAAGAGAGGGGACCTGTGGGTCTTTGGGTCCTAGTGACTCTGGGTGCAGGCTCAGCGCCAACAGCTTAACCCGTCTCCGCCCTTGCCCCTCCAGTCCTTCTCCAGTTGGTGAGATCTGGGGAAGCAGGAATGACCATCCGTGTGCTGAGCACAAATTAACTAGATGAGTGGCTGGATCTTTTATTTCATCCTGATGTGTGCCATGTCGTGTAAAGACTCATGCGTGACCACGTTGTGTGTTAGTCTATAGAAATAACTCACAGGTGAAGTCCAGCCAGGCCAGTGATTTCTAGCTGTCTTCCACAGAATCCTAGAGCTGGGAAGAGGTACCCTAAGGAACACTGCAGGGATAAATTTACTTCTCTAATTTAGATAATAATGTCAAACTGTAAATTTAAAATTAAGTTTAAGAATTAAAGTGATTCTAAAAATAAAAGTTATAAGAGAAAATAAAAGCTTATTTTTAGATTTTTATAAACTTTTTGGTTACAGTCAATAGATTAACCTTATCACATATAATAAGTGCTCCAAGTGCCAGATTAAAAAAGAATTTATCTGAGATATCAGCGGATGCACAGGGCAAAAACGACATTTCAGTTCAGTTCCAGGTTAGCTAATTATCAACAAACAAACAAAACAAGAACCTTCCGAAGAACAAAGTACAGTCCACGGTTGATTTTTTAAAATGTACGGCTAAAATCATACTTATTCGTGAGAAACTTGAAGCTCTCCTACTAAGATTAGAAATAAGGCAAAGATGTCCCCTCTCATCATTGTTTCAACATGGCCTTGGAATTGACTTTTGTCCGTTTGTTTTCTTCCAGGTTTGTTGAGACATAATTGACACACATCATTGTAAAAGTTTAAGGCGTATGACATAATGACTCAACTTACATATATTTTGAACTGATTACCAAAGTAAGTTTAGTTAATATCCATCATCTCTTATAAATACAAAAAAAGGAGGGAAAACGCTTCTTTCATTGTGATGAAACTCTTAGGACCTACTCTCTTAACAATTCTCCTATATAACATGCAGCAATGTTATCTACAGTCATCATGTTAGATTAATACATTACATCCCCAGTACATATTTATCTGATAAATAGAGACTTTTGTCCGTTTATCTGAAATTTTAGAGAGGAGAAGTCCAACTACCGCAGGCAGATCAGGGCTTGCCTGGAAGTGGAGGACTGATTTATTGCAGAGAGAACTTTTGGGGGTAATGGAAATAGTCTATAACTAGGTTATGGTGGCAGTTATACTGTTGTATACATTTGTCAGAACTAATCAAACTGCACACTTAAATGGGGTGTGTTTCAGTGCGTGCAAATTATACTTTAACAAAGTTAAAGTCCACTTAATAAACCGATTCGTAAAAAAGAAGAAATGTGACGCTCAAGACACCAAGCCAAGCTCTAAAAATCTTGCCAAGTGACAAGTTGTTCCCCCGTGGCCATAACGGTCCTTCCCCCAGCCAGGGAGTGCTGGCAGGGATGGTGGGAGCTCTGCAGAAACCATCCCAAACTCAGGTTACATTAAGATTCCTGTTTAATGGAAGAGAAGGTAGGTGCTGGTCAGTGGGCAGCATGCTCAAATCGACAGAAAAAGCCAGAAACCAGACACAGAGAACCCTGGCCCTCATCCCCACCCTTATCCTGGTTCTCCACCTTACACTGGGCTCCGGAGGTCAGGAGGCAAGTAGGAGGCATTGAATGGCCCAGCGCCCACCTCCACGTGGGGCCTCTTTCTGGCCCTGCCTCCGCTCAGCCTCCAAGTCCTGGAATCTGAGCCCAGAGGCAGTGGGAGGAGGGTGGCCCACGGGTGTGTTCGGGGAGAGCTGAGTCAGCCCGCCACCCCTCCAGGGAAAGCTGCCCGGGGCTCCTCTTTTCAGAGTCATTTTTTATGTTTTTTTTATACCTTTTATACCTTCAGGCATCCTTCATTGCAGGGGTCCCAAGCCACTATAGAGCGAACAGATGAAAACTTCACATCCAACATTAAATATATATGGATTTAGCTACATTGCAGGAGACCAGCTGGTGTAATGTTATATTCTGTGGACATTTAGTTAAACATTTAGTTCAAATTTTCTGTGTTTTTCCCACCACAAATTGCAGACAATATTTTTCCCTCTGTAGTTCTTAAAAATTTCAAAACCCCTAGTACAGTAGGACCTCTGCGCCCACCACGCCTAACATATAAAATGGTCTTTCCCTTCACATACCGGCTTCTGGCTGTCTGTTTAGACTATTCTTTTCTTTAAAGTTTCCGTTTCCATTAAGGAGAGCTCACCCAGAGAACTGGGTGCGTGGGCAGGGCAGGTGAGTTTGTCACCTGCCCCTCCAGGATGCATCAGGCCAGTCATGCTGGGCATCCATTCTGCTCACGTGTGGAGTCTGCCGGACAGGTCTGGGCTGGCCCGGAGCTTCTGCCTCTCTCACCAGCTCCGGGTGTAGCCTCTTGTCTTACGCTGGGCTCCTGTCTCAGTAGCGACTGAGTTCCTAGAGCAGCTGTCAGGAGGAGGAAAGGAGGAGAGCGCCGGGAAGAGTGAAACCAAGGTGTGCTCTCAGGGGGAGGCCAGCTTCCACCGGAGCCCAGGGGGCTCTGGAGCAAGCATCTCACTGCCCTCAGCAGGCGGAGAGCTCCCCAACCTCGCAGGGCCGTTCTCCCGAGGGGGCAGCTTCCGGCCGCTCTCAGTGGACTTTCACAGCGGCAGAGCCCCGGAGGGCGGGCTGGGATGCCCCCAACTCCTGCTCTCCTTGCTGCCGGTCTCGGGACCACACTGCGCGCAGAGCTCTGGTTCCCAGCGCGTCAGCAACAGGGATCTTCCCACCACCACGGATTTCCAGGATCCACCCCCCAGACAGAGGTCATTTCCAGAAACTTCCCAGGGACTCCAGTTGCGGCCAAGATTGGGACACACTGAATTTTAACTGAAGTGTCATTGGCTCTAACTGTCGTGCAGTAACGAGCATCTGCGGACCCTTCCTCGCATCCTCTGGGCTCAAGGATCTCGGGGTGTTTTCCCCCCTCACCTACGCACCCACCCACCCAGCACTGGTGCTCAGGGCCGCTCACACTGGAAACCACAGCTGCAGAGCCTGGCCTGCGACCTCAGCCGGCAGGAGACACGCTTTCCTTCCGTCACAAACTTTGCAAAGCAGGGCTCTTTGCCACAGCGGTCACGCAGAGTTTTTAGTGAAATATCTGTTCTGGTTTTTCCGTCATCCCCAGCCTATTGGCAGATGACATCCTGGTGGTGGGGGAAATGGGCCGCATTTATCCAACTGACAATGTTCTCAGGATCTCCCCTGTTCCCACACCTCCTATGGCTGGTAAGGACTAAGGACCAAGGCCACCTCTCTGAGGAGACTCCTCAATCTCTCCTGCAAGTAAAGTCCTGGCAGCCTTTGGGTCGGTTCCTCAGACAGAGGCAGCTACTCAAGCCAACAATGAGAAAGCCCGAGGACTTCCCTGATGGCACAGGGAATTCTCCTGCCAATGCAGCAGACAGGGGTTCGAGGCCTGGTCTGGGAAGATCCCACGTGCCGCAGAGCAATTAAGCCCGTGCGCCACAACTACCGAGCCCGCGAGCCACAACTACTGAGCCCGCACACCTAGAGCCCGTGCTCCACAACAAGAGATGCCACCGCAATGAGAAGCCCACACCGCAAGGAAGAGTAGCCCCCGCTCCAGAGAAAGTCCACGCACAGCAACGCAGCCAAGATAAATAAATAAAAATAAAAGTAAAAAAAAGAAAAAAGAAAAGAAAGCCCATTCGATTGGATTCCTTGCTCTGGTTCGGGAAGTGACATGATTAGGTTCCCCTCCTCTTTCTCCCTCTTATGCTTTTCACCAGAAAGAACAATTCATCTAACACATCCAGTGTTAATTGTGGGTGCTTTGGGGTAAGAAGATCGTGTGTGTGATGTGTGTGTGTGTCCTTTTCACTTTACACACTTCTGCACCCGTCAGATTGCCTACAGGGCAGACGGTGAGCACGTGACAGAGATCGTCTCTAATCACAAGGGCTAAGTTGAGAAAGGGTGGGTGTTAGGCCTTTATTGACGTCTGCATGGAGGTATATATGAGTCAAGTTTTATGAATGACCTGGTTCTAAATTTTTCCACGTGTGAGGGGAAAAATAATAGATCTTGTAAACATTTTCTCCTATATTTAGCCTGTTCCATTAGCTACAAAAATCATAGTAGATGAAAACCTGAGAGCTTCTAATGAACAGTTAAGACATTTTAGTATACAGTTATCACCTAAAATGAACAGTCTTGTGTGATAGGAATTATTTGTGTATCAAACTACTGAATATATCGTAGGCTACATGTGGTTTCTCCAGACACTCTCAGAGAAAGACCAAGAAAAGCAAAGAGGGTATCGGTCTCATGCATTTTCCAAATTATAGTAAAATGCTAGGGTTGTATTCAATGCTGATTCTTTCATATATAGTAACTCAAAATGCAGGTCTGTTTTTTACAGATAATACAAGCATGCCTGAGTAACAAGATGAAACGCGAAGATTCACCTCTTATCAGATTAATCTCATTGATGTCGACATCAAGTTGCATATTTAAGGTTAGAAAAATCTAGAATTTATACTTTAGCTGTCTTTACTCACCTGATATCTGATGATTCCTAACACTGTACCCCACTTTGGTGAAGATAATAAGCCCAGTGACTGTTACTATCAAATAGCAACAAATTATCTTCTGTTGACATGCCTGAGATTGGCAGGGGAGTGCAACAATAAGAGCTCTGGGCTGACTTGAGTGGCCTAGAGTTTCATCTCACCTCTATCACTCACAGCTGGGTGTCCCATGTAATCACATCATTGTTGAAGTTTAGGTCCAGGCCAACTGTGAGTCCACTTTCTAAAATGCCATGGCATTCTTGTCTTGAGAATGTAACTTATTGAAGGCTAATTCAAAATAAATTTCAACTCAGAAGGACAGAGTTTTATAGAAGCAAGTAACTGTAACAAATCTAGAAATAAAACATAACATCCAACCCATATGGATGCTTTCCTTAACCATTCAGACCATAAGATGGATGCCTACAAGATGTAAACGATCCAGCATTTACACATAGAAAATAGCCCTGAAGCTAGAATAATGAAAAAAAATTAATGCCTGAGATCCCTTAAATTTTTTAAGAGCTGAACGTTGATAGACAGTTCTCTGTGGGTCTTCTGTGTCTCTGAATGTCTTGCACGGGAGGCACTGACTGCGTTTGTTTTGGACAGCTTTTCAAGGATGTTTGTGTGTGAACAGCCTTGGGAAACAAAGCTAGAATCTTCGTCCCCGGCAAAGAGCAGGCGTGTTTAGCATCCAGTGTAAAGAAGATGATGTCCCCTTCCCGGCGAACAGCACCCTTGCCCATTGCATACGCTTTACGTTTCCTAAGTCAGGGTTCTTCTCCTGGACTACAAGCGACTGCACATTAAAATGTCCTCTTTGGGTTTTGCCTCATGGGAGTGGGGTTTGGGGGTCTGAGCTACTGGCTGTAGCTAAAGCTGAGAGTGAGAAACCACCTTCGCGTTGACCAACACCCACGGTCTGGGCAGGCTGACATGTTAGCTTGTACGTAGGGAAAAACTCAGAACCACATTTCTCAACTGAAGGTTGGATTTTCAAAGCATTACCTCTAAGAATCACTAAAATTGACAGTGATAACGATTAGTAGGTTTCTTCTTCCTGATAAGTTTTCAAATATCCGTGCCTTTCTGAGATTGATGTTATAAGTTGCTTAATTATTTGATCCTTCATCTCCTCATTTATAAAATATGAATAACGGTATGATCCTCACAGGAGGGTTAGGTGAGACATCACATGCGGAAACACCCAGAAAGCGACTGGATATTACAGACACTCAATTTTCATTTGTGGATTTTGAATTTGAAATGTCATCAAGATTTGTCAAAGATCACAGCAGGAAAAAGGGATGAGATTACTTTTCAACCCAGAAGACTAAAAAGTTAAACAAAACATAATTCCCATTTAAAAAATTAACTTAAAAGATATTAATTGTTTAAAGTAAAAAGAATAAAAACGTATTCTAGGGTTTATAACTCATGAAGAAGTAAAATGTATCAGAACAGAAACAAAGAGGAAAAGGATTGGGAAAAGGAAGTAAACAATCTTAAGTTCCTTCCAATATGCATGATATTATACAGTAAGTAGTATAAATGTTACCTGAAGGTAGATTTGATCAATTTAAGATAAACAGTAGACTCCAGGACAACCGTATACACACAAAAGAAATAACAACTAATAAACCAATTATGGCAATACAATTGAATTGTAAAAACTGTCAATACAAAAGAAAACAGGAAAAGAGGAAGATAGACAAATAATAGATGGAACAATCAAACACAAAAGCAAGAGAATAGATTTAAACACAAACATATTGACAATCACAGTACATGTAAATGGTCTAAACCAGGGATTTCTGCCAAGGGCCAGATCGTAAACATTTGACACTTGTGCACGCAATATGATCTCTGCTGCAAATACGTAACTCTGCTCTTGCAGCAAGAAATCAGTCATCGACTTTCCACAAATGAATGGGTGTGGCTGTGATCCAACAATATTTATTTACAAATCCAGGTGGTGGGGTTTGGGGCAGGGGTCATAGTTCACGGTCATCTGGTCTAAACAGTTCAATTAAAAGGCAAAGATATATATATATAAAGACACTGAGAGGCTAATACTAAAATTTTGGAAAAACATGTGTTATTAGAACACCAATCAAAAGAATGCTGAAGTGGCAAGATTAACAGTAGGCAAAGTAGATTTCAGAACCAAGAATATTACCAAGGATAAAGAAGGACATTTTATAATGACAAGAGGGTCAATTCATCATGAGGACATAGTGCTAAATTGGTTTGCACTTAATAACATATCCTCAAAATATTTAAAGTAAAATTAAACTGAAAGGAAAAATTGACAAATCTGTAATTATCATTGGAGCTTGCAACCTCCATTCTCTCTATAACTGACAAAACAAGGAGACAGAAGACTAATAAAGACATAGGAGTCTTAACAAGCACTAACATCAACTTGTCTCAACTGACATCTGCAGAAAACTGCAAAATGCACATTCATTTCAGGTGAATGTGGAACATTTGCCAAGACAGACCACATTCAGGGCCAAAAAATAAGTATCCATAATAAAAGGATTGAAATCATACAAAGTATATTCTCTGAAAAAAATAAAATTAAATTAGAAGTCAATGACAGAAATATATGTGGCAAATCCCCAAATATTGGAAATTGAACAACACTCTTCTAAATAGGCAATGTTTCAAAGAAGAAATCAAAAGAGAAATTAGAAAATATTTTGATTTGGATAAAAATAAAAAACAGTCTATCAAAATTTGTGGGATGCAGGCAAAGCAGTGCTTAAAGGAAAGTTTATAGCATCAAAGGCTTATATTAAGAAAGAAGTGTTTCGAATCAATGATCTAACTTCCAGCTTAAGGAAAGTAGTAAAGGGACAGGACTTCTAATATGGTAGAGTGAAGAGCTTGGTAAATTCTCTCCCCCCAAATTAAAAATAACACTGGACATAATTATTTAAAAAAACAACTTCAGGGCTTCCCTGGTGGTGCAGTGGTTGAGAGTCCGCCTGCCGATGCAGGGGACACGGGTTCGTGCCCCGGTCCAGGAGGATCCCACATGCCGCGGAGCGGCTGGGCTCGTGAGCCATGTCCGCTGAGCCTGCGCGTCCGGAGCCTGTGCTCCGTCCGCGACGGGAGAGGCCACAACAGTGAGAGGCCCGCGTACCGCAAAAAAAAAAAAAAAAAAAAAAAAAAAACTTCGTGGTTCTAACAATTGCCCAAAAACATATGACAAATTGAAAAGTGGTAATTCATGAAAGCCTAGAGAAGCTCAGATAATAGTAGCCGGAGACCGAAGGGTCTGTGCCTGTGGCTGATCCCATCCCTCTCCACTGTATCAGTGAGGCAGTTGTACCAGTTTGGGGCAGGCCATGGAAGCCAACATCTTTGCTGCTAAAGGAGACTCACTTGATTTGGAATGGAGTGCAAAGCACAAGCAAACAACAACCCTACCCCCAGTGGTATTGTTAGTAACAGTGGAGATCTTAGCGGCAAACACATTGGGAGGAGAAATGGTCAGCTAGCCTGAGGCTGTAGTCCTGACAGGGACAAGCAACAGACAAGCAGACTAGCCAGGAAATTAGCAGGGTGATCCAGGAAATGAGACAGTTCCTTGGGGGAACCTGGAGAGACACAAGCTATCTAGCAGCTGACCGTGACCCTACACAGACACACAGAGGAGACGCAAAGGGGCCCACTGAAGGTTAGAGCCAGGACAGAACTGAATGTGCTTTCCACATCACACTCCCATCTATTGGCAGTGGAAGCTCTGCTGGCTCGGCTGTCGGAGCTCAGCGGTCATCGGCTGACCACTGAGCTCCACGTTGATGACCCCTGGGGCACCACGCTTAAAAATGAAAACAAGAATAAAAAACTCAGCCAAGACACCATGGGGAAAACTGATTCCACAGATTTAGTTTAGACAAGCTACAATAAAGACACCAGCAACAACACCTTCAAGAAGGAAAAATCAGAATCCATAGTTGGTGCTCAACCATTGCCATTATACTTTAGTTTGTCAAATTCCCGTTAATAGTATAAACTTCCCCTTTAGTATTTTGAACATATTTATTTGGAGTGCTGCTTTGAAGGCCTGTCTGCTAAGTTCAACATGTGACCACACTCGATTCCATCAGTTGGCAGCAGGTCCCCAGTTCTGGGTCAGCTCTGATTCTGTCTCGTGTGGATCTGTAGCTCAGGCTTACCCTGCCTGCAGCCACCTTGGTGCAGGACTCACTCCAAGAAGCATCAGCCACACAGCCATAATGATGAAAAGCGTTTTAAAGTTTTCTAACATCTCTCAAACAGTGACAAAGAAGGGCCTGTAAAAAGGCAAATTGAGGCACGTTAAAGTTTTAAGGGTTTGTTTGAGCAAACATCAATCCACGTGGGCAGCACAAAATGGAAAGTGGTTAGGAGCCTCTACTGACAGGAGCCGGGGGGGGCGGGGGAGAGGTTTTTATAGAGAAGTTGCAGAAGCAAAGCAAGGAAACCATTGACTGGCTACAGCCCAAGTGGTTGCCTTATTTGGGAAAGCCCATTGGCTGCTTGGGATCCATTGTTCTCCAGTTCAAGTGCACGGACTCTGGCTTACTAGGCTAGGAGGCGTGTGGGCCACCTGTCTACCGGCCTCCTTGCCTAGTGACAAGGTCTCTTTCATGATGTTTGGGAAAACTTCTTAAGACACACTTTCCAAATTCTCCATCAATATCTAAAAATATCTGTCTTCCTTCTCTTCGAGCAACCAAAGCACTTTTGTCAAACTTAGGTCTTTAAGATCATTCCAAAAGGATTGAAATTTTGCAAGATTCCCAAAGGACAAAACCTTACAACACTTCAGAAAACAATAACGATAACAACTAAAATAACAACGATAATAACTTGCAGTAGGAACTTGCTTTTCTCCAAGTGTCACACAATTTTGAATCTTACTTCAAGTTTGTTAATATCATTATTCTGAATGTTCCACAGGAAATCAGACAGCCGAAAGCCCAGAAGGTATACGTTTTCTAAATTATACCAAATTAGAGATCTAAACTTCAGGAAGTTTTCAGTGCATATGCTAGATTTATCCCAGGGGAAAATGAAACAAGAAATTCCTGGCAATTAGAGAACATGTGTGAAATCACTGGGGTAGGCAAACTGTTTTCCAAATGCACACTCTCATGAGCAAGATATAAGTGTCTATTGAACTGGTCATCTGATTGATTCTGTCAATCACGTGGGTATAAAAAGGTCTCTTACTATGACCTTGATTTGCATTTCCCTGATGACTAGTGACACAGAGCAGCTCTTCACATGACTCTTAGCCTCTGTGTGTCTGCTTCTGTATTTTTACCCATTTACCTGTTGGATTTTCCATTTTTTTATTGATTAGTATGAGTTATTAAATACTCTTTATATCAATTCTCTGTTGGTTACACTTTACAAATACATTCTCCCAGTTTTTAGCTCACTTTCACCTTCTTTAAGGTCTCATTTGGTAAACAAAAGTCCTGTTTCAACATCATAGAATAAAGATAGTCTCTTATTTTTTCTTTTTAGAGTTTGTGTCAGTCAACCAGGTGGAGTCAGTACTAAGGAGTGCCTGTCAGGTAGCTCAAGAGAGGGCATGTTAAATGGGGAACTCCTTACAAAGATGTTGAAAGAGTTGAAAAGATATTTAGGAGCATAAGACAGCCCAGAGATCAACCGCATCAAAAGTTCGCAAACATCCCTCGGCCTCGAGGAACAAAAAAGAAGAACTTGGAAGGAGGAGGGAATTGACCTGAGAAAAAGCAGGCAAATGACAGGGACAGTTTTAAAGTTTTGCTTTTGACGTTTAAGTTCTTAATCCATCTGGATTAGATTTTTGTTTATGGTGTGAGGTATGGATCAAATATTATTGTTTTCCAGATCAATAACTCATTTTCACAGTTAAATCCTCTGAAAGATAACATGTAGATACAGACCCTTCTTGATTTTTAATCAAATGATTCATTAAATATGAAACAACGGTTTATTAAAAATAAAGTTAGAATTAATAAATGTATCTCAAAATGCTTTACATTTTTGGTTGAAAACAGAATTTTAAGAATTTAAACTTTATGAAATTTAGCAACTCTTGACTTCCAAAATCTCTTGGTTTTCCTACTAGACCTAGAAAAAAATATTCAGAGCAGGAAATCATCAATATTTTTGAAAACAAAGCAAGTCGTATTTTATATTCCTATTCTCCTTCACAGAAGTGTGCAAATATACACATTCAATTTTGTAAGAAGAGATGAGAAAGAAACAAACAAACTACATCCACTGGATACGTTTTGCTCAAAGGAACGTCTGTTCAGTCTGAGTTTCTTGGCTTCATGACACTGTCCCTTCTGGGGATGTTTTAGGGTCCTTGGAGAATTTAGAGTCTTAAGGATTTGCTCTGATTGACACGGCTTCCTTCTATTTCTTTAGATTAGTGGGTTCTTTTATATTCAGTGTTTAGACCAGTTTTTAAGAACCAGCTATTTCAGAATAAGGCCCGAGAGAAACAGAGGGTGCAGCGGCCGTGTGGTGTGGAGCGTGGGTGCCGGCTACGGGGGTCTGCTTGGCAGGTGGGGTCCTGGCTTCACTGCTCGATCCAGGACCTGTGGACATTCTGGTTTCAGTATTTCAAAGTCCTTTTTCTAGAGAACTGTCTTGAGTTCCCTAAGGTTGTTATATGAGTCAATCAAATACACCAGCAGAGCTATTGCTGCGTATGTGTCTGTCCTTGACTGAAATAGACATTACACTCATTCCTCCCTCTTTTTCAGCTCTTTATAGTCTGAGAGAAAGGAACATGTTCACCAACAATTAGATCAAAAAGTAGTACTAGAAAACTGAAAAGCACCACGGCATCCTCAGGAGATAAAAACATCTCACGCTTACATTTGAAAGTCATATGGAATTGCCTGTACAACGTAAGAACTTTATGTCAAAGATTCCCTGTGGCACAGGCTTCAGAAATCACCTCTGAATGTGGGAGAACACCTAGCTATTTACCTAGTTTATTGCAGATCTACTAGGTGCCTGATACTTTGCCACATGTATTCGTTTCCTAGGGTTGCCCTTATCCAGGAGTAGAAAACATCTCTTCTCCCTTCCCTGGCTGGCACAGATCTTCGCTTGTGTCCTGGAGGTGACAGTTTTCCGCTTCTCTTCCTGCAACTTGAGACTTTTGTTTTTAAGAGAAAAGGATCCGGGAAGTAGGCAGAGCTGCGCGCCTCTCCCTCAGCACCTGCTGCTCTTCCCCTGCCTGCCGGGCAGAAGGGGAGGCCCTGCCAAAGGGCTGCTCAGTGAGCACAGGCACCTTTGCGCCTGGAGACACCCAGCTGTTCCATGCTGCCCACTGGCCACCCTTGGCTTTTAGCACTTTTAGACATCTAGGTGATTTCTCCTCCCCCTTGTCTCGAAACCATCTTTCTCCCCTGCTCTCCTAAAGCAAAGCCGTCCATGTGCCCATCGTTCCTTGGAAGTGTTTGCCTGTGGAATTCAGGTGATATGGTTGCCTTGCAAACTCAGCGTGATGAACCGTTATGATTTGTAGATTATCTAGTTTTCTCTTATTAATAAGATGAGGTTGATCTTAGCAGCTTTCTATATCCTGCACGGAAGGTACCTCTAGAGTAGGCATCTAAGAGTGGAATATCTAGGCTACATGCTGTATATGGCGTGAGCTGTGTTTACTCACAACCCTCTGACCCCAAATGTATAGGGTTTTTTTTTTAATACCAACAAATTCTCTCTGCACAGTAACTGGGTGTCCTACAATTCACATCAATTCTGGCGCTAACCACCCGGCGTTACTGCAGAGCTCCTAAGTTAATGGCTCAGTCCCACAAGACTGGTCCCCCTTCTGACCATCAGGCCATAAATCAGGAGGTTCCCATGGCTCCCTCCTCAGGTCCGGTTATTTACTGGAATGGCTCACAGAACTCAAGAAGACGGTTACTTACTACCATTGGTTTCTTATAAGGGATACAGAGGAATGACCAGATGAAGAGCTACATAGGACAAGGTGCAGAAGGGTCCCAACACAGGAGCTTTGGTGGAGCTGCATGCACCGCCCTCCCAGCACAAGAATATGCTCAGAATCTCTCCAAACCCCGTTGTTTAGGGTTTTTTAGTGGAGGTTGCACTATGTAGGTGTGGTCCATTAAATCACTCTCCGTTGGTGATTAACTCAATCTCCAGCCGCTCTCCCCTCCCTGGAGGTGAGGGGGGTGTGGGTCTGAAAGTTCCATCCCTCTAATTGTGGTCTTTCTAGCAACCAGCTCCATCCTGAAGCTATCTAAGGGCCGAGACACATCTCACTAGCACACATGAGGCACTCAGCACTCGGGGAATCCGAAGGCTTATTGGAGCTGTGTGCCAGGGACCAGAAGATCAAATATTTATTGTGTATTATAGCACACACAGCTGTCATAGATAAAAGCAAACTCATGATTTGGATGTTCGCGTATATTCTGTCCCCAGGAATAATATCCTTACCAGAAACTAATCCAACTTATTTTCCTCCTTCCTTCACTCCCACGCTTAGGGATGCTTGGTTTCTGGTGTGCGCAGAGGACACGCTCCCCAGTGAGTTTATGGAGCTGACTCTTCAGCCAGGGGAGCTTAGCATCAAAGGCAGAGAGCATCCTGGAAAACCTACTGACAGTAAACGTGTAGCAGAGGACTTTTTGGTGAAAGGTGCAGAGAATTTTTTTTCTGAGCGCCGTGTAAGGGTGGTCCTGGAATTTCCACCTCTGGTGAAACAGCCGAAGTGGAGGTAGTCCCTTTCAAATTGTTTCTGATCAGACTACTTCAGGAAGACTGATGACTGTACAGGTCGTCTTCCTAAAGCAGCTAAACATGTGAGGGACCCTTGTGTTGTCTTAGAAGTATCAATAAGTGGAAATTAAGCAATGGTTCCAGGTGTCATGATCTTTGTCTAATGCGTGATGGACAACGGGGTAGCAATTTTCCACCCACTTAGGTCAGTGGCGTTCCTCAGAGGGGGCAAACCAGGGACTAGCCAGGGAATCAAAGCTCTGTCACTTGCTTTGGTGCATTGAGAAAAAAAGACCAGGGAAGCTAATCTGATAAATGAGGAGACTGGTTTAGGACACTGCGTTAGCAACAAGGCTAACGCCGGCTGCTGAGAAGAGGACACGGAATAAACCCCAAACCCATGCACGTTTTCCACAGGAAGTTCCTCTGGTGCAACCGGCCCCACCTGAGGGGAAGGAGATGTGAACGAGAAGGAACAGAAGTCGGAACCAGGAGGTGACGGAGCACGAGCGGAGGAGGAGAGGAGAGCGGCCTCGGCTGTTACTTGGGGACTGGTCGGGGGGGTTGCTTCCTATCTTTGGGCATTGTGTTCACCACCTGTAAAGTGAAGCAGCCGGGCCAGATCATATTTAAAGTTCTTCCCTCCTTTAAGATTGTATTTCTTCCTCGTCTTAGATAAAGTAAAACCGTGGCTTTGTCCTGGGAATCAGGTCTCAGACGCTGGGCAGAGTCCTGGCCGGTGACACCTGGAGTGATATTAGCTATATTTCTGTTGGAATTCAGTTAAATGCTGAAATGTAAACTGGAAACTACCTTTGAAGATCTTATTTTTCTCAGGAGAGAAAATAACCTATAACATACTTCCTCCTCAGTTTCCCAAAAGCAAAGGGCTTTAAATAAAACTATCTTTTAAAGATTTACCATAAAATGGCAAGGCATTTTTTGTGTGTGTGTCCACTGAATTTTGTTTAGAGAGGAAAGAAACATTTTCTTCATCATTAGCCAGAGAATTAGGAATGAGTAATTTGAGGTTAGGACAAAAATGTCAATCTTTATACCGTAACTGTACATCGTTATTTTTAATATTAGTAACAATGATAATCATATACAACCTAGAATAACTTCCGTCTGAGAACTTGTGAGCAACTACCTGTTTATGATCGTATTTTTCTTCGCTACATCTCTAGGAGGAAGTGGGCTGCATGACTGCATTCTCCAGCTGTGCAAAGTAAGGAAGCAGCACCCTGTGCTCGTGTGGACGCCAGGCTCCTCCAGAGGTGATTCTGGGCCGAGAGCTTTGTTTCCCAGACCAGATGTCATCAGCTAATGAGGCTGCTGCCCGGGGTGGACGTCACCAGAATCCATTCGGGTGCTACAGACCTCTCCCAGATGTGTCACGGGTCACCATCCCCACCAGTTCTTTGTCTTTCTTTCCTTTTCTTCTTTTTATTCTTTCTTGTTTGCTTTGCTTCCCATTGACTAGTAGCATGGGGCGTCACACATAGAAGACATCTGTAAATATTTACTGAATGACTGTATTGATTGCGTAAATAGACAGATGGAAAATGGAATGTTTACTGTGGCTCTGCAGGTAAACAGTCTCAGCCATGCCATTTTGTCCCATTTGTCTAATTAAAAGTGAGACAGTACATGCAGGGCTATCCTCTTTATTCACTTAGTGTCTGGGAGGGATTTCTAGGCAGAGCAGCCTGTGGATAACACAGAAGCTAACATGTACCGAGCATTTATCAGACACCAAGTTACGGTGCTCCTGGCATGATCGTGTAATGGATCCCTCACAAGTCTCATATGGTCAGGGGTCCTGGCCGTTACTCATAAAAATCAAGTGCCTAACGTACAGAAAGGGAATACTTTGGATGCATACTATGTATTTTATAAAAGCTATGAGAAGATTGGGAAAAAAGGCTCAATGAGCAGAAACCAGTCGAGGTTCGGGGATGGGGCAAATGTCACCTCCAAGAAGGAGGTCCGCTTAAGACCCCCTTCTGCTGTCCATCCTGACCCACCTTCCGTCTTTGTGACCCTCCCTCGGGATTCAGCAGCTTGGCTGAGAGCATCTGATTGGTGGGCTTAGGTTATGTGCTCTTGTCTTTGCTGCCAGGGTTGTGGGCTTTTCTGGGGGGAGGTGGGTTGCCTCCACCAAGACTCATAATATAAGCCATTACTATCCAAAAGGATGTGTGTTCATATCCTGGGCAGGAAAAAAAAGCCAATTAGATGTAGGTATTATTATTATTCCCATCTTACAGAGGAGGAAATCTAGGCTCAGAGAGGTTATATAACTCATCCAAAGCCACACAGCTGCTAAGTTGTATTGCCATGTTAAGTGATGAACAGAGGCACAAGGGAATGAGTATGTCCTGCCTTTTCATTAATCAGCTAAATTATTCAACAAAATACAGGTTGAGCAATTACCGTGTGCCAGGGAGTGCTCTCGGTGATGAAGATACCATGGCAAGCTATTTTCTGCTGTCGTGGTCCCTCTCTTCTTGGTCTTTACAATCTAGTGTGGATATAGACATTAAACATGTCACCGTGAAGGGAAATAAACAATGGCCAATTTGTTGAGATTAAGAAGAAAAAATACCATAGGAGAACTGAAAGTGAATGCGGGCTTATTTAAGTTGTCTAAGACAGAAGGTTTTATCTGAGTAAGGGTTAGTGGCAGGAAGAATGGGGGAAGCAGTGTCACAGGGATTTCAGGATCCACACACCCCTGGGATTGGAAAGAGCTTGTTGTAACCAACAGGACACACGCCCCTCTGTCTCCTCAAAGATGATCTTAACTAGAGTCCGTCAAACTCATCATTTTTATGAGGCCAGAGTAAACATGTATAATCATTAAATGCACGAGGAGACTTGAATGATCGGCTATTGATTATTTTATGTCATGATGCATTCCTGAATGTTGAATTCTTTATTTAAAATTTAAAATCACTCAAAATAAGTAACAAAAGCTCTTCTATGGTAAAAAACAAAAGTCAAACAGCAACAAAGAAACAAGCCTGCAACGTGCCAAGGGAAGGCCTCTCTGGCCTCAGGGAAATCCATTACCCCGAGAAGGTGTCCTCGATGGTACAGTTTCCTTATGCCAGTGTGGAGGCCAGAAATGTAGAGAGGGAGACAAACCTCTAGGAGGTGGGAATTCCACTCTTCAATCAAGGATACCTCACCAAACCCTGCGCCGATTCCTGCAGCCCAGTCCAAACATATTAGTGCTCTGGTCAGGAGCAGCCCTCCGGAAAGGTCAGGTGCAGCCTGACTGTGTGCGTCAGTGGTCTTGGTTATGCTGCGGTGACAAACAGCTCCTGTTTCTAAGTGGCTTGGAACAGCAATATGTATTTCCTGCTCATGCTTCTTGTTCACTGTGTGTAGGTGGCAGGTCTTTACTCACTGTGGTCACTTAGGAACTAGCTCAGCGGGGACTGAACTTAGCACATGCTTGCACCGTAGCCGGGCGAGGAAAAGGGCCGTGGAGGATCTGCAGTGACTCTTCAGCCTTCTTCCTTGAAGTGACACATGGCTCTTGTCAAAGCAAGTGACATGGTCACTGCTAAGTTCAAAGTGGGTGGGAAAGTGCCTGGGAGCAGAAGAGAACTGAGATCTTCACGGGTAAACCTAATGAAAACCACGGGGACAGATGAAAGGATCCATGGAGCCCTGGACTTTGTAGGGTCTCATGAGTATCACCAAGGTTTGCAGCCAAACCTTTTTTCTTTCATCCTTTAAATCTGCATATCAGCCAGGATCCGTTCAAGACAACAGAAGCTACTGTAGGTATTTCAAGCCTAGAGGAATTTAGTTCTACAGCGCTGGAAATGCTGAGAGAGGAAAAGGGAGGAGAGGGAAGGAAGATCAAAAATGAAGTGATTGATTCGAGGGTCAGAGAGCTAACAGCCCTGAGCTGGGGTTCCCAAGCCTGCACCACAGCTGCATCGTTGGCTCTGAATCTGCCACTAAAATGCCACCTCACGAGGGCTGCAACTGTCACCAACAAGCTTGCCCTGGTGGAACTTGACTGAGGTCTGCAGATCGGGTAGAAGGCGTGTGTCGCTGTTTTTATTTACGAAATAGAAAACAGACTCACAGACGTAGAAAACAAACTTATGGTTACCAAAGGGGAAGGGGGGCAGGATAAATTAGGAGTTTGGAATTAGCAGGTACAAACTACTATATGGAAAATATTGATAGATAAACAATAAGGACTTACTGTCTAGCACAGGGGCCTCTACTCAATATCTTGTAATAACATACAATGGAAAAGACTCTGAAAAAGAATATATGTAGGTATGTATAACTGAATCACTTTGCTGCACACCAGAAACTAGCACAACATTATAAATCAACTATACTTTAATTTTTTAAATGGCTGTATTGTGGGTATGTGGGAAAATACCCTTATATTTAGGAAATACACACCAAAGTATTAGGGGGTAACAGGGCATCAGTTTGGCAAATTACTCTCAAAAGATGCAGGTAAAAACCATCCTGTGTATTTTCTGAATTTCAACTTTTTTGTAAGTTTGAGATTAATCTTTTTCAATTTAAAAGCTGAGCATAGGGGCACGAGTGGCTCGTCTGAACAACAAATACACTCTTTCCCTCCCCACGTGAAGCCACAGCCTCGCTCTTCCCGAAGATCCATCAATTCCCAGAGGCCAGCTCAGCTCCTCTTTCCTTGCCTGCTGCTTTCTTGGTACCAGGACCCTGAAACACCTGGGTGACAGCCACAGCTTGAATTTTAATAGGACTCTCATAGTGTCCCCAGATGGGAATTCAGAAATGTCTGCCCTCTGGGAACCAGGACTTGTAGAACGTTGCAAACACGTTCCACTGAGAGATTGGGATCATTCACTGGATCAAGATGGTGGTGGGACCACTGTCCTTCCTGCCCTGTCCCCAGCCCCATAGAGCATAGCTGCTGGGGACATAGCACCACTTAGGGGTCACTGATTAGGGTAGAGACTTGCAGTAGCACTGGTGCTCCTCTTACGAGGGCATTCCTTATTTTTTAAATCAACTCCATTGGAGTGTAACTTACACACAATGAAATTCAACAGTTTCAAGTGTAGAATTCATGGATTTTTATCATGATTAGAATTTTTTACTGCCTCAAAAATTTCCCATACCCCTATGCCAACTCCCCCAGACCACCAATGTGGTCTCTGTCACCACAGTTCAGCTTTTTCTAGAATTTCATAGAGATGACTCAAACAGTATGTGGCCTTTCATGGTTGGTTTCCTTGGCTTAATTTCATGATTTTGGGATTCAGCCATGTTCGGGTGGAGTGATTTGCTCCTTTATACTGCCTGATAGAACTCTATTACATATGTATACCACAATTTGTTTGTAATAACCCTGAAATCAGCAGCGTAAGTCCTCCAACTTTGTCATAATTTTTAAAAACTGTCTTGGATTTTCCAGGTCCTTTGCATTTGTCAATAAAGTCTAGCAACAGCTTGTTGATTTCTACCAAAATACCTTCTGGGTTTTGATTGGGATTGCACTGAAAGCATAGGTCAGTTTTGGGAAAGGAAGCATCGTAGCAATATTGATTCCTCTGTTCCGTGAATATGGAATCTCTCTACACTTGTTGGGTCTTTAATTTTTTTCAACTATTTTTGTTTTTTTTAGTTTACAGTATAGAGGTTTTGGACACATTTTGTTAAATTTATCCCTAAGTATTTCACGTTTTGATGCTCATGTAAATGCTCACACTTAAATTTTAATTTCCAATCAGTCATTGCTAGCATACAGAAATATAGTTAATTTCTGTGTATTGCTCATGTAACCTGCAACCTTACTAAAATAATTAGTTCTAGTAGCTTTTTCATAGTTTCTTGGGGATTTTTCTATGTAGACAATCACGTAGTCCGTGAAGAAAGCCAGCTTTAATTTTTCCTCTCCAATCTATATGCTTCTTTTTTTCTTTTCCTTGCCTGTGTAGGACCTCGAAAATCATGTTGAACAGAAGTGGCTAGAGTGAGTCTTCTTGCCTTGTTTCAGATCTTAGGGGGAAAGCATTCAGTCTTTCACCATCACGTACAATGTTGGCTACTGTAGGTTTTTTATCGCTGTGCTTTATCATGTGATAAAATTAATGTATATGCCTAGTTTTCCAAGAATTGTATTTACTAAAAATGAATAGTAAATTTTGTAAACATCTTTTTTAAATTTATTAAGATGATCATATGGTGGGGTTTTTTTAGTCCTTTGATACGGTGAATTATATTAATTAGTTTTCAAACGTTATATCAACCTTACTTTCATGAAATCATACCCACCCATTTATGATGTATTATATTTTTTAACAGGCAGCATTCATTTGGTTAAGGTCTCTGATCATGAGGTATATTGATCTGCTTTCGGTGTCAGGGTCATATTGGCCTCCTAAGTGGAGTTAGGAAGTGTCTCAACTCCTACCATGTTCGGGAAGAATTTGTGTACAACTGGTACTATTTCTTCCTTAAGTGTATCATAGAATTCACCAGTGAAGCTACCTGAGCCTGGAGGGTTTTGCTTGTTTGGGGTGTTTTTGTGGGAATATTTTTAACTAGAATTTAATTACTTTATAGTTATAGAGCTATTCAGGTTATCAATTTCTTCTTGAGTGACTTTGGTAGCTCCTGTCTGTAAGGAATCTATTTCATGTAAGTTGACATATTAGTTCCTATGAAATAAAGTAGTTCCCTTATTATCCCCTCAATGCCTGTAGGCTCTGTAGTGATGACCTTCCCTCATATCTGATTTTGGTCAACTTTGTCTTCTTTATTTTATTCTAATCAGTCTGATTATACTATACTTTAGTAGTTTCATCAGCCTTTTCAAATAACACAGTTCTGGCTTCACTGGTTTTCTTTACTGGTTTTCTATTTCACTGATCTATTCTCTTTAACATTTTCTTCATTCTTCTTGCTTAGGTTTAACTTGCCTTCTTTCCTAATTTCTTAGAGTTGAAGCTTAGGATTGATTTAAGACCTTTCTTCTTTGCTAATATAAGCATTTAATGCTAAAAAATTACTCTGTAAGCACAGTTTTATGTGAATGCCACAAATGTTGGCATGTTGTACTTTCATTTTTATACAATTTAAAGTATTTTCAAATTTTCTTTGTGACTTCTTTTATCCATGGTTATTTAGAATGTGTTGCTCTGGCTCCAAATATTTGGATATTTTCAATATAATTTGTTATTAATTTCTGGTATTTTGCTGTTGTGAAAGGAGAATATGCTTTTATGCTCTCAGTTCTCTTAAATCTATTTAAACTGGCTTTATGGTCCAGAATATAGTCTTTTTTGATAAATGTTTTATTTGTACTCGAAAAACTGCTGTTGTTGGATAGAGTCTACTACAAAAGTCAATGCTCTCAAGCTGGATGGTCGTTGTAAGCTGAATAATGGCCCCCAAAGAAATCCAAGTCCTGCAACCTGTGACTGTTACCTTATATGGTGATAGGAACTTTGCATATGGGATTAAGTTAAGGATTTTATCCTGGATTATCTTGATGGGTCTAAAACGTAATCACAAGAACCCTGTGACCGGGAGGCAGAAGTTGACTTGAAGGTGATACACTGCTGGTCTTGCAGATGTAGGGAGGGGTCATGAGTCAAGTAATGCAAAGAATGTGGCTTTAGAAGATGGAAAGAGCAAGGAAATCAATTCCCTCTGGAGCCTCATTTGTCTCCTTCCCCCAGGGCTCTCATTCCTGCGCTGCCTACTGTCCAATACCTGTAAACCCTGTTTTACAGTTTTTCTGGTTTTATAGTTGTTTTAGTTGAGAAGGTAAATCCAGGTCCTATTACTCCATCTGAGTTAGAATTGGAAGTTCCCAGCACTTCCTGTGTTTACATAGTGAATGGGTGTCCTCTGGACATTGCACAAAACATAAGCAGCTTGTGGGCGCTCTGGACTTCGGCTGGATAGCCACTCGTGACCATTTTTCTAAGATCCCTCCCTCCATCGTCTACCATGGTAGTTCTGGCATTCCTGCTTCACTTAATAGAAAAATCCATCACTTTTCCAAAATTCCAGGTCAGTCTAGCTGTCTGTTTCCGCTATCCTCTGGGGTCCTTGCCAGGGTGTTACACCTTATGTCACCGCAAAGCGCTCCAGGTACAGTAGGCAATTAGCAGGGAGACACTAAAAGAAAAGGAAAAAGTTAGGTGACCCAGTCTGATCACTTTTTGAACACACTGATAACTAGACCTCATGACAAATGGCATTTTCTAGAGGAGTCATTAACTGTTGAATGCTTTTAGCTGAATGTAAACCTGTGGTAAACAAACCTAAAAGCCGTGGGTTTATGGCCCATAGTTCCCTGGAAAATGTCACATAGGCAATACAACCCTCTGGGCATAAAATGGGGATGTCTCATAGCTTATGACATGCCTTGCTGTGTGACGTGACCTACACTTTACCTGGAGACCTCAGCTACTGCCCTGGGTCATCATCTTGTATGTCCTGTGGAAAGGAAAGCCCCAGAGAGCCTCCTTGGTGGTTCCAGACCTCTCCCTGCTCTGCCTATGCCCCAGGACCTTGCCAGCAGAGATCTTCTAGATCCTAGCGCCCCTCCCCATCCACCCACACCCCCTCTATGCTCCTGGCGAGCCCAGCGTATCCTCAGTTGGACTTCACTAGGCTTTGACCCTTGATATCCGTCTAGTTCCCAGAATAGAAAATGGACCTCTTCTCCCCCGGGGCCTCGGCCGATCCTGTGGGGAATCTTGGCACTAGGTGGATCCTTCCTGCTTACCCAATTGAAGTCAAGAACTCAGACTCTGTGCCCCCATCAACCAGGCCCTGGCCACGTGCTCCTCCTTAAGCAAGGTGGTCCCTGTGGTCACAGGTATCACCCGGTGAGGAAGGCAGCTCTGAGCTGAGGGCACTCCCAGGTACGTCATGGGGCATCAGAGTACCCACCACAGCATTCAATCTGAATTTTTAAAATTCTAGTTGAGAATCGCTGAATTGTAATTGGTCATGTCCTGAGATGGAAAAATACTGACCTAGCTCCTGCTTCAGCTGGCATGTGGCACCATGCTTGATGCAGAGCGGGTGACAGAATCACACTGCAACGCCAGCTCTGCTGATGGAAACGCTTTCTCTCCAGGAGCCGAGGCCGAACACGTTGAGCTACTCTTGACTCATCTTTTCCTCTCGCTTCCCACACCCATCCCTCCACCTCTTCCGGTTTGCTCCCCCTCCAAAATGCAGTGTATCCGGAACCCCGACTCTTCTTCCCCTTTCACTGCCGCTGCCTTGGTGTGCGGCAGACTTCCGCCAAAGTGATGCTTCAACAATGTAAATGAGATAATATCACTCCTCGGCTCAAAACCCTCTGTGGAGCTCCATTCCATTGAGTCAAAGGCTGAGACTTTACAATGGCGAAGCCCCTTAGGTCCCCCGACCCCTCCGTGGACACATCTCCCAGTGCTACTGCGTGTGGTCCGACCCGGGGGCCTTTACCTGGAACACCTTCCCCAGACACCTGCGTGGTTCACTCTGTCACCCTCTCCAAAATGCTACCCAAATAACTGTCCAGCAGTGAGGCCCACACTCTATCATTCTAATCACAGCCCTCACCAGCACCTCTTCCAAACCCCCTGACCCGGCTCTGTCGTTCGTAGTATTTCCATCTTACAGCATACGAAGCAGTTCACCTATTCATGTTATTCTGTTCTGTTATTCTTTCCCTCCACTAGGGCTCTCCATCCCAGGAGGGGCAGGAGTTCTGCTTGCTGTTCACGGATGTACGCTGGGTGCCTTCAACACAGGCGGTGCTCAGTAACTGTTCGCTCCGTCAGCGGCTGACATGGAGACCCGGGCTCACTGAGCTTGACTAGCTTTCTCTCCAAATGCTACCCACATTTTTAAAAACATTCTCCTGCACGTAATGGAAGGTCACATAGTTGAGCCCTAAAACAAGAACTTCCAAAATGATTTGTTTTCAAAAGGTTTTAACTCCTAGGGGCTTCTCTGGTGGCGCAGTGGTTAAGAATCCGCCTGCCGATGCAGGGAACACGGGTTTGAGCCCTGGTCCGCGAAGATCCCACAAGCCACGGAGCAACTAATCCGTGCACCACAACGACTGAGCCTGCGTTCTAGAGCCCGTGCTCCACAACAAGAGAAGCCACTGCTCCCTGCAACTAGAGAAAGCCCACGCACAGCAATGAAGACCCAACGCAGTCAAAGATAAATAAATAAATAATTGTTTTTTAAACAAATGGTTTTAACTCCTAAACCTCACTCCTAAATTCAAATCTGATTGGAAATTAAGAATCGTTTGATTTATATAACTGACAAAAATGAATTCAGGACAACATCCTTTCTCCTAGGAATTGCATCTCCAGGGCTTCTGCTAAAAACAGTCTGTGATTCTAAGAGTCTGTTCACGCTCCTCGGCCGCATCCAAATATTTTAACGCCAACCCCACGGCCTGCACAGTTGGGCGGCCCAGCTGGTCGAGCTGGGGAAGCTCACGGCTGCTGACGTCATTGGCAGAGCCCAGCCTGGAAGCAGCCCCCACTCCACCTCCTCCCATGCGCTTCTCTTTCTGCCCAGACCTATCAGCTAACTTTTGCTTCTCAGTGTTCAAATTCATCTCCTACAATTTCCTCAACAAGGAAATCTGTGACCTTTCTAGACTCTTCAGTCTTACTCTCAACCTGTGAATAGGTCAGTGAAAAAGATAGGAATTAAGTGTGAATAGTAACAATTCATGACACTTTTAGTTAGCCACTTATTTCTCAAGGTAGTAATGTTAACTTTTAAAGAATACCCGAACCCATCCTTTTAAGGTTTTAGGTTTTCTATCTGAAAGGAGGATGAAGAGCATTGCAGAGACGAGCTGTCAGGCAGTGCAAAGCGGAGGACTATGACAACTGATGAATCAGTTCTCTTCACTTGCTTGCTAAGGTCTATGAATTTATTTTTTCTCACTTTGCGTGTGAAGACCAATAGTTTCCTTGGTTAGGCTCATTGAACAGTATACCTCTTTGCCACTATGGTGTGCAAATAAATCAAATAGAAAAATCACACAACAAAACGCATGAGAGTTTAGTGTATAATTGAGTGTGGGGGGGAGCCCCAAACTAACACAGTTCATGATATAAATAGGAAATGTTTTCTTAAAGAATCTCATTTATTCTAGCATTTGCTTTAATCTGACATTTCTCCCGCTATGTTGGCTGTCTAGTTTAATTAGGGGACATGAGTGCCTAAGATCCAAAAACAGAAACAGGAAGAGGAAGAGTGAAGGAGTCCTATGGACAGCTACCTGGCTGACCGGCGAGCCCAGGGTCCCTGGGTCCTCAGCGTTCCTGCTGCATAGCAGGCAACATGGCGCCATCATCCCTGGGAATTCTCTCGCCCATATTCTCAGGGACGGTTCCACAGCGTGCATTCTCTCCCTCCATGTTCCTCCCTCCCCCGACTCACCCTATTCTGGGAAACTTCCAGGCATGTCCTGATCAGTTTTTAAGACGGACAGTACAATTGCTATCTTCCCTGGTTTCCTCTGTCTCCATCTCATCCCTGTTTAATTATGAGCTCACCCTTAGTCTCACCTCTTCTAAGATTTCAGCCCATTTTGTTCCCAATTTCTGAGGACTGTCACCCCAAACTTTTGTTCCTTTAAAATCTGTGACTTTAATCAGCCCTTCTTTTTTCTCCTGTTGTTCCTTTAAATAAAGTAGAGCATTAATTTGAACAATGTTTATCAGGCTGAACAGGTTAGGAGTAGTAAACCAGCTTCCCTGTTACTCACTTCAGACCTGCCTGAATGTATGGATACCTCCTCTTTCTAGTTCCTTCTGTTCATTCTCGGGCTCTTTGAATCTGACTTCCACTGAAATCTTTTTGAAGAAACAGCTCTACGGTGTCTAGCAGCTTCCTCTACTCATCCACATCTCGTCTGTACATCTTTACATGGCTTTTCCAGAAAGTGTCAGTGAAAGCTTATACACTGAGTCACATTTCTCATTAATTTCCATTATAATTTCAGACATACTCTCCTACAGAAAGAAAATTACTTTCAGGTATAATAAAAATCACATTAACAATCATGAAATTCACTTCCCAGTACATTTGGTATTTTTGAATGCATTGTCCTTGTTCATTAATGGAAACCATCTCTATAAAGGTTGGACGACCGTACAGATTGGTGGATACATAGCAAGTTTGGTGCCCTGATTAATGGAATAGTGCCATATGGAAGGAGGTTTCCAGTGGAATGCCACAAGGCTTTTAATATGGTCTGCAGTCTTAGAAACCAGTCTTGGAATAAAATGATCTGCGTGTAGCATTTATTCAATATGGAAAGCTCTCATGGATAGTAAAATGTGTAGGTTGGCTTCAAAACCAAATAAAACAAAAAGTAGAAACCTTGGCAGTTTGACATATTGGTCTAAATCCCCAAAAATGAAACTTAATAAGTACCATATCAAGTCTTGCATTTGAATTCTGCACCAGGACAGCACAACTTAACAGCAGTTTATAATTAAGAAATTTGGGGATTAAGAAACTCTAGAATTCCAGGGGCAACTTTGGCATAATCCACTGACCAGAAGCCCAAGTTTGACTGTGCTCTTGGGCTACGTTAAAAGTATTTCCAGAAGGAAAGGGGATGTTAATCCTGCTCTGGCTGTTCCACCCAGATCTGCAGTGGGGTCTGCGGGCACCCTTCTCAGGGGATGTTGGCAAACTTGCATAAACTCCATTATGAGCAGCCCGAATCCTGGGGTGAGGGCAGGGAATAACAAAATCCTTGTTGACTGGGCAAGGCTCAAGTAACTGGTAACGTTCAGCTTAAAAAGAAATCATAGCTGTCCTCAAATTATTAAAGATTTCAATGCAGTAAGAAGAGTAGACTTTGATCTGTAGTTTGCAGCATGTGGGCTCTCTCGTTGAGGCGCACAGGCTCAGTAGTTGTGGCGCACGGGCTTACTTGCCCTGCGGCATGTGGGATCTTAGCTGCCTGACCAGGGATCCAACCCGTGCCCCCTGCATTGGAAGGCAGATTCTTTACTACTGGACTACCAGGGAAGTCCCATATTTTTTAGGATCTTAACACTGTAGTATGTCTTAATATCTGGTGAGGCAGGTCTCCCCTATTTGTACTTTTTTTTCAGGTTTTACTTACCTTTATGGACCTTTATTCTTTCATACAAATTTCACAGTAAGGTTTTTGCATCCCTTGAAAAAATTTGACTGGAATTTTTTGGTGGAATTGTCTTGGATTCGTACTTTAACTTGGGGAAAACTAGCATCTTTATAACATTAATAGGTCTTGTCCAAGAGTATGGATTGTCTCCCCATTTCTCCATTTCATGTTATGTCATTCATTAACATTTAATATTTTTTCTATAACATTTCTATGCATTAATGATTCATTCCTATATACTCTAGAGTTCTGACTACTATTTGGAATAGTATTTTTATTATCTTTTTCAGTTAGTATTGTCATTGTAGAGAGATGCTAAGATTTCACAAGTCTTGTATCTGAAAATGTTGGTGAATTCTTTTCCTAGTTTTAATAGTTGGATTTGGGGGGGATAAATGATTATATCACCTTCAAATAACAACAGCTTTATCTCTTCCTTCCAATCCTTATTTCTTTTTCTTTCCTTATAACATTGGTCAGGAGCTTAAGTAAAAATGTTAAATAATAGGAGTAGTGATGGACGTCTTTTTCTTGCTCACAATTTTAGAGGAAATATTAAAATGACCTTCATAAGTTTAAAGTATGCTATAATTTTCAAGGTATATAACTTTAACAAGTTGAAGAAATCTCTTTCTATTTCTAGTTTGTTAACAGTTTTCACTACAAATGTGTGTCAAATTTACCAAGAACGTTTTCTACATCAACTCAGATAATCATGTGTTTTACACTTGAGTCTTAGTTAGTGTGGTGGGTTCCCTGATGGTGAACCATCCTGCACTCGTGAAAATGTCATTTAATTATTGTGTCTTTTTTAATATGCTGTTGGATTTTCTTAGCTGTATCTTGTTTAAGATATTTACAACTGTGTTCAAAATAAACTATACTTATAATTTTCTTCTCTTGAATTGTCCTTTTCTAGCTATAGAATGAAAAGTGCAATTTTTTGTCAGTTTAAATTTGGCAGGAAATAACATTATAAAGTAGGAATTAATTGTTCATTGAAGGTTTATAGAACTTATCAATAAAGCCATCTGAGATTTAGCGTTTTGGTGAGGAGGGAGATTTTTTTAAGTGTTATATTTATGTGTGTGAATTGGGTGCCAGCTGAAAGTATGATTAAAACAATTTCAGAGGCCCTGGTCAAGGGATTCAGTGGACCACTTATCTCTTGTATAATCTGTCTGTAGGGTTCTATCCCTCTCCCCCCACATACCACCCTCTTCTTTATATTCCTCTATGAGTCACACTGCCTGGTGCAGAGCTTGAACTGAACTGATCAAATTTAGGCAGCTGTCGTGGATTGCCTCTTTTCTAGCCAAAAGCCCTAGTGAAATCTACCTGCCTTCTCTCGTTCTAAGCAAATTGCCATTTAGAGACTCACCGGTGTCTCATGACCACCTGTACCTTTTGAATCACTAGTAAAGCTTAATAATGAGTGCAATTACTTTTTTTTAAATTTATTTATTTATTTTTGGCCGCATTGGGTCTTCGTTGCTGCACGCCGGTTTTCTCTAGTTGCGGTGAGCGGGGGCTACTCTTCGTTGCGGTGCACGGGCTTCTCATTGCGGTGGCTTCTCTTGCTGCAGAGCACAGGCTCTAGGCGCGTGGGCCTAAGTAGTTGTGGCATGTGGGCTCAGTAGTTGTGGCTCGTGGGCTCTAGAGCGCAGGCTCGGTAGTTGTGGCGCACGGGCTTAGTTGCTCCGCGGCATGTGGGATCTTCCCGGACCAGGGCTCGAACCCATGTCCCCTGCATTGGCAGGCAGATTCTGAACCACTGAGCCACTAGGGAAGTCCATGAGTGAAATTTCTGATTCTTGAGAATTTGACTTGATATTCTGACTAAATTTTCCAGTTTATCATTATAGAATTGTGCAGAGTATATGTTTATAATGTTCTTGATCTCTTCTTTACGTATGATTGCGTAGCAACCCTCAATCTTAACATCATGCATTTGCATCTTTTCTCTTATTTTCTTGGTGGTCCTTATCTTTAGAACTCCACCTGCCACCGTCACAAACACACTGCCACAGACATAATGCCACATTTACCCATGAATACTCCAGTGTGCATTTCTTTTTTTCTTTTTTTTTTTTGCGCTACACGGGCCTCTCACTGCTGTGGCCTCTCCCGTTGTGGAGCACAGGCTCCGGACGCACAGGCTCAGTGGCCATGGCTCACGGGCCCAGCCACTCTGCAGCATGTGGGATCTTCCCGGACCGGGGCACGAACCTGTGTCCCCTGCATCGGCAGGCGGACTCTCAACCACTGCGCCACCAGGGAAGCCCCAGTGTGCATTTCTTAAAAACCAGTGCTTGCTCTACCTAATCAGAGTGCAATGATTAAAATCAGGAGGTAAACTTGGTACAGACTAACATCTAATCTACAGACCTTTTCCAAATTTTTCCAAGTGTCCCACTAATGCTGCTGATGGAGAAACAAACAAGGAGACAAAGTCCTGGTTTGGACTCCAATCCCGGATCACATGCCACATCTGGTTGTCTCGTCTATTTAGCCTCCTTTAATCTGGAACATCTCCTTGATTTTCTTTGTCTTTCATGAACTTGAGTTTTTAAAGAATGTGTGGCCTGTACAATTTTTCAACAAGATGCTTGACTTGAAGGAGAATTTATTCAGTATCAGTTTTGTTAGGATAATTTAGTCCTATTCAAAGACAGAGAATGCCCTACAATTGACAGGAATATATAAAAAAATTAAAAGCAAAATCTATCAAGGAATGTATAAAGAGTTTTTATTTGTGTTTATCATTAAACACTGAGATGAAAATAACTTACTGACATAAAAACATTAAAAATTTGAATAAGCATGTCACTATTGAAGAAAAGAGCGTATTTTCGGAGAACCAATTTTTCCCCTCACCTCATTTATAGTTGCTGTTGATCAAAACATACAGTTGACAATTTAAGAGATAAAAAGAGAGCTTTATACTTGAGCACGTACACACCAATTATTTTATGTAGAGTCAAGTCATGGAGTAGGTGTTGGAGACAATCAAAGACTAGGAAAAACTGTCACAGTGAGAATATGGTACAACCAACTTGTGGTGTCCCAGTAGGCCATATACTATGGTCCGGGCTTTCCCAGCTCTGGATAAAATAACAAGGTTTCTGTTTGTCTGGGCTTTGGGGGCTTCTTGTTAGTTAGTTTATTTACTACATACCTTTGTCTGGTGTGAAACACAGTGCATTCTCTATTTTTCTTTGCTTGGCTGGTCTCATCCAACTGGAATTTGCTCTTAGTTGACTCTCCTTCAGGCTTTCATCGGTTCGCTTCGTGCACGTGGCTCTTTATAGTCAATTGCACCATCTGACCATCTCGCCCACCACCTTCAGGTTGGTACAATCATTGTTTTCCAGCTGCCTTCTGTCTTTAGGGTTAGACTCAGCCCCACTGATCAGGAATCTCTCCAGGGGCAACTTCACCGAAGCAGCACCCCACGTGTAGCAGCACCCACAGAATTCACTCCAGGGGGACAGAAAAGTGGGCAGTGGCTCCTGTACACGGCCAGCACCTCGAGAGACCATCAAGTAACTGTTCAGAGGGCTGGGCTCTGTGCCCCCTGAGGCAGAAGCAGTGGGCTGGGGTGATGGTCAGGCACTGAAGGGAGCTCCCGCCGTCCCCCATCCCCACCGCCGCCCCATCCAGCTGAAACACAGTCAGCAAGCAAGCCGACTTTCTGGACAACAGCAGACTTCTCACCAGAATTTTGCCAAGAGTACACATTTTCTTCCCTTGTTGCATCGCGTATAAGTTATTGTCTCAGGGAGAACACTCAGATCTTGGTCTAACTGCCTTAATGGATATAGTTTTTAAATTCCATTTTATTCCCTCAAGAAAGGGAAACAAAGCCATCAATTACAGGGTTCATAAGTCCCCGGAAAAGAATTTGACCAAAAATCTTCCAGTCAGAGGTCTTTTGAGTTTTCTGCTTTTTCCCTATCTTGGTCTAGAAATTGAGAGATGTCTGCTGTCCTCCAGGTGGCGTTTTAAACCCAGAACACGTTTCAGCACACACTGGTGCAGTTTCCTTTCATTCAGGTGAGAATTGGCTTGTCAAGCTGGTATCTGATGGGTGGCTCTAACAGACGCAAAGTCACCAGGTCCTGGAACGTCGCTCTAGGGGCACGTCTCTGTGACCCCTTGACTGAAGGGCCTGAGTGGCCAGGGCTGCAGGTGGTGATGCCCACAGACCCATGGGCTGCCCCCCTCCTCGATTTGCACCTTTCTCTGTTAAGCAAGAACCATTGGTACCAGCACCTAAAGCTGAGGAAATGCCCACTCAAATCTCTAAATTAAAAATGAACTCAGGGAGTCACCTCCGCTGGTGGAATCAACCGATCATCAGAGAAAGGAGTGTCTGGAGCCCATTTTGTCACATCTCAAAGGGCAGTGGTCAACGTCGGGTTAAACCCATGTCTCCAACTGCCCACCCAGTCCTCTTTCTACCACATAATAAAACTCCTCTGCAATTTTCCCACATTATTGATGATAAAATAGTGGCTACCTACATGGCTGTTTTATATACTCTTCTAGAGCTATAGAAAACAAAATTTTCAGCATCTTGACACAAACTAAACATTCCAACAATTGCTACTATTCAAAAAATAAGCCATTTCTTTGGGTTTTCCTCCCTTTTTATAGAAAGTTATCTCAGACCATATATTCTTAAGCAATTTCTAATAAGCATCCATATGGCACTATTAAGTATTGTGAAACTGAGGGTATTTCTTAAAATCATGAATGCATAAATATGTGAATGCTAAAGATTCCAACCATCAAACATTTTTTTCCACAGATTTCTCCTGAACAAAACTTCTGTAGTTAAAATAACCACAATCATATGTACCTCCGAATTTTGTAAATATTTCCGATTTCATGGATTTCTTTTCCTCCTATATTTGAAAACCAGTTCTTTATGGGAACACAAGAAAATGCTAAATGTGGGAGGTGTGAATGGTCTCAGCTTACAGCCTGTAGCCTGGCTATGATATATTTCAGTACCACGTAGAAATAACTAGTTTAAAAATATCACGCATTCTACAATTTCAGCATTACACATGAGAAGGGATAAAGAACCAACTGTTGAAGCTCTTAGGAAACTCATGACTGTCAAATTAGTACTGCACTGAAAGCCTGCACACAGCTGAGAGCAACTTATTGAACGGGAAATGTAAGCACATTTTAGCAAAAGTTACATTATAATAGTCATTACTTCCTATTATAATGGATACACTTTTAGTTTGGCTCAGAGTTTTAGGGGTACAAAGCAAATAGCACTGAGCCATAACTGGCTTCTTGAGGCTTCCGTTTGACGTGTGTCAATACAGATATGGACATAGGAATTTCTCTGGTACCGTCTTGGTGGGGCTGCTGGGGGCTGCTGGTGGGGATAGAAGGGGAGGGTTAAAAGCTGTCATCACTGAAAAAAGAACCCCTGCACTCCTCAGTTATGTGAGAAGTAGATCACGTCTGAACTACACCCAGCAAAAACTATGATCACTCCATAAATCATTCAACAATATTGGGGTTTTTTTTTGCGGCACGCGGGCCTCTCGCTGTTGTGGCCTCTCCCGTTGCGGCGCACAGGCTCCGGACGCGCAGGCTCAGCGGACATGGCTCTCGGGCCCAGCTGCTCCACATCATGTGGGATCTTCCCGGACCGGGGCACGAACCCGTGCCCCTGCATCGGCAGGTGGACTCTCAACCACTGCGCCACCAGAGAAGCCCCTGTTGTTGTTGTTGTTGGGTTTTTTTTGGCCACATTGCTTGACATGCGGGATCTTAGTTCCTTGACCAGGGATTGAACCTGTGCCCCCTGCATTAGAAGCGTGGTGTCCTAACCACTGGACCACCAGGGAATTCCCAACAATATTTGTGATGCAGGATTTCCCTGGCTGTCCAGTGGTTAGGACTCCACGCTTTCATTGCTGAGGGCCCGGGTTCGATCCCTGGTCAGGGAACTAAGATCCCGAGCGCCCCCATGCCAAGAAATAATATATATACATATATATATGTATTTGTGATGCAATAACACTCTGGTCAGACCTTCGGGCTGGGAGGTGAGGGATGAAATACATGTTACATAGGAAAATGAGTACCTAACTCTTCCTGAAAGGGTTGTGAAAACTACACAAAGCTTATCTACCATTGTTGAACTAAAACATGGAAAGTAATTCGAGATTTTCTAGGCAGCTAAGTAAGAGGAGAGTATGCCTGGCAGAAGAGAGGCAATGAAAATGTATCATAAAGTACTTACCATGCCCAAGAAACTGTACCAGAAGTCATGAGAATAAAAAGATAAAGAACAATATCTATATAATTGGAAATAAGTAATAGGAATTTGGGGACATGAGACAATAGAGAAAACAAAATAAATGTGGAAGCAGGGTCAGTACACAAAAAAGGTATCATAATTTGCTGAACACTTGAAAATTTGGTTCCATATTCCAATCAACCAATGAAAAGAGGAAGACACAATCAACTGCCTGACAGCACAAACAAAATTTTTAAAAATTAGTTGTTCCAGAGAAACACAAGTTAACCTAACTGAGCCCCGACATGGGATGATTCTTTGTGATGTACTGAACAGTATCCTTGACAACTTCTGTGTATTAAGAAAAGCTTGAAAGGAAAACAGCTCTCCCTAATGTAGACTTAAGGCACAGCAACCAAAGCATAACTGGGTAAAAGACATTCTATTGGGGGTCAAAATAATGCAACCCAAGCCCACAGCTCTCTGAAGGTCTGGCAGGGGAAATTGATGGACTGCATACCCTCTAGTCAATATGCAGGATGGGTGCCATCCCTGGACCATTCAGGGCCGTTTCCCCCTCATGGGGAGGAGTTCTGAAGCAGTATCTAAAGGTGGATTCAAAGTTTTCCTCAGAAAGCAGTTGTGGGTTGATTACAACACAGAGAATGGCCAAGGCGATTTCAGCTGAAATAAGACCATCCCACAAAGTCTAGGCTGGGTTCGAGAGCTGGTTGTAATGAAGACTTGGTTCGGGGATTCTATGCAGTTTGTCTTACGACCAGAAGAGCAAACAAGCACTGCGAAGGATACAGAGTAGCCAGGGGTACAACCACGCGGCCTGAGGGCTCCTGACCCTTATCAGTTGCTCGCTGAGATGTAACCGAAGTCTGACACCGTGGACAGAAGGATGGCTACCCTGCTGGAGAGACCACGCACGGAGGGAAAGAGGCTGGGCCAGCTGCCAGTTGAAACCGCCGTTCCAGCAGAAGCACCAGCTATGTGAGTGGAGTCATCCTGCAGCCACACGAATGATACCAAGTAGGATGAGCAGAAGAACAGCTGAGCTGAGCCCAATCCAGACTGAAGGGTCCTATGCAAACCATCGGTTACTGGTTTCAGCCCCTGAGTTTTGGGCTAGTTTGCCAAATGGCATTAGCTTACTAAAAGAGCTCCACACTGGGAAAAATGTAAAGCACATATATCCAAATACCCACGAAGACCACCTCCTCCCCAAATCCAAAAAAGCAATCAACCATCTACTGTTAAGCCTTGTTACTTCCTGATTGACTCAATAAATCAAAGGGCTGTGTAGGCTGTTGCCTGGACACTAGTGACATGCTGAAGGACAACACAGTTATTTGTGGTTACAGAGCCAGGAAGTCCTTTCAGTAAAGAACTGTGTAAAACAACCCTCACAAAAGACACATATCTGCCCAAAATTAGGGACTTGATTTTGAAATAGTTGCTCTAAAGCCCTTGCATTTAGTGGGTTTAGTGAAGAGCCTCTAAATACATAGAAGAGCTAGAGATGTGGATGGAAGAGAGCGTAGGAAGAGAAACTCCATCCAGATGGAGAAAAGCTCGGCAACGAGGCGAAGAGGAGGACGGGGTGAGGGAGCTGCAGACGGGCAGGAGCTGGCGGGAGGCCCTCAGCGCCTGTTTCCCAGGGCCACCCCCACAACATGCCACAGCCCGGGTGACTTAGAGCAGCAGTTACCTGTTCTTTCATGGCTCTGGAGGCTGCAAGTCCAAAATCAAGATGTCGGCATGACCCTGCTCTCTCTGAAGGCTCTAAGGAAAGATCCTTCCAGCTTCTTCCAGGGGGTGCCAGCAATCCTGGGCGTTCCATGGCCCGTGAAGGCATAACTCCAATCTCTACATCCGTTGTCACGTGTTGTCCCTGTGTGTTTCTGTGTCTTCACGCGGTCTTCCCCTCTCTGTGTATCTATGTGCGAATATAGCTCTTCATATAAGGACATCATTGGATTAGGGCTCATCCTATTTCAGCATGACCTCACCTTCGCTTGACTAATTACATCTGTGAAGACCCTATTTCAGATAAGTTCACATTCTGAGGTTCTAGGCATTCATAACTCAGGACACTTTTCAACCCAGTACAACCTTCAATTCTAATTAAGATTCTTGGATTCTTAGAGCTCACAATTGCCCCATCAGAGCAGGAATTAAGTGAATTACTGCAAAAGGGATGAGCATGTCAGGACCTTCTATGAATGGAGAAATGGTCATTATACTTCTTTTGTAATCATAGATAGTTATGTATTACTTCTTAACTCTTGTATGTATGTTTTCTCCCTAACTAGAGGGCTGTGGAGGGATTGTGACCTACACTATTTTTCATCCATGTACTGTGCAATAATCCAGCATGAAAAACTATTGGAAAGAAAGAGTGAAAGGAAGCCAGGAATAGAACAATATACATTGAAGCTCCGCCCGGTGTCAGACATTATTCATAAATTATCTCGTTAACCGTCAGTAGACCCCCTCCAGGTGAGGAAACTGATATGTAGACAAGTTTCGAGACCTCCCCAAGGTCACACACAATAAAGTTTGACTATTTTACTTGCCTTTATGGAACCCACACATGCACCTCAACAGCATTTAACAAGAAGTGACAATGAAAGAGGTCTTGTGGGAGGGGTCAGTGTTGCCATGACCTCTCTTCACGGGCTTCAAGGAAGACTGTTAAAGACTGGATTTCCTTTCAAATTATTGTACTCATCGCTAGACTGTGCTTCTCTGAATGCAAGTGGACCACGTGGCTGTCAGAATTAAAAAGTTATGCATATAAAACATATAAACATTAAAGTTACGCAAGAAAATAGTTTGGTGGAAACTTAGATTCTTTTTTTTCTTCCTTAGGCTTTTCTGAATCTTTTCATGAACATCTTTGCTTCTATAATAGAAATGAATACTCAAAAAGAAAAAAGAAATGAATACGCCTTAAACATTTTTTTAAAATAATTTTGACTTTGGCATTCAGGTCAGGACTTGGCACTTGGCTTAGCATCTACTAGTTAAATGATGTTGTGTCCCTTCAGTACCATCTTTGCCCATGTCTGTAAATAGCGATGAAAATAGTATCCACCTCCCAAGATTGTTCAAACTAAAATCAGATTGTAAAAGTTCAAGTGCCTGGCACAGTGCAAAGACAAAGTGTGTGGGAAACACCCATGCATTTGCTATTTCGTCTTCTCTCCCCAAGAAGCAAGTCAGCTCTAAGCAGACGTGACCAGGTCCACACCCCCAGCACAGCGCTGTTCCCAGACATCAACTTTACTCACAAGCCCGTCTCTCCAATAGAGCATTAACCCCATTAAAATAAAATAAAAGGGAGCCCAGGCTTAAAACCCTCCCAAGCAGACAAAACCAAGTAGGCCAGGTAAGCAAAGCTAAATCTAACTTGTTTCATGAACATAAGCAAAACTGAACTTAGGTTATGTCTTATGAGTGTCTCTGATACTCATAAAAGAAACTTAGATTATCTTCTTAAAATGGTATAAGATAATCACTTTTAACGAATCCCCTGCCCACTGTAGTAACCAGTCACTGTAAAGGGTAAACAACTTCCACCTTTTCTCTTTATAAGCCACCCTGTGCTGTCATGCCTCTGAGTATCCCAGCAGTTTGGGGTTTGAAAGCTCCTCGTTTGCAAACTGTCCCTACGTGCACAGTAAACTCTTCTTAATGACTCTTTTGCCATCTGGTGGTTTTATAGTGTTTACCGTTTCTGGGTATTTGACATATTTAAGGGTAAACTGGGTATTTGTCCTTAGGCCAATCCCCCCTAGAACAGCTCCTGGCGTGTGGTAAGATGCAAAATATTTCAAATTCATAAATGAATTAATATTACTCATCAATGTGGTTTTATACTTTTTTAAAAGAGCGTGTAAACTTTTTTAATGGGTGTTTTTTATTACTGTTTTATAATTTGGAATCCTAACAACACATTTAAAACACAACCCTCCAAATTATGGCAGGGCCGGTTTCACAGGGACTGACACCTGTTACCTAAAAGGATCAAAATGTTTAAATAGAAAAACACACCAAGAAAAGAGTAGGGAAAAATATGTAAAGACATGAAAAGGAGAAAAGTTAATTTTGAGTCCTGAAATGCACAGAAGTCATATTTGAACGTAATTCCCTTGGGAAACATCATACCCCATTGTTGTGAGTGGAGTTCTTGGTGTGGATTGTTGGTTTTTAAACAGCCCATGAGTGAACGCCCATGCCCTGCTGTTGGCTGAAACTTTTACAAACATATTTAGAGTGATGGGCAGTGCAGATTTTAAGGCACCAACTAAAAGGTGAAGCCTTGACAAATATACCAGACAAGTTCCTTATGTGCGGAGTTCTTTACCAAGTAGCTATATCTCCTGCAGGCAACTGCATTTTAATTGTGAATAAGTTAGTCTCCAAAATAATAAAGATTAATCTAAGGATTTTAAATTCTGGTAGCTTTAACATGGCAAAGATCCCTTCTGTTTGCATCAATACAAAAGTGCTTGAGTTGCTGTTTCTACTAAAAATTTACCCTCAGATTTCAACATCAATAAAAAATTTTATTTTGAATTGTACCATATTCTCTTTAATGAAACGGAAAATTAGATTTAAAACGCTGAGTAGCAATAGAGTAACACACCCATCTGACTTCTTTTTTAAGTAAGGGGTAGTTTTTATCTATATCAAGCATTTAAAAATCTAAGTGTTAATAAGCATATGAAGTATTCTGCCCTTATATTTTTTGAGCTACTGGGGAGAGCGTTAGATCTTTCAAAATCATATACTTTTTTTTATTGGAGTATAATTACTTTCAATGTTGTGTTAGTTCCTGCTGTACAGTGAAGTGAATCAGCTATATGTATACATATATCCCCTCCGTCTTGGACATCCCTCCCATCCCGCCCCACATCCCACCCCTCTAGGTCATCACAGAGCACCGAGCTGAGCTCCCTGCGCTATACAGCAGGTTCCCACTAGCTACCTGTTTTATGATAGTGTGTATATGTCAATCCCAATCTCCCAATTCATCCCCCCCCACCGCTGTGTCCACATGTCCGTTCTCTATGTCTACGTCTCTATTCCTGCCCTGAAAATAAGTTCATCCGTAACATTTTTCTAGATTCCACATGTATATGTTAATACACAATATTTGTTTTTCTCTTTCTGACTTACTTCACCCTGTATGACAGACTCTAGGTCCATCCACCTCTCTACAAATGACCCAATTTCGTTCCTTTTTATGACTGAGTAATATTCCATTGTATATATGTGCCACATCTTCTTTATCCATTCATCTGTTGCTGGACATTTAGGTTGTTTCCATGAACTGGCTATTGTAAATAGTGCTGCAATGAACATTGGGATACATGTGTCTTTTTGAATTATCAAAACCATACACTTTTAAAACAACAAGTACTTATCCAGGCTTTACTGCTTACCGATTAGACAGGCAAACTTGCAGAATTACTTTAAAATGAGAGATGAATTTCTGCATTTTTAGGGGATATACACACGCACGGAGTATTATTATAAATGTTAGTTCTGGAAAGAGGTAAAAATATAAGTGATATCATGTTTGTTATGGAAACATGTTACCCAAAGTCTCCTCTTACATGCTCTTGTAAAATTAAGAACCTCAAATGATATGTCTTTGCCAATCTTCTATCTTTCCCTTTTTCTCTCTTCGGCATCTGATTTTCTTAACAGGCCTTAAATATCTTTAAGCATATTGCAGCTAGCAGCCTCCTCTGGCCAATTTTGTTGACTGTTGAAACAGCTTAGGAATAAAAAATCTGAGTTTTGGAATCAATATTACAAAATCGACTGCCTCTCCAAAGCTTTGAAAGGTTGCCCATAGCTATGACGGTTGGTAAAGTGCTGACTCACCCCTTTTGTGTAGAAGCAAAAGGCCATATGTTTTAAGAGACACAGCTATTAGATTTTTCCAGAAACGTGGGTAGAACCTCCACTTGGAAAAATAAACAACCCAACTTCCCTCAAATCAGTCATGGCACATGACTGGTCATTTTACAAGCCTCCAAATCCCTTTTCAGGGCCAGCATAGAGGTGGACATCTGCTATGGTTTGAATCACTTGATCACCTTTTCTTTCCAGGAGAGTTGAGGCAGAGAAAAGCCATTTCTGTCCCCAGCATAGGTGGGAAGGGGTAACCTGCTCTGGGGCCCAGCTCTTGCGAAGTGTGGGCACCAGCACCCACTGGACAGGGAGCGTGCAAGGCAGGGGCTGTGACAGTGGCCACATTTCAGGTCATCAGTGGCCAGCTTTGCAGTTTCCAGGCTGTTCTGCGCTCTCATGGAAAAAAGCACAAATCAACTTATTCTGGGCTCCAGGTAGGTCGGAGCTACAGAGAGTCAGAGAAGAGACAGCGAGGCGATGGTGAGGCTCGGAATAAAAAGTAAAGGCCTTTGGCGCCTACAACTCTTGGGCTTGTATGTCAGCCTTATAGAGTGTCCGTCCATCACTCTCATACTTGAATGTACGGTGAGGGTTGGTTTAAATCTATGTCGACCTTACAGTCTAATAAAACAGCTTCCGTGTTTTCTTAATTAAAAAAAAAAAAAACTACTCCGATTCTAGGAATAAGGTTCTTGGGAAGAAATACATTTTCTAAGTGCTTCAATTTCTTAGTTCACAAAACGGGTGACCAGATACCACATTATGGAGTGTTGTGAGAGAGAGAAAAAAAACATTAAATTTAATGTGCATGCAAATCACCTGAGTATCTTGTTAAAATGCAGGATCTGATCTGGCATATCTGGGGTGAGAACAGAGATTCTGAATTTCCCACCGGCTCCCGGGAGATGCTGATTCTGTTCACCTGGGGCCCGCCCGGTGAACAGCAGGGTGACGGGGCAGCAACAGCCATTCCCAGATGGGAAGAAAGAACAGTGAATACATTTTAAAGTGAAATAAGCAAATGCCAAAATGACTCTCAAGAGTCAAACCGCAGCAAATTCTTTTATTAGAGATAAGATGGGACGGCAAGGAGGAGCCGTGGAAGTTTCTCAGTGTACCATCCAGTTCATGCCTCTGGCTGACATTCAGTTAGTTAGGGCTGAGAAAAGGAACGTTATTCATATTCCCGGATTTCCCAGAAGAGTCCGAATTTCAAAGCTTTACCTCATTGCTCCTTTTAGCACACGTTTCAGTGAGATTGTAAATCCTCGCCTTTGATTCAGAAAATAACGACCCCGGTAGTCTGACCCGTGTCACTGCCGCGTCACATCCAGCCCTGGTTGGCGAGGCACTGGGGGCTGCACGTGGTCCCTCCAGGGCCCAGGGTCTTCCGTCTGGTGGCTCACGGCTCCTCCCTCCCCTGGAACCCCAGGGTCCCTGGGTCCTCTGCCTTCAGGTGACAGGTGGGCAAGAGCGGGGGGCTGGCAGAGTGGGGACCAGGCTGGAGTGTGGACGTCACCCCACCCATCGGGGAGAACTCAGGCACATGGCTCCTTAACTCAGCGACCCTGGTCCAGCCGTGTGACCAGGAGGAAAGGAAACACAGAGTGTTATCTCCGAGGTGCCACCTAATTGACTTTTAGCCATCCTATCGGTCTGAATGAAGACAAATTTACTGGGCTTGGAGGAGTGAATCCTAACTGCGTAGCAGGGTTGAGATCTGAAGAGTTCTGGGATGTGCCCGCGCCACCCCTCAGACCCGGGGAGATGGATATTTGAGGAACCCTGGCCAAGTCCATCCCTGCAGTGGGGCACCCCTAAAACTCAGAGGAGGTTCAGCAGGGAAGAAGGGCCTGGTGCTTATCAAACAGCCTTCACAATAGTCTAGGGGGAGGAGATACGATCCCCAGTTTGTAGTTAAACACATGAAGAATCAGGAAGGATCTGGAAGTTTCTCGCCAAGAGGGGGAGCCAGGATTCCAAAGGTCTATTCTACCCCAGGGCCAAACATACAGGGCATTGCTCCTCAGGACGTGGAAGTAATTGTTAAACAAGCCTAACTGGACTGCCCCAGGGGCGTGTGTGTGTGTGCATGTGTGAGTGTGCACGTGTGTCCAGGAAGGACAGAAGAGGCTGGTCAGAGTTAATGTACATGTTAGACTCAGCGTATTCAGATCACCAAGGCTTCTGCCCAATTATTTTTCAAACTCTGAACACAGAAAACCTAGCCACGCGGAAACATTTGTTGACAACACCAAAATGTGTTTTTCATAGTTTAGTGCAAATGCGTCCTACAGATGCCAACTTAGATGAGACAATTTCCAGTTTAAATTTGAGTGAAAAATGACTGTCGTGACCTCACGTAGACCGCAGGCCAGCCCCCATCTGAGATGAGAGGCCTTCATTTCTTACTTCAGTTTTAAATTGAAACTGATCCTAACCATGTTTTCAGCCCGCGTGGTTGTGTGTGAAATAAAAGCCCTGCTATAAAAAATTACATGGGCAATAAATAAATATTAAAAAAAAATTTACATGGGCAGACTAGTTCTAGTTCTTTGAGTTTGAAAGAACTGAGCCAATGGCAGGAGACACACGTTCCCACTTTGGAAATTTAATTCATAACATGAGCAAAGTCAACTGCCTTTTGGAAAATCTCAGGTAACATCCAAAAATTTTAGTAAATGGTTTGATCCAGATGGACGTACAATAGACAGGACTTGGCAGCCAAAAGCCCCCACCTGGAGCTTTGTTCCTCTGTCACCCACAGGAGTGCCAGCCTCGGGGACCCCTCCTCACCGTCTCCAAACACTGAGAGAGAACACAGAATAAGACTTAGTGTGAATTTGACAATTTTTATTTGACAACGATCTGGAATCATCCTTTTTCATTTGAATGTCTTATCATGACAAACACAGACTCAGAAAAAATGTGATGGGCCAAGAGAGGGGTAGAGATGGAAAAGATAAATTATAGAGTCAGCTTTCCAAGGTCCAGTTTCCCAAGAAGCTCTTTAGCTTCCCAGGGAAACGGGGATGGGAAGGAAGGAAGGGAGGGAGGAATGGAGGAAAGGAAAGGAGGGAAAGAGGGAGGGACGGAGGGAGGGAGGGACGGAGGGAGGAAGGGGGCAGGGAGGGAGGAAGGAGTCTTGAGTCCAGATCTGTTTTCCAAAGGCCACCCCAAAATCACAAACACACAAGGCTAATCATGGATTTACTTTTAAGTACCTTAGAATTAAATCAGAGTAGCTGTGGGCTTGGAAAAGTATTACAAGCGGAATTTTCAATGCATTCACTTTGATCTTTGGTCATATTTTGAAGCTATTCCAGTTGAATAAATGGATTCCATTTATTATTTATTTATTTATTGCAGTTGAATATTCCACACATTCTGATCTCAAATAATGAAAACTACTTTCAGTCTGCCAAAGGTTCGCGTTCAGGGTCTTCTGGCTCCCCTCAGGATCCCCCCCCCCCCAGAATATGCAGACCTCCTTCATTCCACAGTCTGGAGGACAGTGTGACCAAGATGAGGTCTGGGTGGGACCTCCTTACCTGGTCTGCCCCCTTCCCGACGGCCTCGCACGATGGCAGCAGTATCCCCACCCAGTGCGTCTGCCTGTGGCTCGTGGGGAGCAGGGCCCAGGTACAGGCAGAGAAGGTTTCTCATCTGAGAAGGTTCAAGGGAAGCTCTGTGGCTGACTGTTCGTAAGGAAACTTGTCACTGCAGGAACCACGAGCGGGAGACCAAGACCAGGCTGAGCAAACCAGCTCTGAGTCCCGCTACTGCATAACTTGGGGTAAATTCACTAGTCTCTTTGCGAGTTTGTTTTCTTCACCTGCAAGTGGGATTATCAGGGGCCGATCAGCATGGCTTTGAGACTTATCATGCTGGCTGTCAACAGGGACCCAGCACATCGCATCCGTGGCCTGGGCCCCGGCACAGGCACATCCCAGGGATGTCCCACATTAGCAGTTTCTCTGTTTCCACTGGACGATTCCCATCAGGGCACAGTCATTCTCCAGGACAGCACATTCTAAAAGCTGTTGCTTCATTTGACACTCCACTCCTATTTTCCTCATGGACAACCTTTCCAAGGATTTGTCTACACACTCTGTCTACACTCTGTCTGCACACTCTGGGCCATGTACCCTTGGTCTCCCTTGGGTCTAGCTTCCATCCCCAGCATGCCCGGACCTGGTTCTCTCGGTCTTCACCACACCTTCCATCTTGTTATGTTTTTGTCCTGATCTTACCTGGAGGAGCATCTTCCCCGCTGACACCAGCTGGAAACCCCTCCTCCCTTGACCTCTTCCCTCTGGCTCTCCCCTGGGACTCCCCACCTGCACAGCAGCTCCATCGCTCTCTCCTTGGCGGGCTTCTGCTCCCCTTCCTGAGCCCTAAATGTTGCCTGATTCTAAGCCTTTTTCTCATCTGTCCCAGAAATTCAATTACCATTTTCATGCTGGAGACTCTAAACGTTCATGTCTAGCCCACACTTTCTTCTAAGCTTCAAACTTGATTACCCAATAGGAATCACAGGCAACTCAAACTCAGGTGTCTGAAAGGAAACTCTTTGGATTTCTCCCCTAAAATATGCACCCAACACCCAGTCCCCCCAACTCAGTCAGTAGGGTCTTTGTTCATCCAGTTACTCAAGACAGAAACAGAGGGGGTTCATCTAGTTACTCAAGACAGAAACAGACAGAAACAGCTCAGTTCCCCACCCCTTCCTCTTCGGGTTCACACCCAATTCCCAGCAAACCCAGGCACACCAACTCCCAGAATGAATGCCGGTCCACCTCTCATCCCTCTCCAGGCCCTACAACCTGGGCTCTCATCTTTCACATGGAGGGCGGCAGCCCCTAACATGTCCTCTGCATTCACTGTGCTCCCCTCCCCCACCAGCCCATCTCTTTTTCCTAAATTGTTTATCATGGTCTTTAAGACCCTGCCTATTGGATAAGCCCTGACCCATCTCTCCACCCTCTTCTTGATTTGCTCTCTCTCTCACTCACTCACGTGGAATTTCATCACTTCCTAGAATACGCCAAATTGTATTTTTCCTCAAGGGCTCTTTGCACTGTGTTTCCTCTCTCTGGAATCCTTGCAACTAAACTATTTGTGTGACTAGTCATATTCTCATGCTTTATGTCTTAACGAAATATCACACCACGTGTAGTTATTCCATGACCCCCGCCCACACATACCATTATGAGAACCATGTCAGTTTGCTCTAGAGCACATGCCATGAGCGTTGGGTCAGACTGTCCAATTCAACCTTCCATTCCAGCACCCAGCACAACACGTTCATGTACAGCAAGCACTTAATAAATATTTGAAGAGTGAGTGAAAATCATTATCTTTAATAATAAAACTCATGCTGCATACTTCAGGAGTAGGCAAATCAAAGTAAACCACGTTATTGGAAAATACTTTGTAAAACAATTTAAGTAAGTATATTAGGTCTTTACCTTCTATGCCTATATACTGGTAAAATTTTAATATATAAGATGTCTAATCCCATAATAATAAAAACCATTGAAATTTTTTACAAGAATACACATGTTGATTTTTAAAAATTCTCTCCAGCAAATTAATTTTAAATGCCCACGCCATTTATGTGGGAGAATTCTTTTATTCACCCCAAATTATATTTAAAAACCTACTCTGTGGCAAGCCGTGTTTCATCAGTTAGGATGTTTCTGGCTACAAGTAACAAACAAAACTACAACCAAAATAATAATAACAATAACATGACTCAAGGTGACTTAAAATATAAGGAATTTATAATCTCATATGACAAGAACACCAGAGGTTAATTGTACACGGGGATTAGCCCACAATCTCTTAGGGATGTCATCTGAGACCCAAGGTCCCAGATGGAAAGATCTTTCCACTCTGCTGTCCTTTGACAAAGACCGTCTCCTTGACCAGTTGCGGTCAGTCTCCTCTGAGCTCTCGTCTTGACCAGCCTTGCCCATGGCCTGCCTGCCCTTGGCCTGCTGAACCCAATTTTATCAAAGACTCCTGCTAAGTCAGTTTATTGAGAATCCCCACCCTGATGTCTAGTCAAGCTCCTCTTAGTAAATTCCCATCCACGGAGCCCCTCACTCTGCTCTTAGGCTATCAGTCCCCAGTTGTCTTTGCTGCATTCAGAGTTGAGCTCAGTTCTGTACTAAAGTCAGGAGCTCAAATAAAATCTGTCTTGCTGTTTTTAACAAGTGTCCGGTGCAAAATTTTTCTATTACACCTTGCTATTGGCTTTCTTCTTAGCTTGGTCACAAAATGACCAAAGCAGTTCCATGGGTCAGATCTTGCCATGGCAACCCTGGAAAGCAAAGGAGCACGTGTCTTTCTTGAGAACAAAGATACCTTTCCCAAAGCAATGGAGCAGACTCCCATCTCGTTGGGGCGACAGCCCATCCCTAAAGAGCACGAGACTGCCACCACCAGCTCATGCTCAGTATTTGGGGGGAGAATGGCTGTTTGTTGGGGATTCAACCACAACAATTCTAACAACTCTGCTAGGGATGCAACAGAGGGGAAGACAGCTGACCGTCCCGCCCCCAGAGAGCAGGTCATGTAGGAAATCACCCGGACGCAATGGCAGCCTCCAGGCACACTACTGGGTAAGCTATACCAGAGGTCACAGGCAGAATAAAACGCTCAAGTCACACAGGTTACTAACGTCAGTTACAAACACAGGGCAAGAAGTAAATGGAAAGAGATGGGGAAAGTTAGCATTAGTTAAGATAAGGTGCAAGCAGGTGGGTCGCACCACCTGAAACCTGGGTACGTGGTGGTCTCTCTCTCTCCTGTTTATCTGTCTGTCTGTCTCTCTCTCTCCCCCCATCCCGTTTAGCTATCATCTGTATAACTATACGTCTCTCTGTCTATATCTCTCTCTCTCTCTCTCCGTCCCGTTTATCTATCTATCTATCTGTCTGTCTATCATCTGTATTTCTACACATCTCTCTCTCTCTCCCCCTTCCGCCCACTCTGCTGCGTCAGACTTTCCCACTAATGCTGCCATTATAAGGACCAGAGTTGAATTTTGAGCAAGGGAGCCCACACTAAGAAGGTGCCTCAGGCCAATAACACACAGTTGTTCCATTAGGTAAGTTCGGGGGCAAGTGTGCCTGGCTGTGATTTACCAGTTAGCCTAAGGAACAACTATGGGTTTAATTTGTGCTTCTTGGGAAGAGGGCACATGGAATCACTGATACATGGGCTCATTAATATTAAGTGCTCATGTATATTTAGTGTTTCTTAAGTATTTAGTGACGTAGGCATTCAGCATCATGCATATTCTGCATATAATGGTTCAGGATATTATGAATATTTAAGACCTCTGTATGCTTGAAGTATTATGAATATTCAGTACCCAGGCTCCTCATGAATATTAGCTGTCTATCTGCTATTTAACACTCTCATGCTACTAACTACTTATCTATACTTAGCACAACCTATGAACTCTGCCCACGTATACAAATTTTTACTTAACTAGCTCCTTTTCCATTCTTAAAATACCTTAAAAGTTTTTTACCTATGGTTCACGAACTTACTCATCTTTTATAGTAGAATTGAATACCCTCAGAAGTAAATGCACATTACAGAGCACAGAGTCTAGCGATTCTAACAAACAAAAATGAAGAGAATCGAGTAGTGACAGATTGTTTTTAGTCCAGAGAAGTAAATAAGTAGGCTCCAATAGAGAATGGCAGGGCGATCTTTGCTGGGAGTGTAGCCCGGGGTGGCTATGGAAGGCCTGAAGGATGAGTAAGGCAAGCCATGCAATGAGACGGGGTCCCACCCCTTGCCATGCCCTTCTGCAGGAACGCAGCGGTTCTAGAACCTGACAGAGTCCGGAGTGCTGGGCTCAGTGAGGGGAGCAGAGATACTAGGAGCTGCAGGCAGACAGGAGGGCGGGAGCCTAACATTGCACTGGAGGCCACTGGGAGCTTGAAGCTGGGGCATCTCATAGTGTGGTTGATTTATACCTTTACAAATTCTTTCTGGCTGATGTTTGGAGCCTGGATTGGTAAGCAAAGCAAGAATGGAAACAGGTAAACTTATCAGGAAGCTGTTGTGATAATCCAGCTCCAGACGATGGTGGTGTGGACAGGATGGCAGATCAGAGATGGAGAAAAGTAGGTGGTTTTAAGAGCTATTGTGAAGATGAGGCAGATTGGAAGGGAGGGGTCCAGGGGGACCTTCTGGCCTGAGGAACTGGGTGACGGCAGTGCCGTTTACTGAGGCAGGGAGAACACAGTTTGGGAGGAAGACGGGAGAGCTCCATGTGGACAGGTCACGTTCGAGAGGTCAAGAAGAGACATGAATAAGACAGTGGAATAATCAGACCTGCATTTCAAAAGATGGAGACATGATCCGAGCCTTCTCGTGTGTAGATGGTATGAATGAGGTCACCCGAGGAAGGCGCAGATGCGGAAGGGACAGTGGCTAGAAAGGCCCGTCTCCCACAGAGGTGAGTACTTGCTGACCACGCGGCCCAGCTTGTCTTAGGTATCTCTCCTGGAGAAACAAAAACCTTATCAAAAACCTAAAATTTATACATGAATAATTATAGCACTACTATTCATAATCACCAGAAACTGGAAGCAACACAAATGGCCTTCAGTGGGTGAACGGGTGAACACACTGTGGTCCGTCCACGCCAAGGACACCACTCAGCGGTAAAAATGAATGAGCTGTTGATCCAGAGAGTGGCACGGGCCTGCCTCAAGTGTATTCTGCTTAGAACAGAAGGAGCCGTGTCACACGCACCCCGCCGTTCCATTCATACGACTCTCGGGAAAAGGCAAAACCCTAGGGTCAGAGAACAAGTCAGGGATTGCCAGCGATTAGGGGCAGCGGGAGAGAATTCATGGGTGTGAGAATTGCTCTGTATCCTGTCTGTGTCGTGGTGACAGACATCATTATGTGTGAAAACCCATAGGACAGTACCCCCCCAAAAAAAAACAGGTGAATTTTACCGTATGCAAAATTTTTAATAAAATAAAAGTTTAAAAAAAAGACCAAAGAGTTCCAAACCTGGGAGGCTTTACGTGACTCCTATTATGAACTAACTTGAAGTGGTGCTACAGATGGTGCCGTGCGTCACTGGGACCTTGGGCTCTGAGCTTACCGCCCTGCGCTGGAAATCACCAAACATCTCTCAGGAGAGATTCAGAGGATAAACAGAAAACACATTTTCACTCCCCAGAAGGGAAGTTTTCTATAAATCAGAAACCAAACTTATCTAAGTGAAGTAAGTCAGACAGAGAAAGACAAATATCATATGATATCACTTACATGTGGAATCCAGAAAAATGACACAAGTGACCTTCGTTACAAAACAGAAAGACTCACAGACTTAGAAAACAAATTCATGGTTACCAAAGGGGAAAGGGAGGGCAGGGATAAATTAGGAGGTTGGGATTAACATATACACACTACTATATATAAGATAGATAATCAACAAGGACCGAATGTATAGCACAGGGATCTAGACTCAATACCTGTAATAACCTATATGGAAAAAGAATCTGAAAAATAATAGATACATGTATATATATGACTGAACCACTTTGCTGTACACCTGAAACTAACACAGCATTGTGAATCAACTATACTCCAATATAACACAAAAATTTTTAAAAAAGAAACAAAACTAATGACATCTATAGGACTGCTCTTAACCAGTAACACGTGAGTGGGAGGGAAATACCCCATTTTATTCTGACCAAGTGTGCTGCAGAGTTAGCACTGGAACCTGGGTGGGATCCCGTTAAAAAACCCTGGCTAAAAGCTTCCTCCTAAAGCAAAGGGAATGTGATTTCTCACACGTGAAGGCACGTCCCGCAGGCTAACAGAGTCCAAGCCAGCAAACCCCATCCGTCTTCACCCACTTTCTCTTAAAACCGAATTACCCGTGCAACGCCTTTCTACAAAACCAATCATTTTACTGCAATGGAAAGATACAACTTACCAAGTCTATGTTGCAGTGAAAGGCAGCGATAGTGTGGGCTTTCGTGTTCTACCTGGAGCCCCAGGGCTGCTGTGCGCTCCAGTGAGGGAAGCCGGCCAGCCTGCAGGATTCCTACCAGCGCCATTCTCATCCTGCTGGGGTGTCCTCACCCAAGTCTCCTCTTTTTCTCCCATGATTCCTCTCAGTGAAATTCTTTATCTGCAGTACCTTAGAGAGAGAAGAGACAAGAAAAATGAGTTCCCAGGAATAAGAAGGTCCCAGGGCACCAGATTTTTAACCTTCCGGAGGGTGAGAAGGTATCTTGAGAAATGCAGCCCTTGTATGCGGCAAAGGGTCAGTGAATTCATGTCCTCGGTGTGGGACTGCCTCCCTGCCCGTGGGCCATGACGCAGCCATGGAGAGAGTGACACCCATCAGTAACACTGACCTAGCATGTTGTACCACGAAGAAGGCTGCCCAGCATGGAGCCACAATTGATATCAACACGTCCATACCTACATTTCCAAAGAAGACATGCAGACGGCCGGCAAGTACATGAGAAGGTGCATAACCCCACTAACCACCAGGGAAATGCAAATCAGAACCACAGTGAGGTATCACCTCACACCTGTTAAAATGGCCATCATCGAGAAGACAAGAGATAACAAGTGCTGGTGATAAGTGCTGGAAAAGGGAATGCTCTTGTGCACTACTGGTGGGAATGTACATTGGTGCAGCCACTATGGAAAACAGTATGGAGGCCCTCAAAAAATAAAAACTAGAATTATCATATGATCCAGCAGTTCCACTTCTGGGTATAAATCTGAAAGAAGTGAAATCAGGATCTCAAAGATACATCTGTAATCCCATGTTTGTTGCAGCATTATTCACAATAGGCAAGACACAGAAACAATCTAAATGTCTTTCAATGGATGACTGGATAAAGAAAATTTAATATATTTACACACACACACACACACACACACACACACACACACACACACTGGAATTTAAAAAAAAAAAGGAAATTCTGCCATTTCCAACAACATGGATGAATCTGGAGGACATTATGCTCAGTGAAATAAGCCAGACAGGGAAGGGCAAATACTGGGTGGTATCAGTTATATGTGGAAACTAAAAGAATAAAATTTCATAGAAACAGAATAGAATGGTGGTTAGCAGGGGCTGGGGGAGGGGAAATTGGGTGATGTAGCTCAAAGGATATAATTGTTCAGTTACAAGAATAAGTTCTGAGGATCCAATGTACAGCCTAGTGACTATGGTTAATAATTCTGTATTACAGATTTGACAGTGGCTGGGAGTAGATCTTAAGCATTCACACACACACAGTTGACTATGTGAGGTGATGGATGTGTGAATTGTCTTGATCTGGGTACGCATTCTACATTGTGTATGTACATCAAATCTTCATATTGTACACTACATATATAAAATTGTCTGTCAATTTTCTTCAATAAAGTTTAAAAAAATAGCATGTCTGTTCTTGTACAGAGACAGATCTGGAAAGAAAGTTTACTGAAATCTTAGTGGCTACGAGTTTTTAAATGATTTTTAATATATTCTTTTTAATTTTCTGTTTCATTTGAATTTTCTTCATATAGATGTGCTATCTATATAATTGGCAATATAGTTGTTTACATTGCGTTAAAAAGACAGTACGATTTTTATAAAGCACTCTTTAAATGTGTGGAGGAAGGGCAAGTTCTATGGGAAACTGGAGGGAAGGTTGACAATTTTAGGGAAATTCAACGACCTGGATGAATTCTGGTTTTTACTCCCCTTCCTTCAAGGTCGCAAATCGTAATCTGCAAAGACCAGTGGGGAATAAACGAGCGAAATCAGCCCTAAAATGAGGTTCAGAGCTTCTAAAAGAATCAGCTGTGCTCATCCAACAGATTTTAGTTCACTTACTGGTTCCCTGAGTGCTTGGTCTCCTGGATGAGGTCACACCTCACTCTGAAGCCATCACTGACCTGGGCATTCTTCTCCATGTCACTTGTCACCGTTAAAGTGTGACATTGTGTTGATTGATTATGTGACCAATATGGCCTGCCCCACTGGACTTCAAGCTTCATGAAGACATACACCATTTTATCTGCTCATCATTCTACCCTTGTCATGTAGCAAGGCCACTGACATACATTATGGGCTCAAAAAATGTGTTTGAAAAATCGCATAAAAGCACTGTAGCATAACATTTTTTAGTAACTATAGCACTTATCAGGTTGTGAAACACATCTTAAGTTACCTACTCATCTTAAGATTGCATTTTATACTCTTTGCTTTGGTTGCATATTTTAAAGCAATAAACCACTCACTATTTATTTTCTTGACAGATACCTAGTTATTGCCATCCCTCTAAGACAGCACTGGAGGAAACACCAGAACCATAAGAGTATGTTTCACTGTGAGAAAAGGTAAAACAGGTAAAGCCCTGGATTTGGGAGCTTGAGACCCTGTGTTTCCCCGGCACTTTGCATGATGCTTTTGTGTGGACCAAGTTAGTGTGGCTCCAGCTGGTAAACTGCTAACAAGCAGCAGGATCTTTTCAAGGTCATTCAAAAAGATGTAACAGGGCTTCCCTGGTGGCGCAGTGGTTGGGAGTCCGCCTGCCAATGCAGGGGACACGGGTTCGTGCCCCAGCCCGGGAGGATCCCACACACCGCGGAGCGGCTGGGCCCGTGAGCCATGGTCGCTGAGCCTGCGCGTCCGGAGCCTGTGCTCCGCAACGGGAGAGGCCACAGCAGTGAGAGGTCCGCGTACTGCAAAAAAAAAAAAACAAACTCTGGGCTATATAGTAATATAAGAAACAATAAGTAATATAAAATAAAGCATATTTATCCCACCACAATAATCACAACTACTCTGAATATTAAAGATTTTTTTAACCCTTAGAACAACTCTGAGGCAGACAGCTAGGGAGGCCCCATATCCCATAGTGCTTGGGGTCAGCTTTGCGACCTTGGGAAATCGTTTTACCGGATGTGCAGTGTTAAGAATTCCGTGAGCTGACGCATGGGGAGCGCTCACTTGGCATAGGGCTGGGTCTCAGTAAACATTCAATAAATCATAGCAATCATTTGAATATTACTTGATGGGAAACCAAGATTGCTCTAGTTACATGACTCGCCCAAGATCCCAACAATTTGAAGAGGTTGAGCTAGGGTTCAAATCCAGGTTCGGTTCTGTTTTCAATCCCTAGTCCTTCCTCTTGCCGTGCTTCCTGGCCGCCTTTCTCACACTGTCTTGCCGTGGTGACCTCACAGACAACACTGACCTTTGCCAAGAATACCCCATAACACCAACAGGTCTCTTCCTTGATAAACTGAGTATTTCCATGATCACTTGTCTTCAGCGGTTCCCTGTCCATCTTCTCTGCTGGTAAATCCCCTCTGCTCACAAAATCCTTAAACAAACAAACCAAGAGACAAAAACCCCTTTCTCCTTCCTGCCCTCCCTCCAGCTCCAGGGCTACCGTGTCCCCGCAGGGCACACATTTATAAGATGTTGTCTGCTCTTTAGCCCCTGCGTCGGCCCCTCTCTTTGGCCCTTTGCAATCTGGCTACTAGTACATATGTGTAAGCCCCTCGCCTTGGCTTCCTGACCCCGTCTTGTACCTTCTTGCTTTTCTCCAACTTTGTCATCTTGTCTGACTGCTTTTCCTGACTCCTCTTTCTAGTTACTCCTGACTTTTTCATTTTCTCTTAAAAATCAGATAATTTCAGGATGATAAGACATCTCAAAAGTTACCTGGTTGAACTGCCATCCACTGTTTGACCTCTCCCACCCCCCATATCCCTCTCTAAATGCCCACATGCAGGGCAGTGCACCTCTGCCTACCGAACACTGTGGAGAGATCTATTACGTATCCCATCAAAACCGGCTTCTGACAGCCGTTTTCACTTCTGCACTTGAGGTCACCAAGGGCAAACCCCATCCCTGCCCTTCACACAATCACTGCAGATATGGAAGGCTCTCACCTTGCCCTGACTTTGCCCCGAAACTCTGAGATTTCTTTTCTCTAGATAACAGCCCAAGTTTCTTCAACTGCAACTCAAGATATGATTTCTTATTCTCCACTCTCCTGTCACTGAGCCTGTCCCAATTTATGTAGATTTAAACTCTGAATTTTGCTTGCCTGAGAGGATCTGTGCAGCACATAGAGGGACGCTCCCCAAGAAGATGCAAGTGGCATCTAAAGTGTGTGTGTGGAGTGGGGGGTCGATAGTGGAATGGGGCCTTAAACGGATGGATGGATGGGCAGACAGGAACAGACAGATGGATAGATGATAGGTAGGTAGATAGATAGACAGACAGACAGGTAAACTGGATTCGTACATCAGAAGGAAATTCAAACCACAGCTAGGCAAAATAAAAGCTGTTTATTTCAGTGTCGAAGGGTGACAAGAGCAGTAAGGGTGAGCATGAGCCTCGATGGTCAGATGTGTGTGTGTTGCTTGTCCCGGACATTTGTGCGTCCGTGTGTGATCGGCAGGTCCTGACCATACAGTGATAGCCAAGTCTCACCTACAGCTCTGCTTCTCCACCAGCACTACTTGCTGTCCAGAAGGTGGATTTCTATTATTCTCAGACATCTACTGCTCTCTGAAATTATCCTGTTTGACTTACGGTTTTTTGTCTGCGCCCCAATCCCACACGTGGGGAGTAAACTGTCTTGTTCTCAGTAGTAGGGCTTGTACCTAACGCATAGCAACAACTCCATAAATATTTGTCAGAACAATAAGCGACGTAGTAAGTGGATGAGTGTGTGGTCACACAACAGAAGAGGGTGCGCTAACACACAAGCATTTTATGACCCTGGGCCCTGGGAAGCACTGCCGATGTTGTTCCGCCATCGTGTGGCCTTTTAGGCTATTGCAGCGGAAGACACAGCGGAACTGCATTTTCACAGCTGTTTTCCAGATGAGGATAATTCTTGTTGTGCTGGCCCATGGGCTGGTGGAACTAGGTCAGAAGCTAATCAGATCTCCTATGCTCACCTGCTTCTCTCTTACCTCCCTTTCTGTCTGTGTCTGTGCACATCCCTTAGAGTCAGTGTTCGCTGAGGTCCCTGTGCAGCCTCTGCCTTTCTCCTTGGGAAGTGTGTGTTGGCCCATTACACCTGCATGCTAATGACCGGTAATTCCATATCTCATCCATTGACCTCAGACTCCCCAAGCTCAGGCTCCTCATTTAAGCATTCACAGATATAAGCTTCTTTCTTTTGTTGTCATGCAGTTCAAAATGGTTTCTAATTTCCCCTTGATTTTGTCTTTGGCCCATGAATTATTTAGAACTGTATTGTTTAGATATTTGGGGGGGATGTTTTCTAGATATTTTATTGTTAGTGATTTATAACTGAATTCCATTGTGTTCAGAAATACATTTTGCAAGATTTTGATCTTTTTCAATTTATTGAGACTTGCTTTATGTGCCAACGTATTGCCTATCTTAGTGAATGTATTATGTGCACTGGTAAAGAATTTGTATTCTGCACTTATTCAATGCAGTATTCTATAGATATCAGTTAGATAAAGGTGGTAGATAGTGTTGTTCAATCATCTGTGTCTTTACTAATTTTTTGTCAGTCTGTTCTACCAGTTGCAGAAAGAGGCATAATAACTCTTAGCCATAATTGCAGAATTGTCTGTATGTCCCAATTCTGTCCGTTTTTGCTTTATGTGTCTGACGCTCTGTTGTTAAGCATATATACATATTTAATTGCTAAGTCTTCCTGACGAATGGTTACTTTTTATTATGATGATAATAAAATGTCTCTGGTAATACTCTGCTATTACAACAACCACTCCAGCTTTCTTATATCGTACTTATTCTTGCTCATGGTGTATATGCTTTTTGTTCCATTTCTTTCAAGCTGTCTTTGTCTTTATATTTAAAGTATGTCTCTTGTCACCAGCATATAGTTTGGTCTGACAATCTCTGACTTTTAATTACCATGTTTAGACCATCAACATTTAATGTAAGCATTGAAATAGTGGGGTCCTTGTCTTCCATTTTATTATTATTTTCTTGTTTTGTTCCTCTGATCCTCCTTTCTTTTGGATAATCTGATTTTTTTTTCTATTTTAATTTGTCTACGGTCTTTTCAGCTATATCCCTTGTGTTTATAGTGGCTGTTCTATGGATTAAAATATACATACCTAACTTTTCACATTTGACCTAGAGTTATATTGTCCCACAGACTTGAAGACCTATTGCACCCTCTATACCTCCATCCTGCAAAGCTATCATTCAGATTTGAAGGTGAGATAACGAGTTACAGGCAAGCAAAAGCTAAAAGAGTTCAGCACCACTAAACTGCCTTTACAAGAAATGTTCATGCAGCTCAATATCAAAAAAACAAACAACCCAATCCAAACATGGGCAGAAGACCTAAACAGACATTTCTCCAAAGAAGATATACAGACTGCCAACAAACACATGAAAGGACGCTCAACATCACTAATCATTAGAGAAATGCAAATCAAAACTACAATGAGGTGTCACCTCACACCAGTCAGAATGGCCATCAACAAAAAACCTACAAACCATAAATGCCAGAGAGGGTGTGGAGAAAAGGGAACCCTCTTGCACCATTGGTGGGGACGTAAATTGATACAGCCACTATGGAGAACAGTATGGAGGGTACCTAAAAAACTAAAAACAGAACTACCATATGACCCAGCAATCCCACTACTGGACATATACCCTGAGAAAACCATAATTCAAAAAGAGTCATGTACCACAATGTTCACTGTAGCTCTATTTACAATAGCCAGGACATGGAAGCAACCTAAGTGTCCATTGACAGATGAATGGATAAAGAAGATGTGGTACATATATACAATGGAATATTACTCAGCCGTAAAAAGAACTGAAATTGAGTTATTTGTAGTGAGGTGGATGGACCTAGAGTCTGCCATACAAAGTGAAGTAAGTCAGAAAGAGAAAAACAAATACCATATGCTAACACATATATATGGAATTAAAAAAAAAAAAAGGTTCTGAAGTACCTAGGGTCAGAACAGGAATAAAGATGCAGACATAGAGAATGGACTTGAGGACATGGGGAGGGGGAAGGGTAAGCTGGGATGAAGTGAGAGAGTAGCACGGACATATATACACTACAAAATGTAAAATGGATAGCTGGTGGGAAGCAGCTGCATAGCACAGGGAGATCAACTCGGTGCTTTGTGACCACTTAGAGGGGTGGGATAGGGAGGGTGGGATAGGGAGGGTGGGAGGGAGACGCAAGAGGGAGGGGATATGGAGATATATGTATACGTATAGCTGATTCACTTTGTTATACAGCAGAAACTCATACAACATTGTAAAGCAATTATACTCCAATAAATATGTTAAAAAAGAATAAAAAGATATAGAGTGGCTGAATGGATTTAAAAACAAAATCCATCTGTATGCTGCCTAAAAGAGATTCACTTCGGATCTAAAAACACATACAGACTGAAAGTGAGGGGATGGAAAAAGGTATTCCATGCAAATGGAAATCAGAAGAAAGCTGGCGTAGCAATACTTATATCAGACAAAATTGACTTTAAAATAAAGACTGTTACAAGAGACAAGAAAGACATTACATAATGATCAAGAGATCAATCCAAGAAGAAGATATAACAATTGTAAACATATGCACTCAACATAGGAGCACCTAAATACATAAAGCAAATATTAACAGACATTAGAGAGAAATTGACAGTAACACAATAATAGTAGGGGACTTTAACACCTCACTTACATCAATGGACAGATCATCCAGACAGGAAATCCATGAAGAAACAGTAGACACATTAGACCAGATGGAGTTAATAGAAACATACGGAGCATTCCATCCAAAAGCAGCAGAATACACATTCTTTTCAAGTGCACATGGAACATTCTCCAGGATAGATCACATGCTAGGCCACAAAACAAGTCTCAGTACATTTAAGAAAATTGAAATAATATCAAGCATTTTTCTGACCACAGCAGTATGAGAATAGAAGTTAACTACAAGAAAAAAACCCACAAACACATGGAAGCTAAACAATACACTACTAAACAACAAGTGGGTCACTGAAGAAATCTAAGAGGAAATCAAAAAATACTTGGGGACAAATGAAAATGGAAACACAATGATCCAAAATCTATGGGACACAGCAAAAGCAGTTCTAAAAGGAAAGTTTAGCGATAAGAGTCTGCCACAGGAAACAAGAACAATCTTAAATAAACAATGTAACCTTACACCTAAAAAAAAAAGTAGAAAAAGAAGAACAAACTAAGCCTAAAATAAAAAGTATCAGAGCAGAAGTAAATGAAATAAAGAGTAGAAAAACAGTAGAAAAGTTCAACAAAGCTAAGAACTCTTTTTTTAAAAGATAAACAAAATTGATAAACCTTTAACCAGACTCATCAAGAAAAAAAGAGGTCTCAAATAAATAAAATCAGAAATGAAAGAGGAGAAATTACAGCCAACACAACTGAAATCCAAAAGATCATAAAAGATTACCATGAAAAATTATATGTCAATAAAATGGACAACCTAGAAGAAATGGATAAATTCTTAGAAATATACAATCTCACAAGACTGAATCAGGAAGAATAGAAAATATGAACAGACAAATTACCAGTAACAAAATTGAATCAGTAATTTTAAAAATTACTAACAAACAAAAGTCCAGGAGCAGATGGCTTCAAACATGAATTATACCAAATATTTAAATAAGAGTTAGTATATCCTTCATGAACTATTCCAAAAAGTTGCAAAGGAACATTTCCAAACTCATTCTTTCAGACCAGCATCATCCTGACACCAAAACCAGAAAAAGACAGTACAAAAAATATTACAGGCCAATATCACTGATGAGCATAGGTACAAAATTCCACAACAAAATATTAGCAAGCTGAAGCCAACTATACATTAAAAGGATCATACACTGCGATCAAATGGGATTTATCCCAAGGATGGTTCAATATCCACAAATCCATCAACATGATACACCACAGTAACAAATTGAAGAATAAAAATTATATGATCATCCCAGTAGATGCAGAAAAAGATTTTGACAAAACTCAACATTTATTTATGATAAAAACTCTCAAGAATGTAGGTATATAGGGAGCATACATCAATAAAAGCCACATATAACAGACACACAGCTAACAACATACTCAATGGTAAAAAGCTGAAAGCATTTCCTCTCAGATCAGGAATAAGACAAAGATGTCCACTCCTACCACTTTTATTCAACATAGTATTGGAAGCCCTAACCACAGCAATCAGAGAAGAAAAAGAAATAAAAGAAATCTAAATTGGAAAGGAAGAAGTAAAACTGTCACTGTTTGCAGATGACATGATTCTATATAGAGAAAATCCTAAAGGTGTCACCAGAAAACTATTAGAACTAATAAATGAATCAGCAAGGTTACAGGATACAAAATTAATACACAGAAATCTGTTGCATTTCTATGCACTCACAATGAACTATAAGAAAGAGAAATTAAGAAAACAATCCCATTTGGAATTCCCTGGTAGTCCAGTGGTTGGGACTCTGCATTTTCACTGCTGAGAGCCTGGGTTCAATCCCTGGTCAGGGAACTAAAGATCCCACAAGCCACACAGCACGGCCAAAGAGAAAAAAAGAAAAGAAAAGATTCCCACTTACAGTTTCATCAAAAACAATAAAATACCTAAGAATAAATCTAACCAAGGAGGTAAAAAACTTGTACTCAGGAAACTATAAGACACTGATGGATGAATGAAATTCAAGATGATACAAACAAATGGGAAGATATACCATGCTCATGAGTTGAAAGAATTAATATTGCTCAAATTACCATACTACCCAGGGCAATCCACAGATTCAATGCAATTGCTATCAAAACACCAATGACATTTTTCTCAGAACTAAAACATATAGTTTTTAAATTTGCATGGAAACACAGAAGACCCTGAATAGCCAAAACAATCTTGAGAGAGACAAACAGAGTTGGAGGAATCACACTCCCTGACTTCAGACTATACTACAAAGGTACAATAATCAAAACAGTATGGTATTGGCACAAAAACACACACACACAGATCCATGGAAAAGAATATGGAGCCCAGAAATAAACCCACACTTATATGGTCAATTAATTTATGACAAAGGAGATAAGAATATACAATGGAGAAATGACAGCTTCTTCAATACGGTGCTGGGAAACTGGACAGCTACATGCAAAAGAATCAAACTGGACTACTTTCTCACACCATATACTAAAATAAAGTCAAAATGGATTAAAGACTTAAATGTAAGACCATTAAAGACTTACATAAAACCATAAAACTTCTAAAGGAAAACATAAGCAGTATACTCTGTCACATTGGTCTTAGTAATATATTTTGCATTTGCCTCCTCAGGCAAGAGAAACAAAAGCAAAAATAAACAAATGAGACTACATCAAACTAAAAATCTTTTGCACAGTGAAGGAAAGTAGCAACAAAACAAAAAGACAGCCTACTGAATGGGAGAAGATATTTGCAAATGATATATCTAATAAGGGTTAATTTCTAAAATATACAAAGAATTCTTACTACTGCACATCAAAAATAAAAAAAATTAAAAATGGGTGGAGGACCTAAGTAGACATTTGTTCCAAAAAAGACATACAGATGGCCAACAGACACATGAAAAAGGTACTCAACATCAATAATCATCAGGGGAACGCAAATCAAAACCACAATGAGATACCACATCACACCTGTCAGAATGATTATCAACAGAAAGACAACAAATAACAAACTGCCATATGTTCTAGAAAATACCACACGACCTCGCTTATATGTGGAAGTCAAAAACCAAAGCAAGCAAACAAAGTGAAAACAGATAACTAGAAATAGAAGACAAACAGTGGGTTGCTGGGGGGGGGGTGGTGTTGGGCAAAATAGGTAAAGGAGATTAAGACGTTCAAACCTCCAGCTTTAAAATAAATAAGCCAGGGCTTCCCTGGTGGCGCAGTGGTTAATTATCAGCCTGCCAATGTAGGGGACACGGGTTCGAGCCCTGTTCCGGGAACATCCCACATGCCATGGAGCAACTAAGTCCGTGTGCCACAACTACTGAGCCCGCGCGCCTAGAGCCCGTGCTCCACAACAAGAGAAGCCACCGCAATGAGAGGCCCGCACACCGCAACAAAGAGCAGCCCCTGCTAACCGCAACTAGAGAAAATCCACGCGCAGCAACGAAGACCCAACACAGCCAAAATAAATAAAAATTAAAATAATAATAAACTAAAATAAATAAGCCGTGGGAATGTAATATACAGCATAAGGAAGATGGTCAATAATATTGTAATAACTTGGTTGGGGACAGATGGTTACTAGACTTGGTAATCATTTCTTAATGTATGTAAATGTCAAAGCAATATGTAGTACACTTATAACATAATATCAACTATATTTCAGTTAAATAAACATTAAATATAGTGTGACCGTATGGCCCAGCAATACTACTCCTAGGAACATACTCAAGAGAAATGAAAACATATGTCTACACAAAATATATATAAATGTTTATAGTAGCATTATTCATAATAGCCAAAAAATAAGTGTTTATTTGGAAATGAACACAATTCAGAACAGTTCCCTGCAGTCAGGATTGTGGAGAATACGATCAGAAAGATGTTTAGAGAGGTGACTTTATTTTGCATGATAGATATTAGGTGCTAATTGCATTATTCTTTGAAATTTTAGTATATGTTTTTATAACAAATTATTAAAAGGAAAGTGCACAAAAATTGGTATAGACGATCTTACTTACAAAGCAGAAATAGAGACAGATGCAGAGAACAAACATATGGATACCAAGGGGGAAAGGGGTGGGGTGGGATGAATTGGGAGAGGGGGATTGACATATATACACTATTGATACTATGTATAAAATAGACAACTAATGAGAACCTGCTGTATAGCACAGGGAACTCAATGTTCTGTGGTGACTTAAATGGGAAGAAAATCCAAAAAAGAGGGGATATATGTATCGTATAGCTGATTCACTTTGCTGTACAGTAGAAACTAACACAACATTGTAAAGCAATTATACTCCGATAAAAATTTTAAAAAGAAAAAGAAGGTGCACAGAAAAAAGACAATACAAAAATGGTTGCAATCAACGTCATGAGTCCACGAATGTCCTGGGGACTTCCCACAGGATCCAGGATTCAAGCTTCTGGTTTGAAAAACTTGACAGGGTCAGCAAATACCTTTGCTTTGCGGTGGTACTTTTTTCTCCATTGCAGGTTGCCTCCAAGGAAAAGAGTGTTTCTGTGGGATGCCCTGTGTCCCTGCGATGCAAGAAAGAGGAATCAGATGGAGAAGGAGGGAAAATCCTTCAAAAACCATGATTTCCGTGCCTAGAGCTGTCTTGTGTTCACAGAGAGACGCCATCTGCCCATCCAGGAGGGTGCAGTGAGATTCTCTGCCCGGGCTCAGCAGGCTCCTGTGAACTATTTTTGTCGGAATTGATAACTCATAACTTCAACAGAGAGCAGTAGCCAGTCCCTAGCAACCATGCACCATTTTCCCCCCAGACGTTTCCTACTTCTCTAGATTCCTATGGAGACCATTATTTTCTTCTTGCTTTAATCTTTGTGTGACACAAACAAAATCTTCCCGGCTTTTATGCTTTCTTATCGGCAGGAGTAGATGTGGATTGAGCCAAAACGAGAGGAAAGAAACAGTAGTGAACCCAAATCCCTCAAACCGCCAGACTGCCTTCGTATTTTTTTCAACCCTGAGGGACAGCTACGAGGAGTCATCTCAGCTTCCTCTTGGCTTTTACTAACTGCTTCTTGGCCTCCGGGGCGGGATGGACCCTGGACCAGACACACAAGGTTCATATGGCATCCTGATTCTGGGTACTGCTATCGAGCATCCAATAAAACACTGCAGAGAGCAAGGTGAATAGCCACGGCAGATTTGCAGACGGATAAGAATAAACAGGAGGAAAATTGAGCTGTTTTTCTAGCAATTCTTCTTTTAAACCTGGTTCTTAGGATTTGCTTCCACATTTTAGTCCTCATCATACTGGGCAGGGCTTAAGTCCCCGTTGAAGTTCTCTTCCCTCATCTGTCAGTGCATCCGTGCTGTTTTAGTCCTTCCATGTCACCATCCTGTGGTCTTTGCCAGCTCCTTGCCCTTTCTGATCTGTAAATGACAGTCCCTCCTTGGGGAATTCCCTGGCGGTTCAGTGGTTAGGACTCCACGGCGTTCTCACTGCCGTGGCCAGGGTTCAATCCCTGGTCAGGGAACTAAGATCCTGCAAGCCGCACAATTTGGTTAAAAAAAAAAAAAAGTCCCTCCGATTTCCATGCAGAACCCTCTTCTGTGCCTCACCTCAAAGTCTGCTAAGAAACCTCGTCCATTCTTTGACTTCATGATCCACGCGTGCACAGCAACTCCCAGATTTATATACCCAGCTCAGACTTTCTAAAATGGTATTTGACAAATCCATGTGAAAACCTCACAGCTGCATCAAACGATATGTCTACACTCGTCTGTTTCCCACCTGATGTGCTCTCCCCCAGTGTTCACTACCTCCGCTAATCCTGCCATCATCTCCCTTCTCCCTCATAACCGACTTGGGTGTCACTCTTGAAAGTGAGGGTAGTCATCAATTAGATCCATTAAACTGTAATTGGTTTAATAAATAATGAACCTGCCTTCACTGATTGAGCTCTCTTTGTTTTCACAAAAACCTGCATGTCCTCCAAGAGGCATGTAGCCTAAACATTAAGATGTTTGCTTGAGTTATTTTTCTGGAACTTGGAGTCAGCTGTGTCCAGTTCCAGTTCAAGCTGGTTAAGACTGGTTGGGACCCATCGACCCTCCAACTGGGCGTGTGCGAGTGTCCGACAGGTGGCCATTTGATGTCAGAGAGCCAGAAAATCCACCCTCAGAGCTGGCTAACGCTGCCATTTTCTGAGCATGCATCCCATGAAGAAGTCTGTAGCGTGGTTGCATCTGTGCAAATCTCAAATATTCCTCCTGAAGGCAAAGGGCTCCGGATACTTATGGGAAAAAGAAAAAGGGTGGTCTGAGGCCCGGGGAGCTTGGGGGAAAGTGATTTGAGATTTGTTCTCCCATCTCCTCGTATGGTTGCCTCGAGTTTCAACCCTTTTTCCGCAGCAAACCTCTGCATCTCAGTGTTGGCTTTGCTGCATGTGGGGCAAACTGACCTAGCTGAGCAACACGCTTACCCCCCACAACCGCCGTCGCCCTGCCCCTGGCGCCTCAGCTGCATCGAATCTTGTTCACTCTTCCAGGGAAATCTCCCTCTTGGGGCTGGAGTGCAAGTGCCTTGGGGCAGCAGGGGAGGCAACATCCCTTCTGACACCCCACAGAGTTCTCGGGCGGCTGCGTTTCCACCATCATCACTTTATGGAGGACAGGGCACGGTGACGGTGGTGACAGTACTCAGTCCCGGGGCCAGAGCAGTGACAGGTGATGACTGCCCGGGGCTGGGGCCGGGGGCACGCTGGGCTGAGACTTCCCTCCACAGTGCTTCCCTGGAGGTGAGGGAATATGGGAGCAGGGGAGCCAGGATTCCTGCAGCAGGTGGGAGACTTGGGAGTGTCACCCACCGAGCACGGCTCTGTCCCTGCTGCTGCGAGGCTGCACCTGGGAAGCCTGCGAGAGAGTGATGCGTCATTTTTCCAGTTACTGGGATCAACTTTCTGCCCCCTCCCCCAGGTAAAAAGTGTTCCCAGAGTATGACAGCTGTGTGAAAATCAGCAAGTTCCTGAAACAGCCGACTTCCCCTCCCATCACCCCAAGGTCTCGTAGGCCTGGAGGAGGGCAAACAACTTAGAAACAACACATAACAGTTTGTTTGTGCACGTCTCCATGAAGCCAACCTGCTTCTCAGACACATAAGCTTCTTGTCCCGCCCATCTGAGCAGCGCCGCAGTGAGAGCGCGTGGGATACCCTGGCAAGGTGTCACCCCCGAATTCCAAGGGGCACCGTGGGGCACGTACAGAAGCTGAGTCACGGCTCGGAGGACGGTGTACGTGACAGATGCCAGGTCTGCAGTGGAGGGGACGGGCCGTCTGGAGGCGTGGGGACAACGGGAGTGCCGGGAGCATGGGGGAGGCTCAGCCCGCAGCCCGCTAAGGAGGGTCCTTTGTGGGCAGTGAGCCTCATCAGCCTCGGCCGAGCCAGGCCGGCCGTACAGGGTCAAGGGTCAAGGGCACGGGGCCAGGCTCACAGGACTGCTGCTGAGAAAGTGCCTCCCCCTTCTAGACTCAGGCAAGGGGGCGATCAGGACTGCATGTGTTCATTATTAATTACGTAGTATTAATTATGAATTTTACTGTGCAAATTCCCTCCTATCTCCAAAATGTATTTTGCTCAGAATGGCAGAATGAGGAGAGAACCACTTCATTAATTGTAATAAAGATTAAAAATGCAATGATTAAGTTTTTCCTAACTGGGTTTTCCTGACAGATGAACTTTTAAAATAGCAAGAAACATTTTATTCTTTGTGTTATTCTTTGTGCACTTGTATACACTATTCACAGTTAAAGGACCTTTATCGCTATTTTCCTTTTAATTTCACCCTTGCCGAAATAAAGCTTTTGGTTGGGAAAAAGTAAAACAAAATAAAAATTAAAATATGTGTGTGTGGATATGTATATATGTTTATGAATATGTATATGTGTATTAACGTGTACATTATGTATATGTATAAGATAAGTATATGTACATTATATGAATATATATGTGTGCATGTGAGCCTATATGAATATGTACCTATGTGTATGGATATGGATATGTGTGTATGCCTAAATGAGTATGTATATATGTATATGAGTATGTATGTGGTATGTAAAGTGACCATCACATGATCACCTCCTTGACCCCTGCCCCAGGTAGGCCAAGCCGCCTGCCTGCACCCACACCACCCCAGGTCCCAGAGCCCCCTTCCTGCCTGAGAGCAGTGCCCTGCGGAGGCTTTGCCCTCCTGCATCCTGGGGGGGGGGCCACACCAGCCTCTGCAGGACAAAGGTGTGGCCAGTATCCCCAGGACCGTCCAGCTTGAGCTGACTCCTCCAAGAGATCGTCACACCAAGTCACTCTGTCACCCAGATCGTCCTCACCCAGACCCTCTCCTCTGCTCTGTGCACTCCCAAACCCTTCCACTGCACATCTGAAAGCTCTTTTTGTTTCAAATTTGTACAGCTTTACTGGTATATAGGTAACATATAATAAGCTGTACGTGTTCAATTTGTGCAGTTTGATGAGTTGTGACATGTGTGTGCTCCTGTGAGGTCATCACCACGATCAAGGTCATGAGCATGTCCATTCACCCAAACATTTCCTCTTTGTGAGCCATCTCTCCCTCCCAACTTCCACCCTGCAGCAACCACAGATGTGTTCTCTGTAACTGTATTTTATATAATTTTATATAAATGGAAAAATATACTTTGTCCTTTTTGTTGTCTGTCTGCTTTTATGCAACATAATTATACTTAGATTCTTCGGTGTTATTTCATGTATAGATAGTTTATTCTTTGCTATTACTGAGTAGTATTCCATTGTGTGGATACACCCAAAATATGCTTATCCATTCACCTGTTGATGGACATTGGGGCTGTTTTCAGTTGCTAGGTAGTACAAATAAAGCTTCTGTAAGCATTGCACACCAGTATTTCTGTGGAACAAAATTTCCATTTCTCTTGGACAAATATCTAGGAGTGGAAAAGCTGGACCACATATAGATATGTCTTTAATTTTGAAAGAAACTACCAAACATTTTCCAGAGTAGGTGTACACTTTTACATTGCTACCACCAGTGTGTGAGAGTTCCCAAATCTTTGTCAATACTTATTACAGTCAGTCTTTTAAATTTTAGCCATGATAGCAGGTGTGTGGTGGTTTCTCATTGTAGTTTCAATTTGCATTTCCATAATAATTATATACAGTGTATTTTCATTTTTATTTTTTATCTATATATCTTATTTTGTGAAGTGTCCGTCCAAATCTTCTGTCCATTTTAAATGAGTTGTTTGTTTTCATATAATTTAGCAGTAAGAGGTCTGTATATGTACAAGTCCTTTGCTGGATATATATTTTCTCCCAGGCTGTGACTTGCTTTTTCATTTTCATAACAATGTATTGGTATTTTAAACAGAAAACATTTTCACTTTGAGGAAGTCGGACTTATTGATTTTTTTGTCTCTTACAATTTGTGGCATTGGAGTTTAAATTTCTTTAAATTTTTGCCAAACTCAAGGTCACTAAGCTTGTCTCCTCTGTTTTCTTCTACGAGTTTTATGGTTTTATCTGTTGCATTTGGGCCTGGGGCCTATTTCAAGTTGATGCTTTAAATGGTGAGAAGTAGGTGTTTACACTTTTGTTTTTGTTTTTCTATGGCTACCAATTGCCCCAGGACATTTGCTGAGGAGATTATCCTTGAATTGCGGTTGCACCTTTGTCAACTGATTATAGATATGTGGATCTATTTTTGTAGTTTTTATTTAATTTATCTTTTTTATCTTTATGCCAGTAACACACAGCTTTGATTAATGTAGTTTTATGATATGTCTTGAAATCATTTAGGATTTTGTCCTTTTTCAATGTTACTTTGACTATATTAGGTCATTTTCATTTCCATTTAAAATTTACAATTAGCTTTTCAACACCTAACAAAAAAGGCCTGCTGGGATTTAATTGAAATTTTGCCTTGAATCTATAGATCAAATTAAGGAGAACCAGCGTCTTAACAATATCGGCTTCTAATCTAAGCCGTTAACATAGTGTATCTCTCCATTTACCTAGATCTTCTTTTATTTTTCTCAGCAATGTTTTGCAGCAGGATATTACAGATAAGATAAATGTCCATAATTAGGTAATTTGTAATGCATCCATGTCATATCAGCTAAGAGACAAGTTTTACTAGATAAAATAGAAAACCCAAATTACAGTAGATTGAAAAGATTGAAGTTTAATTTTCTCTAACATATAAATCTCGAGGGAGGCAATTCAAGGCTTGTACTGAAGGTCCATGATGTCTTAGAGGCCCAGGTCCTTCTAGATTTCTTCTCTATCATTGTTGTCACAAGGCTCCCATCTAAGGTCAAAGAGACTGCTGGAACTACAGTCAGTGTGTCTGTAATACACGCAGAAATTCAGATGGGGATGGCAGCGGACGGAAAACTGTTTAAGACACAGGAGTGAGGTTTAGGGCCCAATTCAGGAGCAAGCGGGATAGAGCGGGAATGAATAACGATTCAAAGAAGTCAAGGTAAAAGTGATGAGTGCAAATGACATGCATATAATGCCTGACAAATGTGTAACAGATAGCCCCAAAACAGGGAACCAAAAGAACAGGACAAGTGTCAAGCTATAAATTATACAGAAATACACAACAAGTTAGAAGAAATTTTTAAAATATGTTCTTTAGGTTGAAAAGTCCACAGCAGCCACTGAAAAACAGACACCGAACATTTCACAAGTGACTGAAAAGCAACGTAAAGAAGAAACCTTTAAACATCCAGACAAAAAAGACTAAGTCACCTGTCAGAGGAAAGTATCAGACTGGCTCCAGAGTAATTCTGAGAAACGTTCCATCCATCTGGGAAAAACTATATGCAGGTTTTCTAAGAAAGAATGTGACCGATAAATTTTCTACCAAGCCAAATTGTCACTTAAATATAAAAGGATAGAACAGGAAGTATAAATGGATAGTAATAAAAGTAACTGCTAGGGCTTCCCTGGTGGCGCAGTGGTTGAGAGTCCGCCTGCCGATGCAGGGTACACGGCTTCGTGCCCCGGTCCGGGAAGATCCCACATGCCGCGGAGCGGCTGGGCACGTGAGCCATGGCCACTGAGCCTGCGCGTCCGGAGCCTGTGCTCCGCAACGGGAGACGCCACAGCAGTGAGAGGCCCGCGTACCAAAAAAAAAAAAAAAAAAGTAACTGCTAGAGCAAAATACAAATGTCCAGCTTACTAGTAGAACACAAGTAAAACAAAACAACCACAAAAACAAACACAGATCGATTTAGTGGAAAACATGTTTTAAATAAGCAATAAAAATAGTAAATGTAACGTAAAAATCATGACAAAATACTAAAAGCGTCCTCCGTAACAATCAGTGCAATGGAACTAATCTCATTTGTAAAATATAGACTCTCAAATCGAATCAAAGGGCAAAACCTAACATATGCCATACTGAAAAAAATAAAAAGCCACCGAAAACGAAGTACAACTGAGCAAGAAGCTGGTAATGGTCTCGCCTGAGAAATGGGACCACCGTCTGAAGTGAGACAATGATTTTTTCTTTTCCACAGATGACACTGTATATAAAAGGGTCTCAATTCAGTGTTTGCAAGAACCGGGAAGATACAGCTAATTAATTAAAACAGCAGAACAGAATAACAGGCATTGATGGGACCTACCTGGAAAAGGCATTTAAATTCAAATTATTTTTAAAACTAGGTGACCAAACGAAATGTTTCTGCAGGTCAGACACACAGGACAAGAGTCTCGGATCCTGGTAGTTTTACTCAAAGGAAAAAAAAGTCTTTACATAAGAGGTAAAGTAAGGAAGTCAAATTACTGTTGGAGTGACGGGGGGCGGGAGAGGGTTCTGAAGGGGTCAGTCTGTGAGGGGCTTGTGGGAGAGCCAGCAGGACCAAGAAGGAGCAGGTCAGGCCGTAGCAGTGGGGGGCTGTGTGGAGGGTGAGCAGAGCGGCTCAGCGTGTAGTCACTGAAGTTCAATTCATGTCTGTCCCATGGCACTGTGAGCTTCATATTATTACTTCCTTATCTGCCCCTGTGCTTTGCACTTGAAAGAGAGACCACCTAGAGTGACAGAAAATCACCAGCTTTGGAGCTGGATGAACGTGGATTCAATCCCAACCAATTACGACTCACATTCACAACAGCTATGCTATTTGGCTTCGGCCAAGTACAGTAAGATATGTGAAATGTTGAGGGCAATGCTGCATATCGCAACGTTTATCCTTAGGACCGAAAGTCAGGCAAAGGCCAGGTCTCAGCCCCGGGTGCTGGCGGTCATTCTCTCTCCACGCCCCAGGCCCCAACTCATCTCCCTCCCACTGCGCCTCTGCCCCCACTGTCCTTGGATTCAGAACTGTAAGACTTTCCTTCAACCTAGTAAAGCCTCCAGAACAAGGGCCCACTATTAACTTGTGCACAGTTACCTCTGCAAGTCACTCAACCAGCCTGAGGAGCCCTACAGTCAGAGCTGTTTACCCTCCTGAATAACCACGCGATCAAGAACACACATGGGCTCTGTCTGCCTCATCTGGAGCGAATGTTCTCACAGTCAGGACTGCAATAGGCAGAGTCGTATATCACCCTCCTCTCCTTGACGTTTTTGATCCACTGCCACCCCACCCACACCCAGAAGGACGACTCTACACTGCCAGCCACATCTAATTAAAAGTTATGGGGCCTAAAAGGTGTTTTGGAAACAAATGAGAAATCCATCTTAAAGAATTCTAACTCAAATAGGTAACTAATGAGAACCTGCTGTATAAAAAAAATTTTTTAATAAAATTTAAAAATTTTTTTAAAAAAAGAATTCTAACTCAACATGTTCTCTTCCTAAAAATTGCATCAGAAACTTTTTCATGAGTCGTCGCCACGACGTGAAGAAAATATCCACACCAGTGCCAGATGCGCCCTGGGAGAATCTTCTGCCCACCCAACTTTCAGTTAGCGGGACAGAAAGCAACATTTAGGCACCCTGGCCACCTCGTCATCCACAGAAGGTAACTCAGCCACCACTCTGGCTCGTGCAGTCACTCTGCTGTACTGATCACCTCGCCCGAGAACACATGGACACCAGGGGTAAAAATCCCTGTGGCTTTATACCTACAGGAAGCTAGAAAACCATCTCAGTAAATATGGTTCCATCACATCTTCAGGATTTTTTAAATCTTTTCTGTGACGTTCAATGTTATCCACTGGAACTTGTTTTCAAATGCATTATCCATGGCATTAATTTACCACGATAAAGAAAAGAACTAAACAGATTTCACAATAATACTTTAAACTTAGACGGTAAGAAATTTTGAACAATTGAGCCAAGTGTCATCCCGTTTGAAGCATACACTGTCATACTTTAAAGAGTTATGTAGAATGACTTTTAAAATGACTAATCCAACAATCTAAGTTTAACTTAGTTACATTAGGTGAGTTACATTACCACGTCCCATGGTAACTATCTTGTCCCTGCAAGCATCCTGGTCAAGAAGTAGTAGAAAGGTCACGGGCTTTAGAGACAGACACAGACCTGGGTTTCACTTTCAGCGACCCATTAAGTAAGTAAGCTTGGCCTAGCGTCTGAAAACTCCAAGGTGCGGTAAGGTTATAAAAGTAGTTATGTAACCCCTACCCCATGAAAGTTGTTGTGGTGACACATAGCTATGGCAGGGCATTTCACTGTCCAGCATAAGACCGACATGTTGCTTTCCCTTTGTCCTCCTCTGGTTTTCTGTAGTTCACATCTGAATTTGGGAATGTGCTGTATTCTGAGGTCCCAGGGCTCTGCCGTATAAACTGCATGTAGGAACGGCGCTTGCCCCAACGGGTTAGTGTGGAGAGAAAAAGAGCACATTATTAGGTATAATTCCTGGTACAGAGTAAGTGAGTCTACAGAGTGAGTGAGTCTGTGAGCTATGATGACCACGCTTTTTCAAGGCTCTGTCTGACTTTTTGAAAGGTCAATATCTGTACTAGAAACAGAAAATTAAACTATGGAAGAGATGCTATGAAAGGAGCAGAAGGTGAGAAGTTAGTAAGGGAAGAAAACAGGGAAAAACCATCCATGTTATGGAAAGCAGCTAATTCCGACCAAGGTAGAAGACATGAGGGGAATAACCATATTCAAAAATAGAATTTATCTCACTATACTCAGTGTTCTTCTCCATAACGGTGTTCATGCAGAAATGAAACAAGATACATGAAACTATTCATTAAGACTAAGGCCATTATGCTAATCTATTCCTTGCAAAACTTACACAGATATAGTGGACACATTTTCAAAACCCAAAATTGAAGCCCAGAATTAAGTAACACAACAAAACAGTTTATTTCTGGTAGTACAGTAAACTAAAACTTGCAAACAAATAATTCATATTTCATGAGTGCTTACAATGTTTCTAATACAAGATTCTTAAAAATGCAGTCCCTTCTTGCTTTTGAATACTCTCAACATAGTAGCATTCTTTTGAAAACAGCAAAACTAGGTTATTTCTAATTCTAAAATAATTTGCGTGCTCTTTCTTTAATCTCATCCCAATATATCGAATAACAATGTAAAGCATCTCAGAAACACTCTTAGTTCACGAAATACTGTCCTCTGGGTATGTTCCTCAGGGTATTCATTTCCCCTAATATGAAAATACGTGTTAAAAACAAGTCACACGAATGCCAATTGTTTTTATGAGACACTTTATTTAAAAAGTCAGATATAAGCCATGGTTCAACTATAGCTAGTTATCTGTGTCAAAAACGAGCCCTTTAGACACTCTGAAGATGTGCCACTTTCTTCAAAAACATGTACCATTTAACTGGAATACGCACCACCTCCTGGTTTTCAGCCCACCTTCCATCAATCACTCAAACCCAAGGAATTTTCCTCAACGCTGTCTGAACTATGTGTTTTCCCTGATGAGAAAATTCTCCTACATAGGTGAGGAATGGCATTCATTTACACACTGGGCCTCTAAGAGCAGAGCACACACACAAAACTTGGATGGAGATGCAGGCTGCAGTGGGAGATCGGAGCTACGCACCCCCTGTCCCCGCGTGTGATGGCCTCAGGGTAGCCCCGATTCCTACCAGAGAGACGTCGTAGCTCTGTGTTGGGGGAGTGCTTTCTTGTCTCTGTAAAATGAATCAACAAAAGTGATTTTAACAAAATCTTGGTCTTTGACAGGAAAATAGCATGTCCAAGTATTGCCGTAGAAATGGTATGTCCACGTTCTGAGGGAAGTTGCCTAAAAGAACGTGATATAGTCAGAAGTACTCTGGAAGCCCTATCTGGGCTGGGAGATTATTTGAAGAGCAAGGTCATGAAAGAAATCTGTTCTACACTTCTTGTAATTTTTCAAACCATTTTTGGTCTGTCTTCTAGTATATTATTAAGCAACATTACTAAGTAGAAAATAAGGCAGAATTCTTGCTTCTAGAAAATTAGGCATAAATTCAAAGCAATGAAAAGGGATGAGGATGAAGCTACAATATGTAGTACCATCTGAGAAGGAGCTGGACAAAAGTTTATATAGATGGTGGTATCATTCGTGAAGGACCCGAAAGATACTCCCTTGGCCACCACCATCACTTGTCAACATTTCAACACCCGTGTCATATTGGAAGCTCCATCTCCTAGAGAAGCTTCAGGAATCTGCACATTTTCTTAGCTTACTCAGCCCCCTTTTACTTTGTTTGTTGTTACCACAGAGATTATAAAAGCTGTCTGTAGAGCTTTTCTCAGCCTCCCGCACTGGAGGCCTGGAAATGTAGCAGCCCCCCGAACAAGGTGAAAACATAAGGGTTAAATTCAACGTGGCAAAGACTGTGGAGCAGAGAAAAGAATCTGGGCTCCTGTTAGCAACATGAAGCCTTATCGTAAATCCTGGACTACCCCTCGCCAGTTTCTCATTATGTGATGCAAAAAGAAGGCCCAACTTTACCCAGGACTATTTGGGGCCACGTGGAGGGATTTTGCAAAACTCATACCTCTCTTGGGTATAAATAAATTCTAATCAGAGCCTCAGATCCCATATACATTAAATCAAGTAAAAATATTCGTTGAGCCACGTGGACTTAGAATTTTGGTGGGCTGCAAGGAAGAATCAAGAGTGAAAGGCATGTAGGTATATGCCCCCTACATGCAACCTGCTTTCAGTGGATTTTGGAGCGATACTGCTGCACGGCCCAGTGTTGAGGTACTAAGTTGTACCTAATTGCATGCACACATACCTGCACCTGTTTAGCCAAGGATCTGGTAGAAGCTGATTTCTATGACGGCTGAAGAGCCCGGTGTGATGGGCTTGACCCAGGAACAAGGGTTAACTGTCATTTTGTGTGCTGTAGTGAATGTCTCTTTAGGCAGAAGACAGTTGTAAGGGTTTTTCGAATTAGAAAAAAAAGAAAACATTTCACTAAAAATTCTATTAATCCCTAAGGGACAAACAAAAACAAAATTTGGAGCTCCTCTTACAGAGTGAAATACAAAAGTGGGAGGGGCACGCTTTCCCCAAATATGCCAGCCATCTTTTACCTTTGGCACCGCAAGGGTTCCAAGGCAAACCTGGTGGCCCCCAGGCAAGGACAGCTTCAGTGAAAGCCTTCGGTGTTCAGCCAGAGATGTAATATTTGACAAACGGCAGCACACCCAGATTTTTAAAACTACAGGAGTCTCCAGGTGAGGCAGGTACTGTATATAACAGTGCAGGATGTGTCTGTCTGAGTGCACCAGGGAGAGACGAGTTGTGGCCGAAAGCCAGCTTGCACCCCATGCTGCCCACCCAACGTGGCTGCATCAGTCCAGAGCAGGTCTTCACTCCGATATGACAAGGATTCCTCATGGGCTAAAGCCAGCTCTGACGACACCGTTCAGTGGAGGAACAGCACTGTCCCAAGGACTTGCAAAATTACGAGAGGGAAATCTTGAGGAATCCAGAACACTGCCTCAGTGCCTGAGAATGAGAGTCAATAGTAGCTGGGTTATTACTCGGATGAAGCCCCAGAAACTCAGATTACATGGTTAACGTAACCCATGAAAGTCAGACTGCGATACAAGTTACTATACATTTAATTACATGCTAAATTATATGCTTCAAAAAGAAGTGCTCAAGAACTTCAGACTTCAATTATGATCATTAGGAATTTAAAAATCCAGAAGTTAAATTGCAAGTGAGGATATCCAGAGACAGGTTATATTGGAAGGAATAAGTGTGTCATAGAGACAGAAGAGTGACACCACGTCATAAGCACAGTACATTTTTTCACCTATCTCCATTAGAGACATGCATGCTCACACACACACATGCACAGACACACACGTGTACACACACACATCTGGGGAACAAGGGAAATTCCTGCTAGTGTAAAGCATGGTCTTACACTTTCCTTTCAATAGCTGGCCAGGAAAAAAATCTCATTTTATGTAAAGATGAGCAATGAAAATGTAACCAGCTCAATACCTAGACATTTAAATCTCAAAAAAAAAAAAAAAAAGTCAGAGGAAAGAAAAAGGAAAGCATTTGATAGGGGAATAACACATTGACACATCAGGGGAGTTTTTGCTTCTGTTTTGAATAAAAAACAAGTTGCCTGAGACCATTGATTTTAGCTTAATAAGAAAAAGGAGATAAGCTACAAAATCACAAAATTTGTTCAGATTTCTGAGGACACAAAGGTATGCAAATGAGCTAAAGTCTAGAAAGTGACAAGCCATTCACAGAAGGGAAGACACCCAAGAATGCTCACATCCGTGACAGAATGGCAACACTAGGATGAATCTACCATGGCTGAGGGTCATAGGCAAATTTTTTACATCTGCACGTGAGCTGGATGGGCTACATAGAATCCTGAGCAGCCGGAGTCTTGAATCAATTCTGCTCCCAACTGCCAGCCATTCTCCATAGGCCCCCACCGAGCACTTCACTGGGTGCTGAGGTACAGGGAATCACTTTCAGAAGGCCAGAGGTGCACAAGGGAGCTGCGAGCATCCCTTCTTAGGTGTCCTGAGACTTTCAAGACTGCAGGGCCACAGCTCAGATGTGAAACAGCTGAGACAGCCCCTGGAACCATGCCAGTGTTCAAATCCCAGGCTCTGCTGACCCACCCATCAAAATAGGTAAGCCAGCAGTGAACTGAATCAGAGTGAGACAGCAACAAAACCCACACTGCACTGAATTACAGATCAGACTGGCTTATCCCCTCACTTCAGCCTGACCGAATAAGATCTTGCCTCTGTCTGGAGGTAAATATTATTTACTTTCGTCTCTACCATTCTTTTCTACAAAAATATCCAGCAGAAAATGGAAAATTACAAGACACATGAAAAAGTAAGGAAAAGAGACCCATGTTTTTTAAAAAAGGAAATTGTCAATAAACTCAGAAGTTTTAGAGAGTTTTTAAGAGTCAGAGACTTTTATTTATTTTTTTTCAGAGACTTTTAAATGGCTATGTTAAAAATGCTAAGGAATCCAGTGGGAAAAGATAGCATGTATAAGAGACAGCTAAACTCAGCAGACACACGAACACATGAACCCAGCAGACACATGAACACTAGAAATTAGAACCAGTATCTAGAATGCTAGATGTTAGAAACAAAACAATTAATAACAAACAATTCATTAGATAAGTTTAATAGTAATTGGATGCTGCAAAGGAAAGAATCAGTGAATCGAAGACAGGTTAATGAAAAGAATCCTAACTGAATAAAAAGGAAAAAAAGTAGAGGAAAATCAGGCAGGAGCAAACAATATTTGTGGGACAACATCAAACATGCAAATAATTGGAGTCCCAGAGGAAGAGGAGATAATGCAACAGAGGAAACCTATCAAGGGACAATAGCTAAGAACTTCCCAAAATTGGTGAAAAACACTAACTCGTAGATACAAAATCCTCAGCAAGCCCTAAGCAGGATTAATGCAGAGAAAAATAAACTTAGGAACATCGTAGTAAAACTGCTGAAAACAAAAGATAAATAACAGACCTTAAAAGCATCAGAGAAAAAAGGTATAGGTATAGCACAATATATAATAGTGATGTGAATGACGTCCAGCATCTCACCAGAAAAAGTGGAGGCCAGAAGACAAGGGAATGACCAAAAAACACCCACAGTATATAAACAAACAAACAAACTAGAATTCTATACCTGGTAAAAATATTATTCAAATCGAAAGTGAACTAAAGATAGTCACTGACCAAAACTGAAAGGATTCCTCTCCAGCAAACCCATCCTATGAGAAATGCTAATAGAAATTTCCCAGATGGAACTCCAGATCTGAAGGAAAAGGTGAAGATTACCAGAAAGGGTAAATATTACATCATACATTGATGGTTTAAACCAAAAATAATAACCATTTGTAAGAGATATATATATGTATGTGTATATATATATTATAAAGTGATAAAGAAGAATAAAGTTGGAGAGCTTACACTCTTTAAATTCAAGAATTATTATAAAGCAAGGTAGTGAGGGGCTCCCCTGGTGGTGCAGTGGTTAAGAATCCGCCTGCCATTGCAGAGGACATGGGCTCAAGCCCTGGTCCGGGAAGATCCCACATGCCGCGAAGCAACCATGCCCGTGCGCCACAACTACTGAGCCTGCGCTCTAGAGCCCGCGAGCCACAACTACTGAGCCCACGTGCCACAACTACTGAAGCCCCCACGCCTAGAGCCCGTGCTCTGCAACAAACGAAGTCACCGCAATAAGAAGCCCGCGCACCACAGCAAAGAGTAGCCCCCGCTTGCCGCAACTAGAGAAAACCCATGCGCAGCAACACAGACCCAACGCAGCCAAAAAATAATTAATTAATTAATTAATTAAAAAGCAAGACAGTGAAACACTGGTATAAAGATAGGAAAACAGATCACTGGAACAGGATAGAAAGTCAAGCATAGACCCATACCTGTATGGCCAGTTACTCGTTAACCAATGTAGAAGGGAACATTTTTTTTTAACAACCGTAGGTGGAACAACTAGACATCTCCATGCAAAAAAAAATGAAAAGTAACCCCCTACCTCATTCCATACTCAGAAAAAAAAAATGTGTGGTATAGAGCAAACCTAAGTATAAAACTAAGAACCACACAAATTCTAGAAAACTTGGAGAATATCTTCACAATTTGGGGTAAAGTAACAAACTCCCTCACCACCTCCGACAGCCATGCCCAGGCCTGGCACATAAGGTGTGTTCAGCACAGACTTGTGAAGGGAGGGAGGGAGGGCCGGGGGTGGGCTGGGCAACAGCAGCACGTGGAGGTTCGGGGTGACCCACTAACTCGCTGTGGATGCTCTGCAGGCCCATGGGCAGCTCTTACTCTTTCACAGTCCATTCACACCTCAGCATCTTGGTCGCTGCGCCCTATCCCCACCTACACCTCAGCATCCAGTCTCAGGTCCTTGTAAGGCAGGGTAAGCCACGTCTCCGTTGCACGCCGTCATCAAGGTATCAGATGTCTCTTGGGATTCTAACAGCTCACCAGACCTTTCTCCTAGTACTATGGCAGGCACCTCTGTGCACCCCGCTCGACCCTCCGTGGTCCCACGTGATTAGACCAGGGAAGCGCGCCTGACTTGCTTTGCTGGGCCAAGCACACGGGGAGCAAGTAGGGGCTCCACACTCAGATTTCCCGGGAGCATCTCTTATCCCTCCACTCGCTGGCTATATGACCTGACCTTGGACAAGATATTATACTTCTCTGTACCTCCATCTGCTCTTCTGTAAAAAGAGGAGAGGTTTCTTAGGAGGTCAAAGTGACACAAGCAATGTACTTAGAACAGTGGTAGGCACATAATAAGCACCCAAAATGATAGCTGTTATCCTCTCCCGGGAATTTAAAACTGGGAGCCAGAAGTGATGTGTGTTTGGGTGCGGGAAGCGAGCACCCTCTACCATGTGGATTCTTAGTGGGATCTACTGGGGAGGGGAGTTTGGGAACCTTTATGAGGCCTTAGACTTGAACAATTGTCTTTTCATTTGATGTCCGGAGGTTTTTACACCTGAGTCAATGAAGATCCTGGTGAGTGGGCCGTAAACCTTTCTTCTAAGTGGAAAAAGGGCAGTAGTGAAAGGTTGGGAAGGGGGACCCTCCACCTCAAGGCCCTTCTCAAGCAGACCAGCTTTAGGAAAGAGGAAATATGGGATTGAGGATCTGGGAAAATGTGTCCATACAAACTTTCACCAGAGAAAGACGCTCTGCAGAGAAAACAGGTGTGGATGCTCCTTTGCAGCCCTTATACCATGGATCGGACGTCTTACAGGGCCCCTTCCCATGCATTCACCCATGGGACATTGCACCTTCTCACATGGAAGTGTGCAGCTGTAGGTTTTGTTTTGCTTTACTTGTATTTTTGGTTTTCTAAGGGATTTTGCTATTCCCATTAATAAATGTCTTTGTAATTACAGTGCTTTCTTGTTTTTATGTTTATTTTTTTAATAAATATTTTATTTATTTTGGGCTGCACTGGGTCTTTGTCGCTGCACGCGGGCTTTCTCTAGTTGCGGTGAGTGGGGGGCTACTCTTCGTTGTGGAGCACGGGCTGTAAGCGCATGGGCTTCAGTAGTTGTGGCACACCAGCTCAGTTGTGGCTTGCGGGCTCTAGAGCGCAGGCTCAGTAGTTGTGGCGCACGGGCTTGGTTGCTCCACGGCATGTGGTATCTTCCCCGAGCAGGGATCGAACCCGTGTCCCCTGCATTGGCAGGTGGATTCTTAACCACTGCGCCACAAGGGAAGCCCCCTTTCTTGTTTTTAAAGCCAAATTTTATTTTAAGAATAATGTTTGCTAACACAGGTCTTCTGTCCGTCCATGGTAGACAGTAATTACAGGTTAAAATGCAGGGAAGGATAAAAGGGGGGTAAGCTGTCCTCTATCTATTTGTGGCCATCTTCTGCTGTCTCTACTGTCACCCAGGCTCAGGTGCAGCGCCCCTCCCAACAACGTGAAATCCTCTTCAGATGCTGTCATTCCAGTAACTTCTACTTCTCCTTTCCCTGGTGGCCTCTTTCCCTCCTCTTGTGTGACACAATCCTTTTCCTTTGTATGCTGTTGATGAAAATTCCTGGTATCTTATAGGTTAAGTCTCTTCTTGTATCAATTTCACAGCATTTTTCAGTTGGCCGATGGGACAAACTGAGGCCCTGATGTGTGCTCAGGATAAAACAGATCCATTTTAACACCACCCAGTTTTTTCTTTCTCCACCTTGACAGATAAGGAACTTGAACTTCTGGAGTGGTAACTAACTTCCCTGGTGTCCCACAGCAAGGGAGGCAAATGGACACTCATATCCAGGCCTTCTGTACCAAGTTGCAGGCTCCTGGTGCCATGCGGCTGCCACTGCCCCACTGCGTAGCTGAAAAGATGCTATTTGGTATATTAAAATATGAACTCCTTGAATTTGAACTCTGGGTCACCTTTAGAAACTCAACCATGTCAAAGCCCTAAGTAGAAGGTCCCTGGGGTCAGGACTGTGTGACTCCATCTCCCCACAGCCCCCAGTGTGGGGCAGGGCCACGTCCCCCGGCGGTGCTCCTGGGAACAGCTCCTCAATAAGCCGCAGCATCCGAGTCTCAGTGGACCCAGGCTCCTCTTGGTCTACAGGTCAGTCATTGCTCATTAGCGCTCTGTAAGGCCCGGGAAGGGACGGGGGCTGGGGAAGGTCCTCGGAATATAGTCCCAGCCTTCAGAGAGCAGTCAGGGTGATGGAGGAGACAGACAAGCTTCCTGGGGAACACCTGCACTACAGGATCCCGGGATCGCAGCGTGTACCATCCACCCCTCACCTCCTTCCCTAAGGCCCCTCACCCTTCTCCAGTAGACCTTACGCCTGGGGCCAGACCACTGAGGCCAGTTTACTTCCCAGTCCTACTTGGGCACTGGTTTTTTTAAAAATATTCTTCCAATACTTTTATATCAAGAAATCTTCTGATCTGGGGTATTTCTACATGAGTTGCAATAAAACCTAGTAGGAATAAACCCCAGAAAAACGTTAAGTGGCAAACCGTTTACAAGAAGCACGTCCCACTTGGAAAGCAGGCACACACACAGTAAAAATACAGCCCTTTGCACTTACATTCTAAGTTAGAAAGCAGAGGTTCAGAATATCAAGCTTGAACCAGTAGGATTAAAGCAAGGATTCTGCCACTAGATGGAGAAATTGCTCCAGTCTAGCACAAGCGCGGTTCTGGCTCACTGCTGGGAAATCTTACCTGCAGGAAAGGTATTTACAAGTGCCATATTGTTAAAATGACTGTGGCAACTACACCTTACATTTATAAGCTGTAACATTTTGTCAATTCATTTTATGTATTTTTGCTTGAATGGGGTAGACATCCCATATTAATCTTTATGGCATCTGTATGTTCTACATTCTGCCATTACCATATTCATGATTCAGTGCCGACTATTTAACTCTCTCGAAAATCTTTTAACATTGTTTGCGTTTTGTGGCACTTAGCATTGAGGAAATAAATACATGCAAATTTCACTTCCAGTCCTGCAATTGATTAGGTAAAATATTAAAGTCTGGAACAGATTGAAAGCGCTTCTCCAGGACAGTCTTAACCACCAGCTATAACGAACAGCAAAATCTCATTCCGAAAGAGAAGTTTGAACAATAACTAGACCAACCAAATTTTGCACATTGCCTTTATTTTGCAGAAAATGCTTTCTGCTGATTGTCTTTGGCTACATTATCAGGAGAAAAATATAAACAGTTGTAGGTTTAACAGCACAAGAGATTAGCTACATATGCGTAAAATAAACACATTCTAGTGGGCAGAGCTGGACATTCCCATTTTGACTACAATCTGTTGTCCTCAACTATGATTTAATTGTCTTTCACAGCTCAGCTCCAACTGTGACCCCTGCCGCAAACGGGACCTGAAGGCTACTTGAAAGCAACAAGGAAGAGAATTAAAAGTGTGCTTTTTATCTCACTAGAGTAGGACCAGTGGAGTTTACATATGGATGTGCCAGAGTCACCTACGTGCTGTACGAGAAACAAAGTTTCTGCATGCTAGCAAGTCATTTTTACTGTGAATCACGGCGAGTTAGGCCAACTGCATTGCTTGCACACTTGAATTCACCTGCAGCACACAAGGACCCAGGACGGCACTGCTACCACCGAGGATGAACAAAGGTGGTGTCAGTGCGGCTCTCGAATGAACGTGTATTCTCCTCTTATTTATTTTAAGGCCTTATTCCCTTCCCCCTCCCCGTGAGCCTACCAATCAAGCCAAGACTTGCTGCCACGAGAAAGTCATTGCATCTTTAAGACACAGGCTCCGGCTCACATGGACGGAGGTGACACGGGCGTCCATGAGGCTAGGAGGCGGGCCTGGGCGGAGGCATCGTACTGGCTGTCGGCAATATCTGTGGCTGAGGAGGCCCCTTCGTACAGTGGGGATCCCGAGGAGGAGGGAGCGGAGACTGGATGGGCGAGAGAGGCAGAGTGGGCAGAAGAGCCTCGAAAGAACTGGGCTCCCAGCCCGTTGGATATCCCTGCCGCCTGGGCACCGGGGGTGATGGTGCCGCTGCTCACGGACCACAGGCTGGGGTACTGACTGAAATGGAAAAATGGAAAAACAGACAAGTCAGAGACCTGGGAAGGGGCTCCAGATCAGCTGCAGGAGGGGAAAACAAGCGCCCCAAATCCCACTCCTGATAAGTGGGTTATATGGCAGCTTTCTTTCAAACGGGCCACTTCCTCTGTGTTACTAAACCACACTCTGACGTGCATAGAAGTTATTGTCTCACGTATTAACAATGAACAAAATCATCAGGACAAAATCAATAGTTACAAAGGCTGCTGACGTAGACATAACTCCTGGCAGAGCAAAATACTCCAGCTTTGCTCACGTTCAGAATCCAAAATTCTCAGATATACTGAATCAGATGTTTCAGAGGATGTGTTTAAGTATCTGTTAACTAGCACGCCCCCCACCCTGCAGTGATTCCTTCGAGGGAGACCACAGGCTTCTCAAACACCGAGTGGTGGAGGGTAAGCATCCAGTGGCTGCTGTATGGGCAGCACGTCTCAGCACGCGTTAGTTAGCCTGACCCATGGCAGAAAGAAGTGCACCAGCAGTGAGACCCGGAAGCAAACCCCAATTAATTAGCTTTATCACGTTAGCCTTGTTCTGTGACCACCTCTGAGGCACCATTTCCCCATCTCTGAAAGAAGGAATTGGAAATGGGTATTAAACCCCCCAGTCTGGGAACACAGGCTTGAGTAGCATTACACTAGGCTACAATTTTGTTTCAGGAAAATGTAGAATCCTTTTATAAATGAATAATGAGAATGTATGCTGTCGTGGGCTATACAGTTCACCAAGCCATGTCCTGCACTTCAGATGCATTTGAACGTGGAAACAGGCCTGAGTTAAGTGAGGTAGGTTACCATCCCCATTTTACAGATGCAGAGAAACAAGGCTCCAAGATACACTGACAACCTCTAACATCCTCGGGGCTGGAGGGGGGCCCTTTGTAACCTACAGATCATCCAATTTACAGCAGTTTTCTAGATGCCTTCAGAGCCTTGGAAGAGCCCGCGGATTATGTATTGCTTGCTTTACTTTTAACAGTAGACAATTAGATTCTTATTTTAAAGGAATTGTTTCCTAAAAATAAAGAATTAAGATCTTAGGCAAATAACGATATTCTATACACAGAAACTGCGTTGTTTTTGAGGTCAAGATGCCTTGTCTACAGGCTCAGTCTGCTGTAAGCCAACTTGTCCAATCATGTAATATCTTTGAGTCCATTTCCTCATTAGAAAATGTGGACTGACCTCTAGCTTTGTTATTTTAGTTCTCTGTTGTAGTAATCCTATGAAGAAATGCACTACATTTACCGGCCGGCTTGATTTCTTTAAGCCAGTCTCCCTCTATATAATTTCCGAGTTAAGAAAACAGTCATCATTCTTTACAAGTTACCCAGCATATACGTTAAGAACATTGATTCTATATCCACAGAAATCCAACAAAGTTATTTCCTTAATTTAAATCCGCCTGTCAGAAAAGGTTCTGGAAACATTTCTGCAAAATTCACCCACTGACCCCAATAACCCTGTAAAGACAGGCTAAGGCTGGGGTTATTTAGTGCCCTTTTCTTGAAGAAACAAGGCTCCAGAGACTTGTCGATCACAAGAACTAGTAACCAGCAAAGCCAGGATAGGGTTCCTGGTTCCCTTGCATCACAGCCCAGCTCCCATCCAGCCTGAGGGAGCAACTGGTCTTCCCAGAGAACAGGCTGAAGCAGGAACTCACAGCATTCATGTAACCTGGGGTCCCCGGACACACCTGGCTAAACGGTCAAGTTATAAACAAAAACCCAACACCCATAAGTGAAGGGCAAAATAGAGGCCAGTGAATGAGATGGCATGAAGTCATAGGCACTCCCAGGACAGTTTGCATCATTCCCCAGACATACGTTACCTAGAGCCCGTAGGAGAACCAGCATTCGGACTCATGGGGAGCATGCTGGTGTGGGCAGGCATTCCAAGGCTGGACCAATTGTCGTGGGATGGGAGCATGGACAAACACGCAGATGAACTGTCAGAATATGCTACGGGACGTAAGAAAGTGTCATTACTGATGGGATCTTCCAAGAGTGACAAAGTGCATTGAAATACTACCAACAGCTGGAGCTACCCAACGTTGAAAACAAAATGTGTGCGATATTAAGTAGAGAAAACAGTCCACTAGCCTGATAAATTGGTCATCAGAGGCTAATACTTATTGTCCAATGTATATATTTGAATATATTCCAGTACCCAGGCTTTTTCTCTATCATTAGATCAACAGCTGCCCTGTAGAGATGGAATCCTACAATCACATGAATGAGGATTAATTACCTTTAAAAATAAAATCAATGCAATTTTATCCTGCCTTTTCCCCAAAGGATTATTTCTTAAGAATTAAAAGGGCTTTAGAAACCAGGCAAAATTTAAAATATGATCTTCTAGCCTCTGGTTGGACAACTATTTCCTTCCCAAATAAGCTCCTTTCATTTCAAATCAGCTTGAATTGCTTCATTGTTTTATGGTGTTCATTCGCTTTTTCCCTCCTTTTGGAGCCAGACAAAATGAAGTCTGGGCATCCATGGTGCTAGAGAGAATTAGGTCCAGGGATCTTCATGGTCTGGCCCGCTGATCACAAGACTCAAGCCTGCACCAGGGTCGCCTAGGGGCTTGTTAAACCACAAAGTGCTGGGCCCACCCCTAGAGCTTCTGATTCTGTAAATCTGGGGGCTTTTCAGATGATACTGGGGCTGCTGACCCGGGTACCATACTTGGAGAAACACACGTGTGTCAGTCAAGCTAGTAACTCGAGTGCTTGGCTGGCCCGACATCATCACTTTAGAAAGGGTTCATGAAATATCCAAACCTGGGCGCCTAGACATGGGCCCACAGTCCTGGAGCAAGAACGCTGGAGCAACAACGGCCACATTCAGCCCCAAAGGCCCCCTGGACTGGACGTCTCTGTGGTCGAGCCAGCAGTAACACGGACATGAAAAGAAGGTCCCTCTGGAGCCCTGCAGACTGCCTTTCCCTTTCCAGAGGTCTTCCGGCCACCCCCAAAGCCCGGGCCTGCTTCCGCTCAGGACTTACTTGGAGAATTGTTCCGATGCGCGTAAGGGCTGGGGTAGGGGGCTGGGCGGTGGTTCCTCAGGGCCGGGTACCTTTCACAGCCGTGCGTGGAGGGAAGAGAGAGGGGGCCTCCAAACTGAGGGTGAGGGGTGGCAGGTGGACACAGGGTGCTGGTTCCAGGAATCAACCACCCCCCTGCTGTGAGAGAAGAATGCTGAGTGCCTGACTTTTGCACCATTTCCATTATTTAAAGGACAGGAGGGGAAGCCCCCAGAGGTCCAGCGGTTAGGGCTCCGAACTCACTGCCCAGGACAAGGTTCACCCTGGTCAGGGAACTAAGATCCCACAGGCTGAGCGGCATGGCCCCCAAAAACCCCAAAACACACAAACAAACAGAAACTACCAAAAGACGGGAGGGCAGAGGTCAGGAAGTGGCAGATCTTTTGCTCAGGATTCGTGAACACCGAGGACCCAGCGGAGTCTTCAGGTGCCTCAGGCTGGCCAAGGTTTCTAAACCCACAGGACAGCCGAAACCCTGGGAGACTGACCCCGACCTCAGCCAAGCCTGAAGCCTCCAAAACACCCCTAGAATCCTCCCGGCCTCTTACGGGATGTTCCGTTCGCCCAAGCAGGTTAGCTTTCAGGGCCTACCTTCTGAGCTTGAATATAATGGAAAAACATACAGAATTCAGACTCAGAGCCAGGCGCATTCAGGACACACAGGGCGAGCCGTGCAGCGGAGGCCCTCGTCCCCCTCGTCCCACCCCACAGCGTCACACGGAGGGGTTACTGTCCTGGCTGGAGGGGCACCCATGTTCTGCTCACCTTTCTTCTGCTTTAGGCCCACACTCTCCCCGCCTTACACATCAATCAGAAAATTGTTCCAACATTGCCCTGCCCTCCTTTAAAACTCCAATTTCTTCTCCATTTCCTTTTTAACTTTAAAAAAGAAATCAGAAAAACAACCACTAGGAGGACGACAACTCTGGCTCCAATTCCCAAACTACAAACAATTCTTCAGACAACATTCAAATGAGGGGAAGGTCCAGATGTGGCCACAAAGTTTGGGCTCCATCACTTGCCAAAGAAGTTGTTCATATTCTGCTCTATGACGCGTCAGCCCATGAGCCACTTAGGAGAGCTGTTTGTTAAATTAGTCCATAAGATGACAAGAAGGGAGGGAGGGAGGGAGGGAGGGAGACAGGGAGGGAGGGAGGAAGAAAGAAAAAGAAATAGAAAAAGAAAGAAACACACACAGTTTGAGGAGGGTGCCATGCTGGTTCGTCCAGACTCCTGAAGTGGGCAGCAAACACTAACTTTCCTCTCTCAGGGTCCCCTCCCTGCGTGGAGAGGAGGGCTAGACACAGCCCTTCCTCCTAACAGACTCTGCTGCAGACCGGCGTCACTTCGCTGGCTCATGGAACTCCTAAAGGAAGCTAGACTTAAAGCAGACTTTCCCATCCTACGCTCCACTGCTTCCAGCATGAGCTGATGGGCCATTCCCAGAACCGAAGCAGGCTAAGGGGAAAACCACACGTGATCACAAGCATCGTCCCAAACATGGTCCTCCAGTTTTCAGTCATTAACAAAAAGAGAAACCATCTCAAAGTGGATACGAGCCGGGGCTCTCCTCTTGTCCAACACAGCAGGGTGTCAACACCCATCCAGGCCATGGTTGGAGCTGCCTTGAAGCACAGCAAAAGAACCCCAGTAAATTCTCCCCAGGCTTCTCTGTCAGGAGTCCTGTGGGCTGGGGGAGCATCCGCAAGCCCAGATGGAGCAGAGGCTGAGGGCCAGTAGGTTGAGGACCAGTCGTAACAGCATCAACACACAGGGCCAGGTGCCTCGCACAGCAAAGGTCAATGTGCTCCCCAAGTGCACCCAGAAGCTCTGTCTGCTCCATCCCCAGCTTCCAGCTCCCAGCAGGCTAGCCCCTGAAACAAGGTACATCTGGCCAGAGCGCAACAAACCGTACATGGGGAGTGCCCAGACTGCTGGCTGTCTCCAGGGTCTTCCATCACGTCCTTGTGATGGCTTCTGCCAAAGAAGTGCAGCGAATTGTCAAGGAGGACATTCAGAACACAGTATTTGCAGCAATAGTTCATCTTTCTGCACACTTCTTTGCTCAAAGGGTATAGTTAGAATTCTCTCACCTTTCCTTTGCATCAAGGAAAGCTTTTGCAAATGGATTGTATTTAATTTTAAGAGCTGTGATCTGAAAAACAAGAAGTTGCGTTTACTAGTATGTTGCTCATTCGCCAGAGGATTTAATTGGGCACCGAGAAATCAGGAACCACCAGCACCCCCTCTAAATATTCAAATATAATCAGATTTATTTCCTGGTATATCTTTCTATTTGGATCTGAGGTAGCCGAGGAATCATCATATTTTATAAAGAAGAGCACAGTTACGGAAAGCTTTTAGAGGCTGACTTTCCGAGTGGAATTCACAATACGTTTAACCCCCTGCTGACCATATGCTGTGTGTATCAACCAGACAAACAGGGTCCGCTTGGGAATAGTGACTGGTTCTAGCTGGCAGTCAACACCCAGCGACACCTTGACCAGCTAATCACAAAGCGCCTACACTTTGGGGTCAGACTCAGATATGGATTTACAGGCACTAAACTGTATTCTGTATCTAGGTGACTCTTCACACCACAGATTTGGAGGGATGCCCCCAACCCTTTTAGGAAGATTCCCAGAGTAAGGAGAGCCCCCCCCCTTTCTCTGAAGTCCTGTTCTTAAATTCTTACAGTCCTTTAACCTAAACGTTTTATTCATCTTTTCATTTTGAGCCTTTAGTAGTGGACACTTTTATGGAAAACTAAAGGGGAAAGTGCTTGAATGAGTACTTATTTTAAAACTTTTCTCCCGCTGTTCCAATTTTATAGTTACGGTAAATTACTTGAAAGGGCATTAATTATCAGTCTAAAAGTACAATAATCACACAGGCTCCTGGCATTCCCGGGAACCTCCAGCAGAGCATTCGCCAGACCGATGGCTGCCCGCGCCCCTCTCACCTCTTCATTCTGATAAGCGGTCACCGCTATGAACTGGGTCTCCGGGAAGCAGTGGCTGGTGATCATGCGCTGCGGACCCCCAACTCTCACGATGTGGATTCGAGGCTCATACTTATGTAAGGAGTTCAACATGATCTGAGAGACATAAACACGGGAATGGTGATCATCAAAGTCCTACCGTTAAGACGAGAAAACATCCATTTGTCCTGCTGAGGAGGAGAAAAATACATCCAAGATGCAGAAAATCCTGCAGCTCGCAGGAAAACGTCTTTCCTGTTGAAGTTGGTAGGTTTCCCATTAGGTGCTGCTCTCACCACTAGTTTGGAAAAGGAATGTGAGATGCTGCACACCATTAAAGGCAATGAATGCCCATCACGAAATGCTTTGACCTGGTAAAGTTCTAAGGCTTCCAGGGCAACTGCAGACAGCTTTAAATGCCTGAGCGAGATCGCAGCTTACGGGAACACCGGGTCTCCCAGTAACAATCCCCAAGTAAAGACGTTCTGTAGAAAAGAACAGATTTACAAGTTTGTTCAGACTCCACGCAGTAAATATGTGGACGTATTCAGCGCTAAAGCGACCGTTTACCATCAAGACTGGTATTTTCTCTATCCCTAGGAAAGTTGAGGGCTAGGACGCAAAAGTTCCCCCAAACTTGAGATCTGCCTGAGTGTTCAAAGGGGAGGCTTTGCGCCCTCTCCCCGCTCTCCAGGCCTTGGTGTTACCGTCGTCAGTTTACTATAAACAACACTGCAGGCTGAACCGAGGAAGGCAGATGTCATCTCCGTGCTGCGCGCAGCGCCCTTGCAAGGCTCCCCGGGGACAAGGTGCAGAGTCTCGGGGCCCATCCATTGAGCTTGTCGTCCGCCGCCCCGTCCCCGCACCCCATCACACCTACCTGGCCCCCTCCATTGAGCTTGTTGGTGAGCTTGACTTTGCTGAAGGAGACCGGCGCCTTCATCCAGTGCGCCCCGAAGTTGGGCGAGTCGGGATGGATGTAGACGCAGCTGGGCGCCTGCGGCTCAGGCTTGCCCCCTGGCACCCACTCCCCGTTCACGTACTTCCAGCGGTGGTTGTCGGCCGCCACGAAGTCCAGCAGGAAGGAGTACATGGCGTTGGGGTCCAGGCCAGACACGTTCACCTTCAGCACCGGGAACATCCTCCTGGAAAGGAAGGAGCGCAGCTGGAGGACCCTGGATCTGACCCGTTAGAACGAAGAAGCCAGGGTCATCTGCATTTGGAGCAAAGAGGAGCCCCCTTGGGAACTTACAAAGGGGACGCCCGAGCGCCCCCCTTCCCAGGACTCTCCTAGAGCCACAGGAGCCCTCCTCACTACCGCCCCCCCACCCCGGCCTCCAGAGGCAGGGCGGGAGAGGACCTGGCAGAGGGTTGCAGCACCCGGGTCCAGCCCGCGGGGCAAGCGTGGGCGAGGCGCGGCTCGGGGGAGTCCCCCGGGGAGACCCTCGTGCCCAGAAGTGAGGATTACGCGAAGAAGTCCCAGAGGGACAATTAGGGGCCACAAGGGTCTGTTCCCCAGTCTGAGCGGAAATGAGCAAAAAGACCGGGAGAAAGTGTTGGAAGGTAAGGAACTTTGCAGCCCGGCTGCCCGGCCCGCCCGAGTGCGTGGCACACGCCGGGTTGGTGCGCGCCTACCTGCCGTTCTTGGTCACGATCATCTCGTTGGTGAGCTCCTTGAAGCGCAGCCACAGCTCGCTCTCCTCCAGGCCCACTCGCAGCTCGCGTTCCGTGGGGTCGCCCTTCTCGCTGCCCGCCTGCAGCTCGCTCTCCACGGCGCTCAGCAGGTGGTCCACTCGGTACTGCAGGCTCTTCCCCGCGCCCTCGGTGCCGGGGGAGCTCATCCTCCCGCCTGCCCTCCCCACCGCCCCCCGAAGCCCCGACTTGCTACCCGAGAGCCACCTTCGCCCCAGTAGGCGGCCGCTCTTCCAGGAAGAGGGGCCGCTCGGGCCAAGACCTGCAACGGCGCCCGGGTGCCAGCACAGACCTGGGAGGAGGGCGAGGATAGAGATCCGGGGGGGAGGGGCGGGGGAAAGGGGTGGGGGAAGGTTATTCCACTTGAACTCCCGCAAGGAGCTACTGGAGGAGGTCTCCGGGGAGAGAAAATCGCCCCTCGGCATAAATAGAGCCTCGAGAGCCGCCGAGGGGGCGCGGCGGATTGGGCCGCGCGCCCTTTGAAGTGCCAGGACCGCTGCCCATTGGCCGCGAGCGGCCATATCAGACTCAGCCGGGCGCGCCGCGGAGGCGGGGGGCCAACAATGGGCTCCCGCGCCTGCCTTCTGTAAATCCGGAGCCAGGCCCCGCGAGCCCCGGCCCAGCGCCTACACCTCCGCCCTCCTCCAAATGTTTGCACCTCCATCAAAGCGGCCGGGCTGGCCCCGAAGGCCGGGAGGGGATGGGGGACGGACGGGGTGGGGATGGACGGGCAGGGCTCCCGAGCTCGCCCCGCACGCACCTCGCCGAGGAGTTGCCCGGCTGTCCGCGAAGCTCCCCAGCTCTCGCGCGCGGGGCCCTCCTCTCTCTCTCTCTCTCTCTCTCTCTCTCTCTCTCACCGCACCCGGGACCCCGCAGGTGTGCCAGCCTGGAGTCGCACCGCGGCTCTCACCTGCGCCCGAGCCTGTGTCCGTCCCTCGCCAGCGACCATCGCGCACAGCCACGCTTAAGGGCGCACCCTGTGCCTAGCCCGGGTCGGGCTGGTCTCCGCTCCTCCGAAGGCTCAGCCCGCCACCGAGCCCGGTGCCGTCCCGACACGTCCCTCGGCCCGCGGCGCTTCAGGTGACTCCGCTAACACCCACGACCATGGATCAGCCCACCCGGCGTCCCCTGTTCTCCGCAGCCCTCGCCTGCCTGGAAAGGGAGGGCCCACGCTCGGAGTCTCTGCCCACGGGCCCATCCAGCGCCCCGAGAGGGAGAGGATAGGCCGAAATCAACCAAACGACCCCTTTGGGGATGTTTCCTCGCTCCCCCCTTATCCAAGCAGGACTTTGAGGACGAGGTCTGTGCGTGCACTGAGTGTAACCCGAGAGGTGGCTCCACTTCTGTGGGTTCTGGTCTCTGCTTTCGCGGAAGGTGAGAGTGGGAGGGGGCGGGCCAGGCGTTCCTGGCGAGCCGGGTTCCAGGGGCGTCTTCCCACCCGGCCGGCCGCAGCGCCCGGCCGTGCGGGGCTCGAGTGGTTTATCACCTTTCGGGGAGAACCTCCGCGAGGAGAGCGAAGGAAAGGTGACAAAGAGCAGGAAATAGTTCAATAGGGTCTCTTCAGACAATAACATTCCTCCTAAAACGGGAGCCCAGGAAGGGGGACGGCAGCAGATGCTCGGCGTCGGGACGCGGTCTGCGCGTCTCGGTAAAGAGGGCGCGTGGTCCCAGCCTCGGTTCCCCGCGTCTGCTCGGCGCTCACCCCACCTCACGCCCTCTGGGAAAAGCCACGCATCGGCGGGGCACCCATTCCGAGCAACCCTGCGCCTTAGCAAGGGGGCTGCCTCTGCGGAGAGGTCGTGGAATCTGCGCCCCGCGCTAACCCTGCCCTGCCCAGCGCGAGAATGCCGGGGGACCACGCGCCCGCAGCCCCCTGGGGAGGGGTGAGCGCGCTCCCCCGGCTACCTTTCCGCCCCTCTCCAGATGGGGCCTGCGGAGTCGCGAGGCCCGGCGCACCCCGCCACTGTCGCATTTCTCAGTTTTTTTTTGTTATTGTTGTCTAGGATGCAAGGAAATGCCCAGGGAGCAGACCCGAGGGGGAAAGTTTCCTTTTGCAAAGAGGCAGCAAAAGGACCTCATTTGCTCCCGGCACCCGGACCCTGCTGAGTCGCCTTCCACCAGGCTCTTCGGGCCATAGGCTTTGGGGGGCTTTCCGGAGAAATTAAAGATGTCTAAAGGTCATCTGTGCGGTTGAGACCTCCCGAGCCTGCGCACTTAGAATAAAGGGGGGTGGGTGTGAGGTGGAGGGAGAAGAAGCGTGGGTACCAGGCAGTTGGGGGTCTCTAAAACCCCCGGCCGGGAGCGAAGCTTAGGACACTCCTTGACCCCTGAGGCGGGAGCTCTCCTGGCGCTGATGCTTCGGGGTCGATTTTCCCAAAGTCTGGAAGCGCGGGTGAGGACCCGCGGGTTTACCAGGTCGCTCCGGTAACTGTGGTTCCGATTTCAATTCGGCTCCACAAACGGGACGGGGCACGGACAAATAACAATAAAGCCCCTGCAGAAAAGAATGTTAGCTGTCAAACGTGAGCAGCGACATTTCTTCCCTCCAGAAGGAAGGTCCAGGGTTCCAGAGCGGCGCGCGGGAAGCTCAGCGCGCAGCTGGGCGAGACGCCGGGGCTTAGGGGCTGCGCCGTAGCTGCGGAGGTCTCCGGACTGTCACCGCCTAGTATTTTTCCTTTCTTCTCTGTGCCTGATTTTCTGGATCTTTGTTCCTTGGTTCTCAGGATAAGCGTCTCCACTCTCCGGGTCCTTTCAATGAAGGCTGCCGTGCATGACAGTTTACAGCCAAAAACTTCCTCCCGCCCAGCTATAAAGAATTCCCAGTTAATAACAAGGTGCTTCCTTGGGGGGAGGAGGGGCCAGGGCTCCCCAGATGTTTCTTTCCCAAGGTCTTTCTCCCGTTGGGAAGTCTAGCCAGCCGGTCCAGAAAAATAAGTGAAGGCCTTACGCTGGGCCTTAGGCTCCACCAATAACTTAAGAAACATTTTACAAAAAAGCACATGCACACACACACACACACACACACACCCCTCATTTCCCAGAGAGGCGGTTTTCCCCAGACCCACCCTCCTCTCAAGCAACAAAACCATTTGTCTTGTGGGAGCCGGTATCAATGGTGCCGTAACACGCTCAAGGACAGTCAGGGCAGGGACAGCGTTGCAGGACCCCCGCCATGCCCTCCAGTTTCCTTCTTTTATTTTTTCTTCTTCCTTAAAAAATAAATTGATTTTTGATTAGATAATCTGTGCTCACTGTAGAATATACTGCACACATGATGGATGTACATATCTGTATATACATGATGTGTGTGTGCTCGTGTGTGTGTGCGCCCCGTGCGCGCGCGTATGAAAATGCAAACCTCAAGCGCTGATCACTGCATGTGTGGGTGTGTTTTCCTCAACTTTTTTTTTTCATTCTGTTCTTCTGGTGAGCCCTTCTTCCATCCTGGTTAAGCAGACTCAACAAAAGCATTTGCGTCCTAAATTTAAGACAACATATAAAGGGCGCTTAATAGCAAATCTTTTCTGTCACTAGTGGGTTTTCTGTCTATCCCACTTGAAAGAAACCCGATGAATTTTGTTATGGTTTTTAAAGTTGCACAATATAATTCTTTAGACTCCATAGCATTGAAAGTTTTCAAAGGCCACTGGGTTGTCTGGGGCATCTCTGGTTTGTGGAAGAGAGCAAAGACTTGTTTCTCAAAGCCTTTCCCAGTAGTGTCCCAGCCCTGGACCTGGCTGACCCGTCACTGCAGCCCCAGGAAGAGGGCAGTCGGGCTCTCATTTTGAGCTTCCAGACCTCTCTCCGGAAGTGCACGGGAGGGTGTGGCCTTGGCAGGTGTGGAGTTGGATTATTAGCCTGAGGAAGTGCTTCCAGACCAAATCCATCCTGGCTATACTTTCTCAGCCACAAAGCTTTGTCACAGATGACAGTGTACGGTTTTCTGATGGGCGTTCACACACCAAAAACAAACAAGCCTGGTGAGGCTGAACGCCTGGGATTGTGACTTTTCTCCGTAAAACTCCAGCGCAGTTGCCTCCGTCCTGGAATCCCAGGCAGCAGAAGAGAAATCTGTAGGTGGCTGGACTATGGTCCCTTCTGTGGCGGGTAGCTTGTTCTCCTGGGTTCTTGAGCTTCTCAGGCCTCGTAGTTCATAGTTTGTCTTCAGGGTGGAATGTCTTTCTCCCGTTTTTCCAGGAAGGCCGGGAAAGCCCTTTCAGCCATCTCTTCAGCTCTGGCCTGCGTTGTGGTAACAATTTCAGTCCTTCTGTTTCCACCTTATCTGTGTTTCCAAATCAGATTTCTTGCCTGTTCTCAGCTTCTCCACTGTTTCATCCCTTAGCCTTTTCTGCATGTATTAAGTGGCTTGTGAAATGTTTTTCCCACACCACTCTGTCAGTTTGCTTTTCTCCGTCACTTTTGGTTTTTACTGCCTCCAGTGAAGAGTTTCTTTTCTGCTGTCGCCTCGGTTTTCTGACAATCCTGATCCCCCAAGTCCCTCGCCTCTGCCTTGCATCACAATCTCCTCGCTCCTTGAGGCGCTGTTTCTTAGAAGCCATGCTTTTGTGTCTCACTGAAAAGGCCAAACAGTTTTCTGAATTCATCTTTTGCTTCCTGCCATTTATTATTTCCAGAGGCTGCTTCTCCTCTGAGTTCTAGGAAAAACCTCACTGCCCCTCACCCTTCACAGTTGGCTCCCTGCTCTTTTCTTTCCCCACCAACTCCTCCTCCATTGGGACAGGGTGCCCGGGGGTCCCCAGCCTGCCGGCTGCTCCACACTGTGAGGCAGGCAAGGTGCAGGGTCTGTCTTACTCACTCGAACCAGCACTGGACTCCTGCTGTTGAGTGCCTAGATTGGCAAAATTGGGATGCTGCCAGCATGGGCTTTTTGTTGTTCGTTATTTTTTTTTTTTTTTTGCGGTACGCGGGCCTCTCACTGCTGTGGCTTCTCCCGTTGCAGAGCACTGGCTCCGGACGCGCAGGCTCAGCGGCCATGGCTCACGGGCCCAGCCGCTCTCAAGCCCCCCTGTAGACCTGCTAGGGGGCATTTTAACAACACGTGGGCGACACATGAACCCTTAACATTCACGAAAATGCAAGAGCCACAGGATCCGGAGCGGCCTTTCTTGAGTCACTACTTACTGACTTGAATCGCCCATCGTCCTGAAGACGGTAAAGCAGGGGTCCCCTGCGGAGTCGTGTACAAAATGAGACCCAAGAATGAAAAGAAATCAGCTCTTCCAAGGGAAGCAATGAGGGTGAAGCAGTAGGAACATCATTTCGGGTATAAAGTTACTCAAGAAATCATGCCCGGGAACTCTACCCAATCATTTAATCGGTGACCTTATAAAATGGCATTTCTCCTTTCTCTATACCTTATTTTAGAGAATCCTCCTTTGGCACTGAATTAAATCTGAAGTCCCAAACCAATTCTCTTACAGGAAAGAACGCTGGACACGAACGGATTTGGGAATGACTGGTATACACTACTTATGCTGGACCAGCTCTGAGGTTCCCAATGTAACTATTCAACAGGAAAGGCCGACATTATGTCCCAAACGAGGCCAGGCTGTGATTGTTGCTGTGAGAGGGGCTGGTACAGCAGGCTCTGAGCCCAGAGATTCAGGAGCCTGACCCTTCCTAGAGGAAGCAGCAGGGAGAGGGCAAGGTCCCAGGCCCAGGAGTGGGAGGGAGACTGCTCTTTCTATGGAAAAAAACAGTATGCGGTGGGGCCAGATGTTGAATTGGAGCAGAGACCTGAGGGAGGCTGCATGCAGTGGGGTTTTAGTGCCTTGATTCTGGAGCAAAGCTGAGGACAACTAAGAGAGATTGGACTTCTAATGACAGTGGAGACTCCAAAGACCCAATCACCTATCTAATAAGAGCAAAGGGACGTTAAGACAGGAGGGTGCCCTGTGGTTTGGGAAGAGGACGCTGGAGGGCAGAGGTCAGCAGGCAGGTATGGGGGTGGGGCACTGGGCAGGCTTTTGAGACGGTGGGATTCTGGGATCTTCATGGACTAGATAGGAAGAACTCTAGAAAGGTCTGCACTGTATCCTAGAAACTCTGGGGGCACTTTTAGAGACTTCTTGTAGAAATTCCCATAAATACCATAGACCAAGACGAAAACAAGGGAGAAGGAGAGATATTGTAAGGATATTTGGGGAAGGCCTATCTGGGGGAGGGGGAAAGACGGGAAGACAGACGGAGCCCTGAGCAGAAATCTGCAAGAGCATTTGGAGGGCAGGCGGCTGCAGCTGGGGTGAGAACAGAGAGCTGGAGGGTGTCCACGGGGGATGCCCCCAGGGAGAGCTGGGGGCTGGTACGACAAGAAGGGGGAGCTAAGATGCATCCTCCCTCCATATCAAGTACCAGACTGATAGTAAAAAACAGGACAAAGGGGAGGGCTTGGCATGTCGGTGAGAAAAGAGCCCCAGTCAATGGTTCCCACCACGGGGACCTTGCCAGCTGAAAAGAAGCCGCTGAGGAGGAAAACCCATTTGGAAATTAGGATTAGCACGTTCTACAACCTCAACTCACACATCTTCCAGGGTCCAACGTGTCCCAGCCAGAGAACACAGGCAGGAGGAAGTAACATTCACCGCGGGTCTATTATATGCAAGGAGTCCCGCATATGTTATCAGCCAGACATCAGCTTTGCAAGGTGGTGAGAGGTCCTCTTTTATATTCAGGAAACTAAGCCTCCAGAGAGAGGGAAAAATGGAGAGCAGCTGGATTTCTGATTTGTCTTACTTTAAACTCACCTTGTTTCCACCAAACTAGGTTAAATATATGGCAAGTGGAAACAAATGTGTTTATCTCTCTCCTACCCACCACATTCAAAAAATTATTTATAAATGGAAAATGGCGTGTGTGTGTGCGTGTGTGTGTGTGTGTGCGTGTGTGTGTGTGTGTGTGTGTGGTTTGGGGAGGGGAACTGGTTGGCTTAAATACTTTGAAAAATCTGAAAGAAACGTTTCATAATACGAAGGATGACAATATAATAGGAACTGGAGGAGGAAAACATCTCATCCTTAAACAACTCACAATCCAGCCAGAGATGCTGGTAATTAGACAGAAAAGCAAAGGCTAAATAGTGCTTAAGCCTGAATACATCATCCTAATTGTGCTTCCAAAGCACCCTATGCAAGACAGAATTATTACCCTCCTTCTTTTAAAAATTTTCATAATAAAATAAAATGTAGATCGGGGAGGTGAAGAAGTCTCCCCAGGGTCACAGAGTCCATGTGGAACTGTAACTCCAAGCTATACTAGTGGACTACAGTAATTCCAGAACAGAAGTAAGTAGGAAGACTCAAATTGTGTTCTTGGACTTTGCCTGATTCACTTTTTGTCAACTTGTATAACTTTCAAAGATCATCATTAACCTCAGAGGCTGGCTTTTAAAAACAGACCATTCTACTATTGTAGCTACTTCCTTTGGGTGCTAGAGGAATTGATGAGGTTAAAGGCACTGAGAAAGGGACTTCCCCGCCGGTCCAGTGGTTAAGACTTCATGTCTCGAATGCAGGGGGCCGGGGTTCGATCCCTGGTCAGGGAACTAAGATCCCACATGCCGTGCAGCCAAATAAATAAATAAAGGCACTCAAAGAAAAACGTGTATCGTTGTGGGAACTTGTACAGTGTTATCTGCTGAGGTTCGAATACAGCTATAAATTTATACATCTTGTGATGCCCGTGAGTAGCCTAGAAAGGGAATTTCTGGGTAAGGTCCACCTTCGGTATTTATGGAATTGGCTGAATTGTTTTCCAAAAGATGTTGCACCAGTTTTACATGCCACCTGCAGTGAGTAAGGTTCCCCTTTCTTTGCATCCTGGCCAACACTTGATATTGTCGAATTTTACAATTTTTCCAATCTGAAGGGTATAAAAAAGAATGTCATGGTTTCAAAAGGCACTTCCCAGATTACTAAGGATTTTTGAGCATCCTATTGAATCTTTTTCTTTTCTTTTAATTGAACTATAGGTGATTTACAATGTTGAGTTAGTTTCTGGTATACAGCAAAGTGATTCAGTTATACATATATATACCTTTTTCATATTCTTTTCCATTATGGTTTATTATAGGATATTGAACATAGTCCCCTGTGCTATAGAGTAAGTCCTTGTTGTTTATCTGTTTCATATATAGTAGCTTGTATTTGTTAATCCCAAACTCCTAATTTACCCCTCCCCCACCCCCTTTCCCTTTGGTAACCGTAAGTTTGTTTTCTTTATCTGTCAGTCTGTTTCCGTTTTGTAAATAAGTTCACTTGTGTCATATTTTAGAGAGCATATAAGTGATATCGTATGGAATTTGTCCATTGAATTTTTTTTTAATTCACTTACAGGAGGTTTTTTTGTAACGCTAATACTAATCATTTGGCTATTTTATAAATAGTAAAACATTCTCTCCCTTAATGACTAGTCTTTCATGTCCTTGATATACCCTTTTGCCAACAGGAATTCTCAATTTTAATATGGTCAGAGGTATCACACTTTTCCTTTCCACTCTATGGTTTTTGTGCCTTTGTTTAAGAGAGCCATTCCAACTCCCAAGATAGTCTCTCATATTTGGAAAGCTGTATAGCTCTGCCTTTTTAGTTGAGGGCTTTAAACCACTCAGAACTGACTTCTGTGCATAAGATGAGATAGAGATCCCCTTTCAATGTGGAAAATCAATTGTCTAAGCACCGCTTATTAAATCATCCATTGTTTCACTAAAGATCGGCAATAAGTCTGCCGTAAATAGTTTCTGTTCTGCAGATTCTGGGCCCTCGGATTCTGGGCTCCCTATTCTAATTCATTGATGGATGGTTTTATCTATGCTAGTGCCAATGAAGCACTATTTTAATTGTTCTATGGCTTTAAGTTAGGGCCTGACATGTAGGACAAGCCCCAGCCCTTACTATTTTCTGTTTCCAGTGTGTCTTGTCTGTTACAACTGGCTGCTCTTCTACATAAACGTAAGAATTAGCTTGTCAAATTCCATGAAAAATTATTGAAATTGCATTAAATCTAAAGATCCGATTGGGGAGAACTGACATCTTTGAAATATATAGTATTTCTCTCCATGAGCATGACACTCCTTTTATTTAGGTCTTTTTAAGTGTCTCTCAGTAATGTTTTATAATTTTTTTCATAAAGGGTTTACACATTTTTTCCCCAAATGTAATCTTAGATAATTAATTTTTACTGCTATTGTAAATGGAATATTTTACAAATTATTTTATAAAATCACACATTTTAAATAATATCTATGTAAACACTTTCATCTTATTACAAAATCTCATATAACACCTCATTATAATACAAACACTTAGTAATCCCCACCCAGATCAGGAAAGAGCCCATTCCCAGCACCCCAGAGGGTTCGCTTCCCAATCACAAGCCCCAACCTCCCCTTTAAAGTTAAACATTTTCCGGAAAATTATAATAATTACTTTCTTGCTTTTCTCTGTTGGTGTTTTTCTATTAAAAAATACAGTTTTATATCTTTTATGAACTTTATGGCTTTTCTTTTTCTTTCTTATTATACTGGTCAAACTTCCAGTCCAAGCTTGAAGAGAAATAGGAATAAACAGGCATCTTTCTATCGTTCCCAAATTCAAAAGGAACAGTTTCAACATTTCACCATTAAGTACATCATTTTTTACAATTTTTTTTAAATATACTAACAGATTAAGGAATTTCCCTCTTATTTATAATTTGCTATCACTTTCATTATGAGCAGAAATTACCGAAATAAACAATATATTACTGGGCTCAATTTGTTAATATTTTGTTTAAAACTTTTGCAACTACATTCTTGAGTGAGATTAGCCTGTTTTTTTCCTTCTAGGCTATGCAGGTATCGCAAAAAGAAATGGACGATGTGCCCTCTTTTTCCGTTTTCTGGGGAGTTTACTTATAAAAGATGACACTATTTTTCCCCTAAATATTTGGATGAAATTCACTAGTGAAACCATATGGGCCTAGAATTTTCTTATTTTCTTTGCGGGAGGGTTTTCAAATCATGGATTCAATTTATTTAATAATTGTAGGACTATTTGGATTTTTCTGTTTCTTCTTACTAAAATGATTTGTCCACTGTTGCTATTGAGATGTCGTCTGTATTTCTAATTGTTATTTCTTTGTGAGTGATCTGGCCTTTCTCTCTGGCTTCTTTAAAGAACTTCACTTTACATTTGGTGTTTTTTGTTTTGTTTTGTTTTGTTTTGTGGTACGCGGGCCTCTCACTGCCGTGGCCTCTCCCGTTGCGGAGCACAGGCTCCGGACGCGCAGGCTCAGCGGCCATGGCTCACGGGCCCAGCCACTCCGTGGCATGTGGGATCTTCCGGGACTGGGGCACAAGCCCGTGTCCCCTGCATCGGCAGGCGGACCCTCAACCACTGTGCCACCAGTTCGGAAGCCCTGTTGTTTTTTTATCTATTACTCTTGTGGTTCTTTGGAATCCTTAAATTTAAGGATTGGTGTCTTTCGTCAATTCTGGAATTTTAGACTTTTTTCTTCAGATATTGCTTCTTCCCCATCCTCTTGATTACTTCCACCGGAACTGTGATGAAACGTATGTTGGACTTTCTTACTCTGGCCTGTATGTCCCTTAACCCTCTGTTATATGTTCTACCGCCATTTTGTTTCTCTGTGCTGTATTTTGGATAATTTCTGTTGATCTACGTAATTCACTAATTCTATCTTCATATATATGTCTAATCTACTCTTTAACCCACTTGTTACATATTTTTATTTATTATTTTTTCCACTGTAAAAATTCTATTTCTTCCTTTTTCAAACAAATTTGATTCATTTTCATAGTCTTCATAATTTAAAATTTGTTTGTAAAAGTTATTTAACTGTATCAATCATACTTATTATACTTTCCACATCTGATAACTTCCATTATCTTGATTTTTTTGTGTGTGAGTCTAATTCTGCTGATTCTTATTTCTACTGGTTCTTATTCATGGTTCTGGGTTTCTCCATGAAAATGTCACATTTATAGTAAATATATTATTATTTACTTGATGGTGCCATCATTGCTTTTCATAACTTTGAATTAAAGAAAAGGAAATCTGCCATTTAATTATTTCTTTGGGAGTTTCAACATTTCTTCATCCTTTTCATCTAGGTAGGATACTACAGTCTCATTCTCAACCTGCATACTTAATCCAATATTGACTTGCTGTCTTAGCCTCCTAGAATCAAAAAAGGGAAAAAACTACATGTATAAACTCTGAAGGCAAAGTGCCTTGGAGATGTGCCACCCCCGCTGTAATTCTTGGCTGTTTGCTCTTATTCACCAAGGAATTGGGAAACAATTCATGCCCCTTCACTTTCCCCCTGCCATTATCCTGGTTTTTCCATCTCTTCAGGCTGCTGACCCATCTAATTCAGCATCCCTGAAATCTCAGTGACCTTCACCCCCACTCCGCCAAGGGCAGGAGCTCACACTCTTGCCCTTAGGCATTGTCCAGAGCTGCGTGGACTCAAATCTTAAGCTCAGTGTCCTGCTCCAACCACAGTCTCTCATCCTCTGGCATCTCCTGCTTTTAATCCCTCTCTAACTTGTTCTTTGGTCTCCTGGGGAGCTACATCCTCTAAGTCTCTGGGCAGAGAAAAGACAGGAGCCAACCACAACATGGTGTATCTGAATTGCTTGTTCCAGGGTCAAGGGTACTGTGGTCCTGGGTACTGTGGTCATCCCCGGAGAAGTAGGCTCACCCCTCACGTGTTCTGGGAGGTTAATCCTAAAGGAAAGAGACAGAGCCTTCTCTTAAAGATTGTATTTACTAACAATGAATTTTCTGAAAAAGAAATCAGGGCTTCCCTGGTGGCACAGCGGTTGAGAGTCCGCCTGCCGATGCAGGGGACACGGGTTCGTGCCCCAGTCCGGGAGGATCCCACATGCCGCGGAGTGGCTGGGCCCGTGAGCCATGGCCGCTGAGCCTGCGCATACGGAGACTGTGCTCCGCAACGGGAGAGGCCACAGCAGTGATAGGCCTGTGTACCGCAAAAAAAAAAAAAAAGAAAAGAAAAGAAATCAATCCCATTTACAATAACATCAAAAACAATTAAGTACTTAGGAATAAATTTAACCAAGAAGATGAAAGATATCTACTCTGAAAACTATAAGACGTTAATGAAAGAAAACTTAGAAGGCACAAATAAATGCAAAGGTATCCCATGTTCATGGACTGAAAGAATTAATATTGTTAAAATGTTAATATTACCAAAGGTCATCTATAGATTCAACACAATCCCTATCAAGATTCCAATGGCATTTTTTGCAGAAGTAGAAAAAAACTCATAAAATTTATACGGAAACACAAAAGACCCAAGATAGCCAAAGAAATTCTGAGAAAGAAGAACAAAGAAGAACAAAGAAAGAGGCATAAAACTTGCTGGTTTCAAGCTATACTGTAAAGCTATAGTGATGAAAACAGTATGGTACTGACATTAAAAACAGATAAATAGACCAATGGAACAGAACCAAGAATCCAGAAATAAACCCAAGCATATACGGACAACTAATATTTGACAACGAAGCCAAGAATACTCAATGGAAAAACAGTCTCTTCAATAAATGGTGCTGGGAAAAATTGGATATTCACATTTAAAGAGTAAAACTTGATATCTCTCTCACATCACTCACGAATATCAAATTGAAATGGATTAAAGACTTACATGTAAGATCTGAAACCATGAAACTCCTAGAAAAAAACGTAGAAAAAAATCTTAACATGGATGCACCTCGAAGGCATGATGCTACGTGAAGTCAGTCCGACAGAGAGACAGATACTGTGTGATCTCACTTATATGTGGAACCAGAGGCAAGACTTCGGGAAAGGGAGAATTAGAAGAAATTGATCAAAAGTTACAAACTCCCAGTTATAAGATAAATAAGCACCAGGAATGTAATGTATAACATGATGACTATAGCTAACACTGCTGTGTGTGGTATATAAGAAAGTTGTAGTGATACTTAGGAAAATTGTTAAGAGAGTGGATCTTAAGAGTTCTCGTAACAAGAGATTTTTTTTCTTTTCTTTTTATTGTATTTATATCAGATGATGAATGTTAACTAAACCTACTGTGGTAAACATTTCACAATATACATAAATCAAACCATCATTCTGTACACCTTAAACCTATACTGTAATGCATGTCAATTATTTCTCAATAAAACTGGAAAAGAAATTGTATTTAAATCATTTTTTCTATACATAAACTCTTTAAATGGTAGCAGTACCAATATTAACAATGGTTACTATACCAATGTATAATTTTTTCTGCAAATAAATGGTTTTATCCACTTCGTTGGATAAAACTTCATGACATTTAACTTTTTTTGGATCACAGACCTCCTTAAAAACTTAATTTAAAACACACACACAGGGCTTCCCTGGTGGCACAGTGGTTGAAAGTCCGCCTGCCAATGCAGGGGACACGGGTTCATTCCCCGGTCCGGGAAGATCCCACGTGCCGCAGAGCGGCTGGGCTCGTGAGCCATGGCCACTGAGCCTGAGCGTCCGGAGCCTGTGCTCCGCAACAGGAGAGGCCACAGCAGTGAGAGGCCCGTGTGCCGCAAAACACACACACACACACACACACACACACACACACACACACACACTATGAATCCTGTCTCCAAGAAAATCATATACAACATATTTTAAGGGGGTTACACCCCCAAAGTTTCTGAATTTTATGTTAAGCACCCTGGTCTACTGTAAGTTTGACAATAGATTCACCAATTCAGTGGTTCTCTCAAGACTGTTTTACCTGTAAATTTTCTTATTGTGTATCTATCCACCCTTACCAATATTCCTACTTTCTTTCCTGATCATGTAAATTCACAAGGTTCTTATACCTCAAATTGGAAATTTTGACCACTGGGGAAATTATGGAAACGTTCTCCAAAATTCTGGGGAAAAAGCATATAAAATTTGGATTAGCATTTCATACTCAACAATCCTGCCTGGAAAGATGATTTGAGAACCACAGGTACTGGCTAAATAGATAAAACAGCATCTGTTTCTAGCAAGACGAATTAATCAATCTTCACCAAAATCAATTATCAGAGAAATAAAAACAAATAGTTACTAACAAGGGTGTGTATGTGCGCGTGTGTATGTGTGTCTGTGTGTGTAGGGAAAAAAACGTCTCTGCCGCAACTTGCATGAAAATCCAAACAAACTAATGACCGATGATCCAGATCTGCTGTTCACGTGCTGACTGGACGTCAGTACCTGTAGAACACCTGTAAACGGATGGAATTTGAAGGCTTCCGCAGGAGACAGAGCCTACAGGACAATTGGTAGCAGATGACCCTGTCCTGCCTTCAGCGATGGGTCTGCACCTGCGTGCCCAGAAGCAAGGCATCCGTGACGTTTTCGGAGGGCAGAGGCAGGCTCGGCCTGGACTGGAGGGGAGCTTCCGACACCTCACCAGCAGCGGGCCGGCTTTCTCAGGCGCCCCCAGAATCCTGACTTTCCCGACCTCTCTGCAAGGCCTCGGCCTCTGACAGATGGGGGCTCTTTACAGTGCAAGGTCCCTTAATTAAAACTTGAACTCTGTTCATTTCACTCCATCTGATAAGGACCCCCAAAAGACAAGGGGAGTTGACCAGAGAGCAAAGTAGTAAGAGGCTGAATCCCAGGGTCTTGTCTTGAAGGCTTTCCCGTGCCTGCCACGTCAAACGGGACTAACGTCGATCTGGACTCACAGATGCGATCGGCCACCATCAGCGACCAGGCTGCAATTGGGCTTCTAGTCGGAGGCTGGCTCACCCATGGGGCCCCAGCGGGCAGCCCAAGCCTCCCCTTCCGGTTATTTATGAGGTTGTTGGGACAGGTTGTACCTGGCATGGAGGATGTGCACCATCGTACACTAGAAACATCACCACCACCTGAATGGATGCAACCCATCTTGTACAACGCACTGGACAGTCAAAGAGCTTGTACCATGAGCCGGGCGTTATGTAAGCACCTTAACTACCTTGCTGAGTTTATCCTCACAGCAACCCTGGAGTAGGTATCCTTGTACCCACCGCATGAAACCAGGACACCAAGGCCGGGCCTCACTAAGGTCACATGGGTAGAAAGGGTCAGGCAGGAGCTGAACCAGGCGTGTCCTGCCGGCCTGAGGCGCCATCCTACCTCTGAGCAAGAAGGGGGGGGGGGTGTGGGCATTACACAGATTTTATAGATGGAAAACTGAGCCAGAAGGAGTTCATTTACTCATTCATTTAGGAAAAATTAATTGATTTTCTCTGTGGGCCAGTTACTGTTCCAGAAGCACGAGACCCTGCAGGGACCAAGACAGCCCTTGCCGCCTCGCTGGGTTGCCAACATGGGGTGGGGTGGGGGAGGGAGAAAGGAGGGGAGCAGACGGACAAGCCAGCATCCGTCACTCCACGGTGATGAGAGGAGGAAAACACCAGATGGGAAGGGTGAGGGCCGTGGGAGGGCAGTGCGTGTCCCCTGCTGCCCTACGGCATCCCAGAAGGATTCCTGGAGGAAGTGATATTTGAGTTGAGGTCAAAAGGAGGAGCCACACAGGGACGTCCCCGGCGGTCCAGTGGTTAGGACTCCAGGCTTTCACTGCTGTGGGCCCGGGCTTGATCCCTGGTGGGGGAACTAAGATCCTGCATGTCATGTGGCACAGCCAAAATTAAAAATAAAAATAAAATAACATTAAGGAGGAGCCACATTAAACCAGAATCTCTCAGTTCCCTTACCATCTCGCTACCAAATTCTTCTCAAAAACAGCAGGGCTTTTTTGTTCTTTTTTCAAATATTTCTCATTTCTGGTGTTTTTCTAGACTACTCACATGCCACCCAGGGCCGCTTGGTGTCTTCTTGTTTTCTGATTGGAATCTTTTTTCCCACTGGCTGGGCTGTGGGAAGCCCAGGAAGTTGAAGGGAGGCCGTGCTTTGGGCTGGTGACCAGCCGGACGGGAGCCCTCTGGCCACCTCCCTGGGGGCCACACCCCACGCTGCCTGTGTGCCCTGGGGAACACGGGACCCAGCTACCGGAAGCAAACATGATTGCTGTGGTTATTGTTTTCATTACATTCAAAATGTGAGAAATAATTTTTAAAACAGAATTTGGTAAAGTTGGACTAACAACGATCACTAAAATGTGTATTTATTTATTCATATTTCAAATTTTCATTGTATACTACTTGATATTTTAGAAGATAGTACCTTATTGCTAAGAAATACCATTCAAGGCAGGGTTCATCCCGTCTGTGATCGCCTACCGAGGGGCAGCTTTGCTGGACTGTACAAGTCCATGGAGAAAAGTGGTAGGAAAATCAGACCACAGAAAGGTGGGCACTGCTTTGGTTTCATTTTGTTTGTAAATTAGACTCAAGATTAGATTTTTATGTCTCTAAGACCAAAACTAATGTCTCTGTCCTCCGGTCACCACATCAAGACCCAGAATGAAAACACAGTTCAGTACACATGGATGTGCTTTCATGCTTAGTTATAAATGGTGGCCACTGCTTCCAGGCAGCCCTCCTGGATGTATTAGGACTTTCACCGCACAGTCTTCTGACACGCAGCCAGGAGGGTACTGTGCTGTGGCCGCCCCTTCCCACGCCCCCCACCCCAGATCTAAGACAGAGCCTCACTGTGCAGCTTCCAGACCAAGACAACACTGACCACACCGCCAGCTCTGCCCTCTGGGTCCACATCTGCAAACTGGCCGCTCCTCTCCAGCAGTCTGCTCAAGGTAGCACCAAACAGAGAAAAGCAAACACAGAAGCAAGCTGTCAGGCTCGGCACGCCTTGAACACACAGTGCTGTTATTAGGATGCCTTAATATTTTTCCTCTCTGGAAGCCGCTGGCTCATACCCATCCTGAAAGAAGCGACAGCAAACGACGGGGTGTGGGGGGGGAAGAAAGCATTTCCCGACCCCATGCAGTGTGCATTCATGTGTGGACAGTTAAACGGATTCTGTGTGAAGCATATTGAATCCACCCATTATCATAGCCCAAGAAACCGTGCTTTCCTTTTATTCCTCTAGAGCATCAGTAATAACACCTGGCACAAACTGGGCCTAAACCCGGGAAGTCTGGGGCTGAAGGAGAGCGCATGGCTGGAGGGGTGCCTCCCGGAAGGGGGTGAGGATTCAGTTCTCCCGCCTGTCCACCCGCCTGGGAGGGCTGCTCACTGCTGTGGACACGAGAGCACTCACGAGCCCCTGAGCCTGCTTTCTGGTCTGCAACACCGGTGACTCACAGAGGGACAAAGGGACACACGTGCAGGAGATGCTTGCCCGGTGCCTGTAACACCATGGGCCGCACTAGCTACCGCCTCCCTCTCAATGCTAATGACAGACAGCAGTATTTGTCACCAGGCTGTGCCTTCCCTCCCTTGCCTGCATCCTGGGCAGATTGGGAAGATGGGGACAGAGGCCAGGAGGCCACGGTCTCATGGGGAAGTCCCTTCTGGAGGCCGGGACCCAAAGGTTACCCTTGGGGCCACAGTTTCGGACCCCACAGGGACGGTGACAAGGACATGTCCCTCCGCAGTGGCAGCTGCAGGCCCCACACGCTCTCACCTGGTGCTCACAGCAGCTCTAGAGAACGCGGTGTAACGGTTGTCGTCACCGGTTCATTTGTGAGGACACAGACCCTAGAGCTGGTGAGATAAGTGCCCAGTGTCACAGCTCCCAGTGGTGGCCCTAGGCTAGGCCCCGGGGCTTCATCCTCTCTTTCTGCGTTGCTTCTCCTGGTGAGGCCAGAACAGCTGAAGCAAAGTACAGGGCGACCGCCTGCCCCGCGGGCGAGCTCTGGCGAGGTGGGCGCACAGCAAGGCTTGGGGGCGCCAGCAGTGGGGGGCAAGTCGGGCTCCCTCGGCATGGGTGCCCCTCACACGGGGATGAGACAGATGCCTGAACGCCCTGCCTGCTGTCTGCCTCTGTACACACGATACAGCAAACACCGAGGCAGAAACAAACACAGCCTTTTATCCCTCCTGGGGAACAGCTGTTTGACAAATTGCTTTCCTTGGGAAAGTACTCAGGCTTATGGGAGGACACACAATAATTAGAAGACGCGGTACCTGCCTTTGAGGCTCTTACAGAGCTCAAACAGCTAAAGAATGTAAGTGGAAGAAGGGCAATTTCAGCCCCAGCTTAGGAGGAGCTGATGAGTGAAGGGAATGCATCCTGGAAGGCTTCCTGGAAGGGGTGATGGATTTGTGGGCAAGAAGGGGAGGTAAAGGCAGTGAGTCAACCCAGTCTCAGAGGAGGGACTTCGCCTGTCATCCAAAGGCAAGTGGAGCAGTAAAGGAAGCTAGCAAATGTTTTAGCCAGAAGAGTCGACAAAACGTGCTTTGGTTTGCACAGATGCCCTCTGAAGGCCCACTGTGATGCCGGGAGCAGTTTCTCCTAATTGCTGAGCCGGGTCTTGGGTAGAGGAGGGGAGAAGCATCTCCTTGCGTCTCTGAACACGCAGAGCAGAGCCATGCAGAGCGGAGCCGGGCAGCTTCGGAATCGCTGCCTGTGTTGGTTCCCCCCAACTGGAGCCAAGGCCAGGGGTCCTGGGCCCCTCCCTTGGGCTGGGGCCTCAGGCTCACACGACCTCTGGTGTTTTACAGGCACCTTTGCTGGATGCTCAGTGGGGATATGGTCAAGCCTGTCATCCTTGCAGCCCAGGAGCTGCAGGCCCCGAAGGGCTGCCAGGAGCTTCCTACAAGGGTGGTAGCCTTTGCTGCAGTATCTGGGTGCAGAAGTAAGCAGTCCTGCTAACCTTGGCTCTGAGTTTGGCTGCAAACTCATCAACTTTGCAAGGACCTTTTTTTCCCCAGATGGGTTGTCCTTAGTCCTCTGCGCTTCTAAGAATCTGAAATCTTCACATTTCCATGTACACAATATGGGAAAATGTGAGCAAAATAAAGGAACAACGAGGCATATGAAGGTTTTTGAAAACCTGGTCTTGCATCTTTTTACATTTGAAATTTTGCAGTTCTTATTCGTTAGAAAAGTGAACAGGGTGTCTCCCAAGTGCACAGATTAAATATTACAAAGAGCTGGGGCCTTGGCTTCTAAGAGAGCGTTGGTGTCACATTGGTACCCGCCATGGAGCTCCCCACTTCTCTCCTTGTGTGCAGGAAATGGATCAGCGGACTGAAGAGGAGACCTTGACCGTCCATGATTCAATCATGCCTTGCTGCGTTTCTGTAATTATTGGAGTTTAATCCAAAGAAAGAGAATATTCTGAAGACATTCAGCCAAATTCTTATGGACAGGACAGCCGGCCAAGGGAGGCTCTGATCTCCTGGGAGCTGTCACTTGCGGGAGGGACAGGAGCTGCGTTTGCATTTCCGAGGCCAGACCACACTTTTCCCATATATTGCCATTTCCCCAACTATTTGCCCTGATTAAAGGAGGGTAGAAAATTACTTACGCCCCTGAATTGCAACAACAAAGGCTGGGTTTCTCTTTTCAATCAAAACGGCACGGCTGCCTGATTCAAATGCTAATAGCGGGGGTCTGAATTGGCCACTAAAAGAGGGAGACACTTTTCTCTGCAAATGACCAGAAAGTCACTCCATTGCCCAAGAATCTGCAGGATCCTTCCAGCTGGACGTCTGTGAAATTGCTTCACGGGAAACCTCCCAGAGGTGCTCTCGGGCTGCAGCCTGCGTGGGGTGCAGCTTCTGGGGAAGGGAAGAGGACCTTCAATTTGAGCAAAGCTCTGACCCAAGGAACGGGGTCTCTGCGGAAACGCCCCTTCTCCCTGTTGCACATCCAGAAAGAGGTGAACACCTCTGGAGCAGCTTTGGAATTCTTTGCTGGAAAAGGCGGCAGTTTGAGGGTTGGCTGCCATCATCCTAATTCGTCCTGATTCCGAGGTGGCCTCGATCCCATTGGCTTTAAGGAGAAAAGGAGGTGTCTCCTCAGCTGCTGCGGCCGCATCCCCCCAGGCCCTCCCACCAGGCAGCCCAGTGCTCTGCTTGCTTGCGGGGGTAGCTGGCCGATGATCCAGGTTCCAGCCCTGCCGCTTGCTCGGGCCGTGACCAGGCTCTGCCCTGTGTGCCCCTTGCACGCTGCGTCCTCAGGAGTGCGGTCTTAGGGCAGAGGGGGACCAGCGCCTACCTCCCCACTCAGGTGAGGGGCTGTGCACACACACGCATGGGGACCCGGGTCAGACTGACTGCAGCTCCACGCTAGCCCGTCCCTGACCAGGTCGGCTAGCGCTCCCGCCCGAGTGCCCTTCCACGTCACAGCCGCTCCTGCGACACCAGACGCCGCGCCACGTGTGGGCGCCTGCGCTGTGGGACTCGGGGACCCGGCAGGCGAGGCATCGGGGGGATGACACAGAGGTTTTCAAAACTTCTCAGTCTCTACGCCTCGCTGCCATTATCACAGTATGTGTCTTTTCAACGTTTGCTTTTTCACCTTACCCACCAATCACGCAGTCGTGCACATGTAGACTTTGCACCCACCCCGTGCCCAGCTGGGGCGCCTTGCTCGCCGAGGGCTACACCCTCGAGCCCCTGGTGCATTGGCTGGACTCGGCTCTATTCTGGAATCTTGCGTGTTTGGTGGGAGCAACGCTGATTTTAGATCTGCTTGAGTTAAGAGGCTTTAACAATTTGCAGTCCCAAGGGAGCTGTTACATGATCCTCCAAGATAGCCATCCCTTTCTCTCCTCTCTACCCTCCCCCGCTACAGTCCCGGCAACCTCAAAGGACAGGAGTTACTTCTGTTTACTTTTCAGATTTACACTATGCTAGTTACTTTCTTATGGATTATTTATGACGCTTCTTTCACTGGGAAATAGTACTGAAACCATATTGTGGAGTGACAGTTCTTTCATATACCTGTGAAAACACCATGAATATGACTGTGCAAAAGGTATTCAGAATAGGCATTCATGCATGTGTTAGAAAGGGACTTACCTCCTGGAGAACTGCATGTTAGCAAGGGAAGTAGAATACATCTGACGTAAGTGACCAAGAAACCTTTTTCTTCGAGAATCCTTCTCATCTGATTTACAGATAGTCTTGTTCTGAAAGAAATGTTTTATTTTTATTTTTTATGTTCACGTCTTACCTCCAAGGCTAGACTTTAAGACTGTCTAAAAGGGCACTTATCCCTCTTTGTATTTCTAATGCACAGATTCACGTGTTACACACAGTCAGTGTGCCCTGCATTGTTGTGATAGGGAAGGACCCTTGTCTTCTATTACAAGTTAATCACTAAAGGGATGCTGCCAATAAGCTTAAATTATACATAATGGCCCATCTTTGGGAACCCTGCCTTGCAGGTCATGAGCATTAAGCTAAAATACCTTGTTTAGCTCACAGGAAACATTATGACCAGGCCCATCTGTGAATGACTGCAGGAAGGAAGAAATTCACACATTCCCTCCTGAGGTGGACCAGAACCAGGAAGTGTTTGACTTTACTCCCTCCCCTTTTAGTATAAAAGAAGCCTGAATTCTAACTCAGGCAACATGGTTCTTTGGGACACGAGTCCACCACCTCCTCCGTCTGCTGGCTTCCTGAATAAAGTCGCCGTTCCTTGTCCCGACAGCTCGCCTCTCGATTTATTGGCCTGTCGTGCAGAGCAGTGCAGCTTGGACTCAGTAACGTTGTTTCTTATGATGAGCAAACCCAGTAGTTATTTCCATACTTTACATTCATAATGCTTTTGGATGCATGTCAAAATATTCTTGGTATGCTATGAATACTTAGACATCTCTGCCTCGGCCTTCCAGTATAAATTAGTTGACAAGATAACACTGATGCCATTGGACAGCAAAAACATCTGACAGACAGCTAGATCCCCAGGCTAAGATTGGTACAAACAAAAAGACATTATTTAGCATAGTGTAATTAAGGGTGGTATCAAGTGCAGTATTTGAGACAATATTTTAAAAATCCAAAAATAGTGATGTAAATTACATCACTGTAAATGTAGAAGATGAGGAGAAATTTTTTAAAAAAAACATAGAAATCGCTGGAAAGCTAAAGTAATCCCATGTGATAGAATTTCAGGTTAGAGAAAATTCCAAACAGATGAAACTAAACCAAGAAACAAGTAGGACCAGGAAGGCAGAAGAATGGAAGGACTAAGAAATCAATGGCATAGTGCTGCATTTTCAAACCCTAAGACCTTGGTGAGGAAACTTCATGGATAACTCAGAACTCATTCTCATTCAGTGCTCCAAGGAAGGAGCTCTGTGATCATGAAACATCCTTTAATTTCATGTCTGCCAGATCGAATCAGCACCAGTGGTCACAGCCAGGTGCATTGATTCAGGATTTCTCAAGTTTGTCTAATCGTCACAGGAATTCACTGAGAAGCTTGATAACAATATAGATTCCTGGGTCCCAACACAGACCAACTAAATCAGAGTCTTCAGGCAAAGGCCTAGAACTACACATTCTACCAGGGGCCCCCAGTGACCACTGTGATCCAGCACATTTGGGGGACACTCGTTCAGCCAAGGATGACTCAGGAAGAGAAACCAGAAATAAGGAAAGAGATGGGTACATTTTTCAGACAGCCCCAGAGCATGTGCATATGACTTACCATTATAGTCTTTGCTTAAAGAATCAGATTTAAAGCTAGACTATACTAGCAATAGGACAAGATTCGTTTTACACATGAAAGGCATTAGTAAGTGTGTGTGTGTGTGTTTCCAGTTTACTTGTCCCACTGGGGTGGTGGTATCTGGTCCCTAGATTTCTAGACATGTATATTCATGGCATTTTACAGTCTGAATGAGTCTCTAAGAAGATCATCTTCTCAAACTCCCTCATTTGACAGACAAGAGATGCACCTGTGTGCTTGTAAGTTTGCACATCTGTGCATATAACAGTACATATTATAGGTGTGGGTCTTTGACCCTTTTCTGAGTTTAGGGGAATTCTGGAGGCTACACCCTTGACCTATAGCCTGTAAATGAATTAAACAGAATCCAATGCTAGCTTTCATAATCCATGACAGTAAGCCTTTGGAAGAAAGTTTGTTCATTAAATTCCACAAGTTTCAAGAATTCACATGCACCCTAAGAAGCTCAAATATGGCTCAGGTTATCCTAACGTGACCTCAACATGCTTTTGGGAAACTGAGCCAATGTATCTGGCTTTGAGTCTGAGGCTCCAGATCAGTAAAGATAGCCCCCCGTAGGAACATCTATAGGACGGGAACATTTGCTCAGCCCTCAGCCAGGCTTTGTGGGTATTCTCATGATAAAGAAAAGCATTTGTCTGTGACCTTCCTTTTCTTCTTCTCCACTACCACCTCAGGCCTTCTCTCAGGCTGAACCAGCTGAATCCACATGGGGCCCAGTGTGGAAGGAGGCGGACGGGGAGGGAGGGCGGCGGGGCGGGGAAGTGTGGAGGGGTCCAGCAGAAAGTGGAGGAAACACACGCACACAACTCACCTTCTCTGGGCCTCGGGGTCACTTGTCTGCAGTTTCTCGCTGTTCACACTTTTCCCTCCACTCCGTAAGCCGAGAAAGAAGGCCCTTAGAGGGAAACGTGAGATATCTTTTTACAAATATCCTTCAATGCCGCAGTTTATTAACACTGTCAGCCGAGCTGTGTCCTTCCCATTTCCACCACAATGTACAAAGTGGGAAACTTGCCTCACCGTTTTGTACCGGGCCAAGGGGCAAGGTCCCCTGTAATTTAAGGCTAAGATTCCAAATGCAGCCCAGTGTGGCCAAGACCCAAATTTCAGTAATAACTTCTCAGCCCCAGTTTTAAGATGCGTGCATCTTCGCTCTGGTTTGATGGTGCCGGAACCTATCTTTCTGAATTACGATGATGGCACTGCGTCTTATGCAGAATGACAGCGGCTGTGTTTGGTCTCTTGTTCTCTGGTTAAGTATGAATGCAATGTATCAGATCTATAACAGTACTGACGACTTCCTGCTTATTTGTTTTGGTTCCTCTCATTGCTGGTTCTACAAGCATTCCGAGCACCAGGTGCAGGCGCTTCACGGCCATCTGCCCGGTGTCAGCGTGGAGTCACTGCCAGGCCCGGCGGGTGGCCAGGACTCTCGCTTGGTGGCCTCGCTGCTGGCTGCCCACCCAACACCTGTCACCCATTTTCTTCCTTACTAAGAGTACCCTGGTATTGCTCTGGGGTACAAGGTACCCAGATGAAGAAAACGTCATAGTACACGAGATGCTCAGTGAAACTGGTTAGTTGTGATCCTCTTGTGCTAACCCGCTGTGCCTGGGACTCAGGACCAGGTCAGCCTGTCTGGTTTTGCTCAGTCCCTTCCCTCTCAAACTGGCCCAGATTCCTGGAGCCAAATGTATGCTCTGTCTAACCTCGGGATCAGTGTATTTGCCAGAAAGCATCTAGTCTCTCCCACCCCAGTAGGCCTATCGTTCCAGTCCTCCAGGCAAAACAAATGTAAAGGTTCTCAAATATTTTATTTCCTTGTTTTAGTCTAGAATTTTTTGTATCTCAGAGTTTATAAACATTCTCAAATATGTCTAGATATTACAATCTAGATCTTAGGTCACTCAACGTGCTTTCCCTTTATGACCTGTATTCATTTTCTCAACCCATTTTGAAATTTTGCCTGTACTGAAGGGACCAAATCAGTCACCTCCATTTCCAGAAACGTGCTCTTGTTCACAAATGTTTCATGGGCTTACCCACTTTAATCAGAGTGCCATCCAATCCGCTGCCATATCTGTATAAGAGCTTAGTTGGATTTCTTCCAATCTTCAGCCGCAGAGAACTTATTGGCCTACGGCTTCTGTCTCAAATGATTTCTAGTTCATAACAAGCTTGTCAACTGGTTTATGAAGAGGATGTTTTCCCACAGGTTCTGCACATCTTAAACAGTATCACTGGACCGTCCAAGGGAATCAAAAATGCCAAGTTCTGTTGAACTGTTTTCTGTGCTTGGAAACAATACTGACTATTGATTATACTTGCAGTTAGCATTGTAGTTCTGTTTTCGTTCTATCTTTACTAGTAATGCTAATATACTGAAGAAAAATAGAACGAAGGCTATTTTTATCTTGGAATCTATGATATCCCCAGGTAAAATTGAGAGGGAATTATCTTTTTAACTCTAAGGTTTTTCTAACTGTTTATTTTGAAAAAATTTCAAACTTATACAAGGGTACAAGAATCGTACAATGAACTCCCATAAGTCCTTCAGCTAGATGTATCAATTGTAAACATACTTCATTTTGTGTCACATAAAATGCATGTTTTATGTCTCCCTTTCTCTCTCTTTACATACGTTTTTATATGTAAACGTGTATGTACATATACATATAATTATACTATTATTATTATTAGTTCACCATTTAAGAGAAAGTTACAGACATAATGACCGTTTACTCCTAAATATTTCATCATATATTTCCCAATAAAAATGTCATTCTCTTATATAACCTCAGTAAAATGACCAAATTTAAGAACTGAATATTGCTATAATGCTATTATCTAATTTACATCCTAAATTTCACCAATTGCTCCAATACACTGATAAAGTTATAATGTTTTAAGGACATGTAGAAATTTAGTCAACATAGACAAGCGGATGTTAACTTGCTTTTGAAAATGAACCTATTCAATATATTATAAAGATAAAAAAACCTATGTGAGAAACAGATTCTGTGGTGAGAAACAGACTCAATCAACAAGAATTATTTAAGTATTCAAAAACCTATTGGAAGGATTACTTTGGCAATACATATACTAAAACTGAAACAATGCAGAGAAGATGAGCATGGCCCCTGCACAAGATGATACACAAATCCTTGAGATGTTCAATAGTTTTTTCAGAAAGGGAAAGAAATGGTTGAGTGTTATGGACTGAATTATGTTCCCCCCAAGTCCTTATGTTGAAGGCTTAACCCTCAATGTAATATATTTGGAGATAGAGCCTTTAAAATAGTAAGTAAGGTTACATAAGGGTGGGGCCCTAACCCAATAGGACCAGTGCTCTTTTGGGAGGAGGAAGAGACACCAGGGGTGCTCTCACACAAAGGAAGGACCATGTGAGGACCCAGGGAGAGGGAAGCCCTTTGTAAGCCAGGAAGAGATCTCTCACCAGGAACCCAACCATGCTGGTACTTTAATCTTGGACTTCCAGCCTCCAGAACTGTGAGAGATAAACTTCTGTGGTTTAAGCTACCCCATCTGTGGAATTTTGCTATGGCAACTCTAGCAGTTTAATTCACTGGGTAAAAATAGAGGTAAAAATCATAGACTATCCTTCTCACGAGATTCTTAAATTAGATTTGATGGTTGAAGCAAACATTATAACACTTAACACTACCTGATGTAGTGCTCCATGTGTATAGAGGAAATACTTAAGACAATTTTATTTAAAAAGTAGAAAAGGGTTAAAGGTACCCAAATGGGAGTAAACATTCAATACTTCACTCAAAGTAGTAAGATGTTGATATAAGGAGGCTGTGATGAGTTACTTATATATGTTGTAATATCTAGAACAACCACTAAGGAAGCTATATAGAATGATATGATCAAAAACATTATAAATAAATAAAAATGTTATTCTAAAATATGCTGAGGTAATCCACAAGAAAGCAAGAAAAGAGGAACAGAGGAATGAGAAACAGAAGAAACAAAACAAAAATTGAAATGCCAGACATAAGCCCTAAGTTTCAATAATTGCTCTAAATGTAAAGGGTCTAAATACACCAATTAGACAACAGAGGGTGGCAGAATGGATAGAAACACACAACCCAAATATACACTGTCTTCACAAAACTCACTTCAAATTTAAGTACAAAAGTAGTTTGAAAGTAAAAGGATGAAAAAAGATATATAATGCAAAATCAAAAAAGGAATGGCTACATTATATCAGATTAAGTAGACTTCAGAGCAAAGGAAATCACTAGGGACAAAGAGAGACATTGCACAATGAGTAAAGAATCAATTCACCAAAAAGATATAGCAATCCTAAATATGTATGCACCAAACAACAGAACTTCAAAAACATGAAGAAAACACTGAAAGAACTTAAAGAAGAAAAGGAGAAATCCACATTTACAGTTAGGGGCTTCATGACCCCTCTGTTAGCAATTGATAGAACCTCTAAACAGAAAACCAGCAAGAATACAGAAGAACTGAGCAATGTCATAAAACAACATCACCCAAGAACAGCAGAATGCACATTCCTTTTAAGCACCCATGGAACATTCACCAAGACAGACCATATCCTGGATAATTTTTTTTTAATTTAGCAAATTAAAAAAAAACTGAAATCATACAGAGTTTTTTCTCTGATCATAATGGAATCATAGTAGAAATCAATGACAGATGGAGTCATGCTAGAAATTGATGACAGAAAGACAAAAGGAAAATCTTCAAACATGGAGAGTAGCCAACACTCCTAAATAATCCATGGGTCCAAGAGGAAGTCTAAAAGGAAATTTTAAAATAAATTGAACTGAGTGAAAATGAAAGCACAACATATCAAAATTTGCGAGATGCAGCTAAGAGGGAAATTTATAACACTAAATGTATACATAGAAAGGAAAAATCTCAAAATGATGTTCTAAGTTCTTACCTCAGAAAACTAGAAAAAGAAAAGCAAAAGAAACCCAAAGCAAGCAGAAGGAAGGCAATAATGAAGATAATAGTGTAACTCAATAAAATTGAAAATAGGAAAACAATAGAAAAAACATCAATGAAACAAAATGTAGCTCTTTAAGAAAACTCAATAAAATCTGTAAACCTCTAGCAATACTGACAAAAATAAAAAGACATAAATCACCACATCAGGAATGAAACAGGAAATATCATCACAGATCCTTCAGCCATCAAAATGATAGTAAGGGAATACTGTAAAATTTATATGCATAAATTTGACAACGTAGAAGAAATGGATCATTTCTCAAAACCCACAAAGTACCAAAACTCAGCCAAGATGAGAAAGATAACCTTAGTAACCTTAGAAATCTCAAAACCATTAAAGAAATCGAATTTATAAATCCCCAGACACAGATAGTGTCACAAGATAATTTTATCTAACATTTAAGTGAGAATTAACACAAAATTTTATACGATCTCTTCCAGAAAATAGATGAGGAAGGAATGTTTGCCAACTCATTTTATGAGGTTAATATTACCCTGACAACAAAAGCAGAGAAAGACAGCCTCCCTCCAAAAACATGTACAGAGCAATCTCTCTCATGAACATAGAGTCAAAAATTCTCGACAGGGGCTTCCCTGGTGGCGCAGTGGTTGAGAGTCCGCCTGCCGACGCAGGGGACACGGGTTCATGCCCCAGTCCGGGAAGGTCCCACATGCCGCGGAGCGGCTGGGCCCGTGAGCCACGGCCGCTGAGCCTGCACGTCCGGAGCCTGTGCTCCGCAACGGGAGAGGCCACAGCAGTGAGAGGCCCGCGTACCGCAAAAAAAAAAAACAAAAACATACAGCTAACTTCATGCTTAATGGTGAGAAACTAGATACTTTCCCCCTAAGAACGGGAAGAAGGCAAGCATTTCCCCTCTCACCACTCCTAGCCAACACTGTATTGGAACACTGTATTCTAGCTAGTGCATTAAGGAAAGAAAAGGTATATAGGTTGAGAAGGAAGAAATAAATGTCTTTGTTCATGCATAACCTGACTGTCTATGTAAAAAAAATCCCAAGAATTGAGCCCCAAAAATGCCTCGAATTAGGTGCTTATACCATGGCTATAGGATACAAGGTTAATACATAAAATTCAGCTTTCTGATATACCAGCAGTGAACAAATGGAATTTAAAGTTAAAAACACAATACATTAGCACTGAAAAAAGTACTTAGGGATAAATCTAACAAAATATGTACAAGATCTATATGAGGGAAACTACAAAACTGAGAAATTGAAGATTTAAATAAATGGAGAGATATTTCACATTCATGGATAGGAAGACTCAATACCATTAACACATCAGTTCTTCCCAACTTGATCTATAGATTCAATACAAAATCCCAATCAAAACCCTACCAAGCTATTTTGTGATTATCAACAAACTGATTCTAAAGTCTATATGAAAAGGCAAAGAACCCAGAGTAGCCAACACAATAGTGAAGGAGAAAAAGAAAGTCAGAGGGCTGACCGTACTTGACTTCCACATTTACTGTAAAGCTACAAAAGTTAAGACAATGGGGTATTGGTGAATGAACAGACAAATGGATCAATGAACTGGAGTAAAGAGCCAGGACACAGACCCACTCAGACCCACGCAACGGATCACTGACAAAGGATCAAAGGCTGTTCAACAGATAAAGAACAGTCTTTTCAAGAAATCATGCTAGGGTTTCCTTGGTGGCGCAGTGGTTAAGAATCTGTCTGCCAATGCAGGGGACACGGCTTTGAACCCTGGTCCGGGAAGATCCCACATGCAGCGGAGCAACTAAGCTCGCACGCCACAACTACTGAGCCTGCACTCTACAGCCCGTGAGCCACAGCTACTGAGCCCACGTGCTGCAACTACTGAAGCCCACGCTCCTAGAGCCTGCGCTCTGCGACAAGAGAAGCCACCACAATGAGAAGCCCGTGCACCAAAACGAAGAGTAGCCCCCGCTCGCCGCAACTAGAGAAAGCCCGCGCGTAGCAACCAAGACCCAACACAGCCAAAAATAAAATAAATTAATTAATTTTTTTTAAAAAAGAAAGAAATCATGCTGGAACAACTGAACATCCATGTGGGGAGAAAAATGTAGATTCAGACCTCAAACCTTTCATAAAAATTCAACTCAAAATGGATCAGAGACCTAAAAGTGAAAGGCAAAACTGTAAAACTTCTAGAAGAGAACGTAGGAGAGAATCTAGGTGACCTTGCTTTGGAAATGAGTTTTTGAGATACTACACTAAAAGCAGCACAATCCATGAAAGAAAAAATTGATAAGCTGGACTTCATTAAAATTAAAAACTTCTGCTCTGTGAAAGACACTGTTACGAGACTGAACAGACAAGTCAGAGGCTGGAAAGACATACTTGCAAAAACATATCTGAGCGTTTGTATTGCAAATATATGAAGAACACTTGAAACTCAACAATAAGAAAACAATACAATTAAAAAATGGGCCAAAGATCTTAAAAGACAACTCACTAAGGAAGATATACAGGTGGCAGATAAGCATATGAAAGAATGTTCCACATCATATGTCATCAGGGAAATGCAAAGTAAAACAACAATAAGATACCACTACACACCTGTGAGAATGGCCAGGGTCTGGAACACTGACAATTCCAGATGCTGACCAGGATCCTTTCACTGCTGATGGAGTGCAGAATGGTACAGCCACTTTGGAAGACAGTTTCAGCTTCTTATGAACCTGAACATACTCTTACCATATGATTTGGCAACCATACTCCTTGGTATTTACTCAAAAGATTTGAAAACATATGTCCACACAAAGACCTGCACACAGATGTTTATAGCAGCCAAAACTCGGACGCAACCAAGATGCCCTTCAGTAGGTGAATGGATAAATAAAGTGTGGTCCATCCAGACCATGGAATATGATTCAGCACTAAAAGAAATCAGCTATCAAGCCTTGAAAAGACATGAAGGAACCTTAAATGCTTATTACGAAGTGAAAGAAGCCAATCTGAAAAGGCTACATACTGTATGATTTCAACTATAAGACAGGAGGAAAAAGGAAAAACAATGGAGACAGTAAAATGATTATTAGTTGCCAGGGGCTGAGCAGTGCGAGGGATGAATAGGCAGAACACAGGGGATTTTTAGGGCAGTGAAAATACTCTGTATGACACTCAAGTGGTAGATACAGGACATTACACGTTTGTCAAGACTCATAGAATATACATCACCAAGAGTGAACCCCGATGCAAACTATGGACTTCAGTTAAAAATAATAAAATGTGGGCTTCCCTGGTGGCACAGTGGTTGAGAGTCCGCCTGCCGATGCAGGGGACGTGGGTTCGTGCCCCGGTCCAGGAAGATCCCACATGCCGCGGAGCGGCTGGCCCCGTGAGCCATGGCCGCTGACCCTGCGCGTCCGGAGCCTGTGCTCCGCGACGGGAGAGACCACAACAGTGAGAGGCTCGCGTACCGCAAAAAATAATAATAAAATGTGATAATTTTATCTTTGCTTTGAAGGATCTTGGTTAGACTTTTCTTTTTAACTCTAAAAGGTAGAAATCTAGCAGTCATTTGTTATCACAGAAAAGGTCAGCAAACTTCGAACACTTTCCCTGTGTAGGAGAAAGGTATATAACTCATCAAACATTGAAATATCCCAAGTGCTCCGTTCAGAAGGAACCAGTAACCTCTGTGAGGTACGAGAGTGCCATTGCCAGGGCCCATGTCATGACACATGCCATTATAACAATCCTGACATATTTTATGTTTTATTTTTATAATCATATTAATGATATCCTACTTTTCTTTGCCCATTTCTGGATTCCACTCATTCTGCGTGAGCTTACCTAGGAATGATGCAATGAATTAATTTCACGTATGATGCTGTATCTATAGCCTTGCCCCAGACTCATTCTCTGTAATTCCTGTCAAAGCTGTCACTATATCAGCAATTGCATTTTCACTGATTTTCCATAATTTTTAAATTAAGAAGTTATTTACTCTTAAGAATATATCTTCATTGTATACACCCATGGGTGATATTCAAAGTGTTTAAAAACGGTATTGCACAGATACCTAAGAGTTCGACCAGAAGCTGGCTGTCCCTGGGGTTCAGCCGCTGGACTGTGGCCTGAATGGGGGACGTGGGAAATATTTCCTGGGAGCAGAGGCTGTTCACCAACCTGCAGAGAAGTATTTCAACGTGGTGTCGCCTCCAATAGCCCACCAATACATTCAGACTGACCGTCCAGGCACTGGGTGGCCTCAGGGTACTTCACTTACCGGTATGAATTCTTTTTGGTAATGAGTTCCTCAAATCCCACTTTTGTCCCCAGAACTGTATAAACTCCAGGTCCCGCAATTCCTGGCCCGGCCCTGGCGCTGTGTGACCCACTGACACACGGGACAGTGAGCTCGGGGTCAGCCTATATATTAAATGGGTTACATTTAATTCCTTTTTTATTTTTAGAAAAAAATTATGGATAGACGTTTTCTCCCTCCCCTAAATGGGAAATTTTGAGCAGGCTATTTTGGAGGGCACTGACTCCCAGGCTTACGTTTCTGAATGATGCTTCCGTTTGCCAGGGAGTTCTTACCTAAAAGGCAACTACAGTGGCTGGTGACCAGGCCCCCCTGGGCCACCGCAGGGGATGCAAATCCGCAAACCCTGAACATGAAGTCACAAACAGTGATTTATTCTGCTCATTCAGTGTTTAACGAACCTGTCATATCTGGGGAAGATGCAAAAGGACGAACCTGTCATATCTGGGGAAGATGCAAGCAGCTAGGAGGAGAAGACAGGGTGAGGAGGATGCCAGGTGGACCCGGCAAAGGGAGATGCGTGTTTTCAGTGGGCAGCTGGACTGCTGGGGGAAAGGGAAGGTGGGAAACAGTGGAGAGAGTGTGGCTTCGGGTGGTCTTTGATGGGAACGCTTTGAACAGGTGAGGGAGAAAAAAGAAGAGTTAAGTGGTGGGAAAACCCTTAAAGCCTGGAATGTAAATGCCAAAGTCAGAGGGCGGAGGGTGAGACAAAGTTCGGGCCAGTGAGACAAGAGGGTGGTTGCCAACACCCCTCCAGGGATCTGTCTTAGCCCAGCAGGCAACTGGGCGGGACTGGGAGTGGTGGCCCGCCAGTGGAATCTTCCAGTTGGGAGGATGGGTGTGCGGCCTGGGGAAGGACTGTGGAGGATCGAGGCGGGGTGTGGTTCCAGCGGCGCCCCCCCGGGGAGGGCCCGAGGCAGGGCTAAGAGCTTCCCAACAGCAGAGTGAGACGTGCCCCATCCCCGCCCCGGCCCTTTACAGAAAGGTTTGCAGACCCTGCAAAAGAGAAACTAAAAGTTCCAGATCTTAGACTAACTGTTGACTCAAATTAACCAGTGAATCACTTAAACTTTTCTTCCTTAAAGTATTTTCTTCCTGCGAAAGGATACAGCTGACGCAGATACGATACGACCGAGGGCCGGGGCCCTTTGGAGCTGGTTTCCTTAATCAGGCCGAGTAGATGAATGGCACGGCAGCAGGCGGGGTGAAGGTGGCCATGGGGGTGGGACGCAATCCGGTCCGGCGGGGCTTCCTGTTGTTCTAGCATTAACATACCTACCCGGGATCAAAGGGAGCCTGGCTTCCCCGCGCTCTCCACAGGGGAGAAAAAAGTCTAATATAATTAAAAATAAGCTGCAATTTGGTATCGTCTGCAACTGTGACGCTTTGTTACTGAGGATGAAGGTTTATGGAGAGCAGTTGACTCAGTACTAATGTAGGATACTCCTGCCACTTTTCTGTAGAAAATGTACTGTCTTTGTGTCTGCTAAGACATTTTCTCAGGTTCGCTTATATCGAATGATCTAGAAATCATTTTGAAGGTAGATGCCATTTCATTTCCCTCCACATCAAAGGCAGTTGGCCCAAAGCTGCATATGTCATTTAATAGGTAACATGATCCTGTCTGATTGACACAACAGACAGGAAAAAGGAAATATATGTGTAAAAGTGCGTCTTACATGTCAGACTCTGTTACAGGCTTTATTACATTTCTCGTCCACTCTGATGAATATTCCATCAACGATTTATTGAACGTTTGCCGAGACCTGTGCCAGCCGTGGTGGGCCCACTGGCGAGCAACAGGATTCCTGTCCCCAAGGAGCCCAGAGTTCCTCAGGGGACACAGATGTTATTAACCAAACAGAAATACACCCGCAGCTGCAGCTGGGTGAGCAGAATGGGGACCCCGCCCGAGAACCTAGAATAGCAGGGGGACGATGGGCAGAGGAAGGGCTCCTCCAGGAACGAGGCCCACCTGCGAAGGATGAGCGTTTTCTAGGGAGGCAGACAGAGGAGGAGGGAGCAGAAGGGAAAAGTGTGCACAAGGCTCCCCGTGAAGAGCTGTTCCGTCCACCTCGGGGCCCAAAGGCCAGTGAGATGGGAGCTGAGGGCATGGGGCCCACCAAGATCAGGGTTTTCGTCTTTATCTTAGGAGCACTAGGACAGCACTGAAATATTTGAAGAGGAGGCTGACATGATCCTGGGCGTGTTTTGAAGCCACGATCCTAATGAAAATCCACATCACAAGGACAAGAGTGGATGCAGAGGCCATTGGTCTGGGTGCAGATGACAATGGCCAGGCCCAGCGTGGGATGCGGAGATGGAGAGAAGGCTTGGACCTCAGTGACATTGAAGTCTGGGGTATAAAACACAAGTCTGCGGGTGGACTAGGTATGGGGGGGCGGGAAGAGAGTGAGGGGAGGGGCAGTCCCCAGGGTTCTGGCTCCATAACAGTCCCTTGGTGTTACCACACTGAACCCTCAGGAGGACCCAGCCGTTCACCCTGTGGGCACAGGACCGGGGCGGGGGGAGGGAAGTAACATCCATGCTCCCAGCCCCTGGGGCACTGGGTTCCCCCGCGGCTTCCCAACGCCGTGCTACACCCACTTCACGAGCACCCCGAAATTCCCTGAAACCCCAACCAGATTAGCCCACAGCGCTCTTTGAAATATACTAACAGGCACCAGGGCCACCTGAGCCAAGTGGCAGGACCTCCGTGTGTGACCACGTGGCTCTATCCACCATCAAGGTGATAATTATCAGGGGTCATCTGTATTTGTTTCCTACTGAAGCCAAGTGTAGATATAATCAGAGTTTTATAATTTAGTGAACTATTTACATAATCTGGAAAACTATGACTGTGAGAGGGAATTATTTCTAACCAAAAAGAACCGCCATGCTGACTGCTTTGGGAAGACATGATAACAGTAAAAGACCCCAACGGACTGGGTCAATCGAGAAAACTGTATCAGAGTCTGAAAAGGATTCTGCAGTCAGGTTGGATGCCAGGGGTGTTTAGGTAATCACATAACCAGAAATCTAAAACGTAGACAATGCATCGAAGTTGTCGGTGATGAGAGAAAATACACAGGAAGCTCATCAGCCGACCCAACCTCAAAGGAAAAGTCCTTGTGGCCCCGTCAAAGCTGTTGAATGAACTATGCACATTTAGCTTTAAACATATTTGCATTGAATGAGCCAAGAATAAACCAGCTTTTAATATTAACTCACTACCAACCAATCCAGATGGCTCTATCGATTATTATATTCAGACCATGACTTTCTAGGTCCCCTCTACTTAATCAACCCAACTTGATGAGTGCTATTTAAAACATGAGTTCTGGGGCTTCCCTGGTGGTGCAGTGGTTGAGAATCTGCCTGCCAATGCAGGGGACACGGGTTCGAGCCCTGGTCTGGGAAGATCCCACATGCCGCGGAGCAACTAAGCCCGTGAGCCACAACTACTGAGCCTGCGAGTCTGGAGCCTGTGCTCCGCAATGGGAGAGGCCGTGACAGTGAGAGGCCTGAGCACCGCGATGAAGAGTGGCCCCCGCTCTCCGCAACTGGAGAAAGCCCTCGCACAGAAACGAAGACCCAACACAGCCAAAAATAAAATAAATAAATTTAAAACGTGAGTTCCACATCCATAAAAGTAACCAGGGAGGATTCATTCTATGGGATACTGTAAGGTGCTCTCACAGGAATCAGTCAGACAGAATAGAAAGTATAGACAAAGCCCAATGTCTTTGAAAGTGTCGTCTGTGGTAAAGATAGCATTCCAAAGAAGTTGGGAAAGATTGGATTATTAAACAAATGGTTTTAAGACAAAGGGCTAAATATTTTGGAAATATGATGTCACATCAAATAAACGTAGAATATGGAATTATAAAACTACTACAAAATATGAATCATGGGGCTTCCCTGGTGGCGCACAGGTTGAGAATCCGCCTACCAATGCAGGGGACATGGGTTCGAGCCCTGGTCCGAGAAGATCCCACATGCCGCGCGGAGCAACTTAAGCCCGTGTGCCACAAGTCAGTAGTCTAGAGCCTGTGCTCCGCAAGAAGAGAAGCCACCGCAATGAGAAGCCCTCGCACCGCAACGAAGAGTAGCCCCTGATCGCAACTAGAGAAAGACCGCACGCAGCAGCAAAGACTCAACGCAGCCAAAAAATAAAATAAATAAAAATTTTAAAAATTAAAAAAAAATGTGAATCATGGTTTTCACACGTGGCTGCAAGGTGGAATTCCCTGGGTAGCTGGGTGGGTCCCAGGTATCCATATTTCTTCAAGCTCCTCAGAGGAATCCCCGCTGCTGTCAACGTGCAGAACCACAATATAGGTCGGTATTTATATAATATTTGCTTTGGGAAGATATACAGCATAAAGGAAAAAAAGGAAACTTTTAAATTACCTAAGAATTAAAACTATCTGTTGCTTCCATAAATTTAAAACATAGAAACATTAAAAGGGAATTGACAAACTTGAAATTTTTGCAACTCTACGGCAGGCACAAGGTTAATATTTCAAGGAAAAGATCGTAGAAATCAAAAAGAAATCAGACCATCAATACACGCATATGTGTGCACCGCCCCAACTGATGACGATGAAAGTGACCTATGAACGTGTATCAGTGAAATAATGCAAGTGTGTTCTATCTCACTGGTAATAAAAGAAATGCAAAACTAGCCATTTTTTATTTGCAATATCGAAACGCCTCAGTGTTGGCCAAAGTGTGAATATTGATGCTCTTCTATTGTCAAACAAGAAAATTTAGGCACCAGTTCTTGTAGACACATCATGCACCTTAACTCAGCAACACCATTTCTGAACCTTCGCCTCATGCTGTTCTTATGTAATAATTTGTGCACAAACTTTTGCCCCCCACTGAGGCTTAGCTTCCTTTGGGAAGCATCCCCTGCACGATGCCCTGCACCCTCCGTACAGCTGTCCGAGCTGCTTCTCCATTTGGGAATTGTTCATTTGCTGGTCTTCTTTTGCAGGCAGTAGGCACCTAGCACACTAGCATGACGCTTTTTGTCCTTATGTCCCCAGCCTAGGGCACAATTCCTGGATCACAGCAAGTGCTCATCACATGTGTAAGGAATCAATGACTCCGCAGAACTGTTGTGGTAAATAACATAATAGTGATTCAACAAGCTTTCAACGACAAGGGGAGGGTAAGAAGGTTGTGATTGGAGCCCAGCTGCCTGGACTGCCCTGGGTGCTGTTTCTCGGGTTGTACGGTGTCACACACTTACCAGCCAGCCCTGTCCCACAGAACTTTCCCTCCCCACTCTGCCTGGTACAATAGCCACTGGCCACTCAGGGCTGTTGGGCACTTGAGATGTGGCCGGTCGACTGTGGGACTATTAAATTTAAACTGTCACCCCTGACTAGTGGCTACGGTATCAGACAGAAGAGGTCGAGACCACTTGCCTTACTTTTTCGGAGTCTCAGGGAGTTAGGGATTGGTTTGAAGTCTAACAACTACGTTGTAACAACTACGTTGTAAGTGCTCATCACTGAGCACTTCAGTGATGGAATTGTGAGGATCCATGGATCGGTCTCTAAGTTAATTCCCACCCTACAAAGAAGGATGCAAGTATTTATGTTCCTTTTAATAGTTTTGAAGAAAAAGTAAGAGAACTGTGAGGATTTTTTGGTTCTCTCTAAACATTATGCTGGCCTGGAAACAGCCTTTTATAATGACCCTAATTCTTATTTTAGAACTGAACATCAAAGAGTCTAAATTTGATCCATTCTCCCTACATTTCATTAAACAGAAAGTTAAGAGCATTGTTAAAATGAATGAAGTGACATCTGGAAATCACAATGCTACCAAATATAAGGTATGTTATGTAATTTGAAAGGAATCTTTTATGCTTTTCTCACGTGCATGGTTCAAACTGGAGACTCAAATCCCACAATCCAGCAAGGTCTTCCCAAGATCAGTGCTATGGGATTCACACACACACACCCTCCGGGACATTCCATGCTAAACTGTATAAGAGTGACAGAACAATGAAAATCCCAGACTCCTTTTTTAAACAAAGAGAGAAAAATACTGAAAGAAAAGTAGAAAGGAAAAGCATTAAAGGGAAATTAAAATTGAGATGTGAAGAAAGAGGAAAACATAGCGCCAGAGTTTCAATTCCCTTTCTTAGCGTTCTTCCTTTAAAGGACAAAAGCCTGAAGGCCCAATGCAGAGTAAACACGTGGGAAAGATGATGGGGCTCAGTGATGGCTTGTACCCTTTAACCTTAAACTTGAATCCAGAGAGCTCTCTGTATACGTGTGGGTGTGTATTTTCAGTGCATCGTCCTTTAATATACACCTCAGTCAAAATGCCACACTTCTTATCTGCTTCTCACAGATGTCTCTGAAATGAAGGCCACTCAGCTCTGGAATTAAAATGCTGAGAACCACGAAGCCCCTAAGTGTTGGGAGGAAGTGGATCTTTCCTTGTAAAGTTAGCCGATAGCTGCTCTCAACATACCTGGGACACCAATTTAAAAAGGAAAAAGGAAGTGGTCAAAGTCATGCTTTTTTGTAAACTTCAAAGGTTATCTCTCCCTCCCCCTCTTTACATTTTACTGTCTGGTGAGCTGACTTGTCTGCAGCTGTTGGCAGAGACTGTGTTCCGTGGCGTCAAACCTGCCTCCTCACGGCCCATAAAATTACAGCAGGGAACCAGGACCGGCAGGTGTGGGAGGCCGAGGCCAGGATGCCCCCTTAATGATTCCCCTGACACCCCATGCTGAGAAACGGGAGAGGAGCTGGGGAGGACGGAGCTTCCCTGCCTGGGAGCCGTGCCAGCTCAGCTCAGCTCCCCAGCAAGGCTTTTAGCTCCTAAAATGATTCCCAAAATTTCTGTGCTCCATGTGCCGGGGCATGGGGGGAGCCAGAGTCTCATGACCCCCTCAGACCCTTAAGTCTGCGTGGCTTCGCAGCAGAAAGCTTTAGTGTGACTCACGTCCACCAAAACTCAGGCCACAGAAGGAGGGAAGTGGACGGAAGCCAAATTAACTCTGACATTTATAACCCAAGTTTAAAAAATGTCTTAAACAGCATCAAGTACCATAACAAAATGCTTCTAAAATCTACAAGACCAGGTTCTTTTACTTCCTTAAATTGGGAGAGATGAATAAACATCATATGTGTTTTCAAAGATGACAGAATCTCTGCTGGTATTTAATAGTAAGAATGTAAAAATAGAATGTATATATATGTATAACTGAATCACTTTGCTGTACAGCAGAAATTAACACATTGTAAGTCAACTAGACTTAAATTTTTTTTTAAATAGTAAGAATGTAATACATTTTGCCCTCTTCCTTTTCTTTTAGTGATAGAAGAAATTAATAATTATACACTACGTGTCAGTCAATTGTAATCAGACTTTGCAAACCCCTAGCTCATTATGCCTCATGGCTTAGTGCCAATATTTTTTTTTTAAGAAAGGGGGAAAAACAGAAAATAAATTTATTTAAAGCAATCTTAAATTGATCATATAGTGTTTATTTGACAGATTGAGAAATACATACTTTTTTAAAGAAATGGAGAAGTTGTTGCAGCATTTTTGCAAAAAAAGAAAGGAGGATGGAAAGAAGAAGAACCATCTTGGAGACAGCCTAGAAGGCCAGCGCGAGGGGTCTGCAGCATTTATTAAGCCCCCACTGTGTGCTGAGTAGTGAGTACTTTGCCACTTTGAGGGGAGGAATGAAGGAAAAAAGAAGCATGAAAGAAATAAGAGAAAGAAAGAGTCCTGGTTTTGCCCTCAGAGACACTACTTTTTAATCAGAGATACCCACCAAATAAACACAATATGGACTTAAACACATTTTAAAAATCAGCGGCCAAGAATTTATCTTATACCTTTAAATTATTTTCACTCTCTAATGTTGTGTTTGCACTATACATAACTATTGCTCATCGAGGTAATAAATAGTTTTGATAAATTGTATCTGTTGGGTTTCATACCTTAAATTTTACAGAAAGCTGGTAGGGTTGGGATGGCCCAAGAAAATATTTCTATTAAGGCTGATTATAAAAAAAACTCATCTCTCAGAATTGAAGTCACCCTTTCAATACTGTAGGATTAGATGAAAATAAGAAATGCTATTATATGGCAAGTATTTTCTGAAAACCTACCATGTATCAGGCATTGGGTTAGGATCCTAGCATATAAGGATAAACATAATAGAGCCTGTGGTTTAGACAGAAGAATGCAATATCATAAAGAAGGTGGCTTTGGTACTTCTAGATTCCAAAAGATGCATGACATATTTCAATTCATTCTTCTATAATTTAAGCCCAGAAAGGAGAATCGCCAAGTTAACATACTAGATCAGAGGTCTGCCAACTATAGCCTGTGGGCCAAGTTTGTGGTTTTTAGATTGTTAAAGAGTTTTTGAAAGAAAGAAAAGATAGAAAGAAAGAAAGAAAGAAAGAAAGAAGGAGTGAGGCCATTTAGATTTCCATGGATAGATTTACATGCTGTCCTTTTCATCACTCTTTTTCGGTTGGTAAACTACTCATATGGTAAAGTTGGAAATTTTAGAATTTCTACTTTATGCATTTTCTATTACTTTTAAGCATACTTTAATATTTATATACTTGGGAGTGAAGAGGAATTTATACATTTTGCGATATTAAGGCAAAAAAAAATCAGCCTGGATTTCTTTATGCATATGTAGAGCATCTGCATAGAAAGTAAATCAAATTAGAAGAAAGTTTATTTGGGACTTTCCTCGTTTTACTGATGACATGTTTGCTCAATATAAACAGAACAAAACGTGTTTTCCTGGAAGTAGGCAGAATAAAAGTTTGATCCTTGATCTAAGTGGAGGATATGGTTAGTTCCTAAAACCAATGACTCCATTTGGCTTATGCCTGTTTGAGGTAATTAATGCCATTTGTACTACCCAGGGCTGCAGCCACATTTCACAGCCGGCCGGACCCAACAGGGACAGGCACTGAGTTATAGATGACAACTTACCTGCGGGACGAGCAGGGTCTGATTAAGTACACGTTGCCTGCCACAATTAGGCAACTGCATGTAAAATTCCCAACTGAAGCTATAAACTAAGGACAAAAAATGTTGTTTTCAAATCTGCATAAAGGCAAGCCATCCTGTCAGCTACAGCTACACACTTTCCCAGAGTTTATCGTTCAATCCCTTTGCATAGAACATAATGAGACACATTTTTTTGTGGCCCAGAGGATTCTGCCAACTTGGAAGTTCAGGGGAGAAATGCTACAAAATAGACACAAGTCATTATTTAAAGATTATTGGAGTAAATCTGAGGACAAAAGAGGCTTGCCAACTTTCTTAAATGCTCCAAAGAAATTTGAGGAAAAGAAATCTTGAGGAGCATGAACGTGACTCTTCTTATTCAGCAAAACCACCTAAGTGAGCAGAATGCCGTCTGTATTTGACGGGCAAGCAGCTAACTCCCCTCGGCAGGAAACCAGGCGCCCCTTCAGGCAAGGAGAGCCTGGTGTAGGAAAGCACATGGAAACACTGAAAGGCGGCCTCACCTTTGATTGTCAGCACCCATCTATTGCCCATCAGCTAAACCTTCCCATCCCAGCTCTTCCTGTAAAAGAATAAAATTGTGTGTTGGATCGATGTGATATGGGGCCATTTCCTACATTTATGAAACAGTTAGAGAAAGTGGCTGTAGCATCACCTGAATCCTGAGTTTATTCTGACGACAAACTTATAAGCAGAGGTACAGTACAGTGTAATGCTCTCTTTCCACTGTTTTCAATTCTCTACTTCACACTCCTATCAGGGCTATTATTTTTTTAATTGAACTCAGTTGGAGAAATAAAAAAAGAAGCAAACACAGTCAATGGGTGGTAAGTCTGTGAGCAGAACTTCGTATGATTTAATTTGTTTAATTGAACTCTTTAATAACCAAATGGGGTAGGAATTACTGCTCCCATTTTACAGATATGAAAACTGAGATGCAGCAGACAGAAGGGACTTACCCAGGGTATGCAACAGGCAACTGGAAGAACCAGGCTCAAAGCCCACGACTGGGGCTTCCCTGGTGGCGCAGTGGTTGGGAGTCCGCCTGCCGATGCAGGGGACACGGGTTCGTGCCGCGGTCCGGGAAGATCCCACATGCCGCAGAGCGGCTGGGCCCGTGAGCCATGGCCGCTGAGCCTGCGCGTCCGGAGCCTGTTGCTCCACAGCAGGAGAGGCCACAACAGTGAGAGGCCCGCGTACCGCAAAAAAAAAAACAACGGAAAAAAAAAAAAGCCCACGACTGGCTGACTCAGAATAATTCAACAATATTGCACTTTGCAGTTTAAAAACTTTTCCAACAAAGCTAAAAAAGCGAAGTGCTCTTAGGCATAATTGAGAAAATCCTATATGTAGGCAGTAAGTAAGCTTTAAAAGAAGATTTTTCCTACCTCTCTCTTGGCATCCTGATTGAGTAGAAAGAATTTTGAACCTTCTCAGCGGTAGGGATTGTGTCTCAAAAGTTGCTGACCTTGCCCTGAAATGAAGCCACGAATCTACAGGTCCCAATGAAGGGCCCCATGATGTCATCGACGCTGGTGACAACTTGTAAGATGTTGCCACACGTGTTAACATAGATGATCCTCGTAACCCAGTATGGTGGGTTAGGGCTCATTCATTCATTCACACATTCATTCACTCGTTCCTCATACTTTAATATTTATTGTGTCCTACTAATTCTGTATCTGCAACTGTGCTAGAACGTAGATACATAAAGATAAAAAAAAAAGATCTAGTTCAGGCCTAAAAACATTCACAGTCTCATACACGGATTAAATAAGAAAACAAGATGAGTGAAAACACTCCCAATTGAATCCACATAACTGAATAATAATTAGTATATTCCCAAAGGAAAATGAAACACTTTAAAAACAGACGCCAGCACTGGTGAGATGATTCTCACCACTTATTTTTTCTTCATTATATATATTAGCCCTTATTCCTTCCATTCTAAAGGCCCACATTTAGGTCTCACAGAGGGTCTAATATTGCTTATGAAAGAGTATAAAGGCTGATCACTTCTCTCAAGCCATGGCATGTTCTTCATTGCAAAGGAAGAAGAGATTTCCTAAAATGGAATTTTGGACCAAAAGACAAGTTCTTAGAAAAGGAAGGTGACTTTCATAGACCGTCTTTGAGCGCTAACCATCATCACAATCACACTTGTCCGAGGTGCCGTGCTGAGTGCTCTCCTGGGGATGAGAGGCTGAGGATAAAACCCCGCGGAATAAGCAGACGAGCTGTGCGCTCACAGGGCCAGCCATGAGGACTCCCACCCCGGGTGCTTCCTGGCAGAGAAGTCCTGGCAGCCCTGGGCAGGAGCTGAAGCAGAAGAAGCGGCCCACCCCATCCAAGCGTCTACAGCCTCCCGTGCGGGCTAAACTGGAGAGGAGAGCGCATGTCATCAGCGGGATCTGTGGGGGAGGGTTTGCGGCGAGGCGTGAGCTTGGCCAAGGGAAACGTCTGGACAGGTGGAGAAGGACAGCATGGGGGACGGGTGGAAGGGACAGAGGGGCCGCGTGGCCAATGCCGGGAAGCCCAGTGACCACATCCACAGCTAAATGACTTCATGTGTCCAGGCTCATGGTTCAGAGACTGCGTGTAATGAAAGAAAATGAAAAGTATTGCCAAGGAAAATAACAGTTTTTAGAAAATTCCCGAATCTTTTCATTTATTCATCAAGTATTTCTTGAATGCCAGGCACTTTTCTAAGACACTGGGGATTACAGAAAACACTATGTAACAGAGTGAGAAAGATGCTCGAGGGTAGACGGTAGAGAAAAACACTAAGGAAAATAAATAAATGAAACGTGTATTATGTTGGATGGTGGTTAAGTGCTGAGAAGGGAAACCAAGGCAGGCGAAGGTGATTTAAATACGGGCAGGGCGTGGAGGCAGTGGGGAAACATCACATGGTTTCCTTGGTGCGGCCTTTTTTTTTTTTTTTTTTTTGCGGTACGCGGGCCTCTCACCATTGTGGCCTCTCCCGTTGCGGAGCACAGGCTCCGGACGCGCAGGCTCAGCGGCCATGGCTCACGGGCCCAGCCGTGATCGGGGCATGAACCCGTGTCCCCTGCATCGGCAGGCGGACTCCCAACCACTGCGCCACCAGGGAAGCCCGGTGCGGCCTTTTGAGTAAAGACCAGAAGGAAGTGAGAGAGTATTGAGGGGAAGTCTGCGGGAAGTCATTCCTGGAAAATGGAACTTCAGTGCAAAGGCCCTGGGGTAAGAGGACGTCTGCTGTGCTGAGAGAACAGGAGGCCCGTGTGGCCAGGAGCAGACGGCCAACGGGGTGACATGAAGTAGAGGCAGCTTCCTACTGCAGCTCAGAATCATCTTTAGACCTATTTCTGCTCACCTCACACAATGAAGAAATCGATGAAGCACGAACTACAGAAGAAGGAGGAATCCTCCAGGAAGCAGCCCATGCAGGGAGGTGGGTTTCTCTCAGGAACAAACCCTGAAACAATGCGTTTTCTCAGATGCCCTGTAAATGACGGGCGGGGACACCGGGTCTACCTCCTCTGCCCTGACTCAGCCCTGATGAGTCAACAACGAAGAAAAGTGCGTTTGAGGCTGACTGGAGAGCACTCTAACTTGGGGCTTTGGGGTTGAATGTGAGGTCTAAAGGGGCCTCCATCCTCGCCCTCGTCATCAGCGGAAGTGCCCGCTCTCAGGGGGGCCCTAAAACCAGCAAGAAAAGCCGAGTCTGGTGAACAAAAATGAAGATTTTTTTTAGGAACGGACAGACCGCAAGCGCATTTGGCAAAATGGCATCGACTTGAAACCGGAAGTGGAATAAATGGCAGTGTTTACAAGCCAAGGCAAATGTTCAAAGGGAGGCTCAGACACAAAGCACAGATGGCGGTGAGAAAGCCAGTGCGTTCTGCTGACGCCCACAAAATGCTGATGTTTTAAGTGCCCTGAAGGCTGTTTACGGCCTGGGCACCCACGACTCAGCCCCTCGGGCTCAGGCACCGGGAAGCGGCTCACAGCGTCCACACCTCGTCCTAGAAGGGACAGCGTGCAGCCTCTTCTTAGGGAACTTTATTTTTCACGCCAACACCACCTCTATCTTGTAAAAGCCAGTCAGAGTCTCTCCACCTTTTATTTTACAACGTGAAAAAGGAGGAAACTCTTTGCAGCGGGTGATTTGCCTGCTGAAATTGCAAGAAAAACGGGGCAAAAACCCCTATCACACCCTTTTCTGTCTATTCTAGGGGGTTGTCCACACCCTGGGGGACCCTGGAACTCCAAGATTCTTTACAAGTCCAATTATGGGAGCTGCAGAAAGGGCTCTGTATTTTTACCTCTTAGCAGCACCTGCAAAAATCATTCCAAAGTGTTCCTTCCACGTTTAATGAAGAACCGTTTAGGGTGAGTATTAAAGTACAGATGAAGGATGCTGATGAAATGAAGGACAAAGCACACAGACAGCAGTAATACACAGCCAGCTTCATCTCCACAGAGAAAAGGCCGTCACATGGACAGCGTAATTATCAAGCCCACAAACTTAGAGATTGTGCAGTGAACGTCTTGGGGAGGAAGACCGCTTTTCACCACGCTCAGTCCTGGTTTGGTTATCAAGTGGATAAATAACCTTAAGATTTCCAGGCCGCACTGAGGCGCCTTCTGTCACTTACCCAGGGAGGGGGCTGTCTCCTGTGCTGATGCTGGGGTAGACATCAGGGTCTGTAAAGAACAATAAATCCTCAATTCCAACAGCCGGTGAGCTCTGAAGAAGAGACACCTCATTGCACAAAAGCATTTCACAAAAATAAAACACTTCTTATTTGGAGATATTATCATGTATTTCAATATTTCTGGAGTTAAAAACATATTGTCGCATGTCTATTTGGTATTTGGTGGTTGACATAACTTTTCCCCCTCTCAAATAAATGTAGTCTTTATATCTGTCTGGTTTCTCCACATGTAACAAACGCCCGCACATAATAAGATGCCCAAAATGTACTGTTATTTCGCATCATTTTTAGAGGAAAATTATCTCTGGTTCTTGAAGTTCTTTTCTGTGAATATTAGCGATGAACAATATTTGTAAAACATAGAACTAAGTATTCAAAAGCCGTATTATTTTACTGCTTCTCAGAATATCTAGATATGCTTTCGGCACAGCCCTCTGGTCAAAATAAGGATGGACAGACAGACTGTCAAGAAAATTAACTTATCATTAGAAAAGTTGAACTAATATATTTTGCAATTTCAGATTCATTAAAACTGGGTCAAATCAAATTAGACTATACTTAACATAACGGTAATCATTTTGTCTTTTCATTTTTGAAGTTAGAGAAGTTTTATTATTCCTGATAAATCAACAACAAATATTTTCTCCCATTTACATTTAAGGAAAATGCAGATTTCAACATTATCCACTAAGAGCGAGTGTGCGCTCTAACCGAGTGGATTGACAAAACTTCACCGCTACTTCAAAATTGTGAAAGATAGGTAAAAATGACAATTTAAAAGAAGTGAAAATTAAAAAGAAGTAAAGAATGGCCAGATAAGGTCTTCTAAAAGAATCTCTCACGTGTTTCTGACATTCTTGGTGTTTTAGAAGCATAAAGAATTCCTTATTACTATCATCCTAGACACACTATTACTATCACTTGTTGCTACCTCCATCCTGTCTGAAAACATCAGCAGGTATCTTCCCTGTAGTGTAAAAACTAAGGGTCCTCCCAAATGTAAGGGCCCTATTGTTGAACAAAATGCCACGGACGAAGCTTCGAGAATTAGAGCCTGGTGTTTGCCATTTATCACACTCTGTAAATAGACTCAACTCAGGTTCTCAGCTGGGTGGCTTAACTACCGCTCACCCCAAGACAAGGCAATGGAGGAAAGAACTCGGCTCTGGATCCCCTGAAGAGCTGAAGCTACCTTATTGCTATATGATATTAACATATTTTCATCTTAAAACTGGCACGTTTTTGTTTACCAACCAGAAAAAGGAGAAAAAAAAGATTCACTTGATAAGAATTCACAAATTAACAAGATACCAGGGAAGGCGAGAGTCATCGCTCTAAGGTTGAGCACTAGTTTAACAGGAAGAGAAGCTTCTCTGATAAATCCTGGGATGCAACAGGCCCAGTCTGGTCCCACGCGGTGCTGCCTTCCAGCACCCACGGGCCTGGGTGTTGTGTCATTGTTCGCTGTGGATGACGGCACAGGCAATGCCCCACTGTCCCGTGCAGGCTGAGTTCTGCGCACGGCAGTAGCCAGGGTACATGGGACCCCCCCCCCCTCCAGTCATGCTGGGCTCTCAGCTCAGTTACACGATTTCTTCAAAACCTCAACCCAGCCAGACTCAGCATATTTTCTGTCTCACATATGTCACAACAACCAGAAGTTAAGGGCCTTGTCTTTTTTTTTTGAGCGGCATGTGCGATCTTAGTTCCCTGACTGGGGATAGAACCTGTGCCCCCTGCAGGGGAAGCGCGGAGTCCTAGCCACTGGACCACCAGGGAAGTCCCACAGGGTATTGTCTTATACAGCATCCTTCAGGGCATGCTTATAAAATACAATCTGCTCTCAATGTCACCTGGGAATATCTCTAGGGTTTCCTTAGAGACCAGAGAAGGCTGCAGAGTCAGTTCACAGATGTTGAACTCGCAGGTGAGCGGAAGTGAGAGCGGTATCTATGACACTGTCGACTGGATGCGCCAGCTGCTTCAGATGCCCTCTCTGCAGAGAAAGGAGGAAAGAAAAGAAAAAAACAGAAACAGAAGCTCCTGTTCAGCACCTCAGTCGTCCACACCAAGTGACACTACTGGCCCGGCTACCTTCTCCACCTGGTTTTATGTTTTCTACGCTTTTGTTTTGCTGCTGTAATTTTTAAGTATTTGAGTTTGGACAGATTAGCTCTGGGGGGAGGGGTTTCCACAGTGTGAAGGGGAACCAAGAAAGCTTTAAATACAGTGTATTTTCCGGCTTCCTGTCTTTACACCAAAATAAAGTATTGCCGCTCACAAGAAAAAAAAACTACAATCTGGCAATTAGATAAAAATATATGTCTGGATTTACTCGAATGTGCACTTTTTTTTACTCATTCAACAAACATTTGTTGAGTTCTTCCTACGTGCCCGGCACCACGCTGGGCATTGAGGACAGCAGGCAACAAATGGATAGAAATGCCTGCCCACAAGGAACCTGCATCCAGGTGAAGAAAGACAGACAGCAGACAAGAAGCAAATAAACAAGTCAGCTTGCAGACGAGGCAGGACCTCGGCTTTTATGACACGTGAAGCCATGGGAGGGTTTCGGCCGGGAGTTCACAGGAGCAGGCTTGCAGCCCTGGGAGCTGGTCTCCGAAGGCAGCCCCAACTTCTCCATCTTTGCACACAGACATGTGGCTGCTTCCATCAAGAGGTGGGATGGATTTCCCTCCTCTGCACCTGGGCAGCCCTGTGACTTCCTGATTCACAGAAGATGACAGAGTGAAATTCTGAGACTTCCAAACCCAGGCCTGAAGAGCACAGCCAGTTTCAGCTGCCTCTTTCTTAGAAGACAGGCACCATTTAGGAAACATGGATGTCCTGCCAGAGAGAGAGAGAGAGAGAGAGAGAGAAAGGGGGTGGGCAGAGAAAGACAGAGGGAGAGAGAGGCAGAGACAGAAACAGAGAGAGAGAGAAAAACAGAGAGAGAGAGAAAGGCACAAAAATAGAGACAGAGACAGAGGGAAAGAAGTCTAAAGCCATCTCAGATGTAATAGAGTCAACCCAGCTCCCAGCTAGATGCAGCCACGTGATTGAGCCTCGGGGAGACCAATAAAAGAATCCTCCACTTGAGCCCCAAACAGCGCTTAGAAACAGTCCAGTGTTGTTTGAAGCCACTGGGCTTGGGGGCACTTTGTCGCACAGCAGAGACGGCTGAAACGCTGCCACATTGCTCTGCACCTTGTGTTACGTTCTCTACTTTCCCCTCTCCTTCCCTCCCCTTGCTTTCTCTCCAGCTAATTCTCCTCTCCTCTCCCGGGACAGCGTTTACACAGAGCCTGGCCGGTGCCAGTTCTACGTCTCTTGCTGTGGAGACAAAACAACGGATCTCACTTAACTGAGCAGAGGAAGAGCTGAAAGCCCACCGGGTACCCTAAAAGCGCGTGGAATCCTGGGTAGAACGTGTGAGGGCTGTCGGCAGCCGTTATTAGTAATAACAGGGTGTAAGACTAAAGTCGAAGCCCTGCAGAGGATTCAGGGTGTGTGCAATTCATGCGATCTGGACGCACATGCAAACTCCTCTGGGAACCAGTTTTGGTCACCGCCCTGTGCTGGGAGGGCCCGGGACCTGTATTCTAGGGAGTGCGGAGCTGGGATTCCCACACACACTTCTTCACATCCCAGGGAAGTCTCCTCCTCTCCCCGCTGCTCCCGGCAGGAGAGGCACCTCGCAGGCTCACCCCTGCAGCCCCCAGGGCTCAGACTCGTGCTAATGAATCAGCGTTAGCACAGGGGCCAACAGCTTAACCAGCAATGAATTTCTCATGATACGCTCCACTTGTCGCCGGGTAACTGGACAGGCCAAGTCCACTGCCACCAGTAAGGAAACACCTCAGAGCCCGGCCACCTGATGGCTGATTGGAGTGCAGGTGTCCTACAGCAAAGGCATGGGGTGGGGGCAGCAGCGAGAGCCCCCCCACCCCTGGGGCTGGCGGGCAAAATGGAAAAGACCCACCTTCAGAGGCAAGCCCTGGTGCGCATTGCCTAAAGGCAAGCAGGTGCCCACTGGCAAATCCAGAAGTGGACCCCGTTCCTACAATCAAATGGGACAGTTAACCCCCCGAGCAGGGTGCTGGCCGGGGCCCTGGTTCTCACACTCGAGCCTGCATCAGAATCACCAGGGGGGCTTCTTAAAGCAGGCTGCTGGCCCCAGCCCAGAGTTTCCGATTCAGTGAGTGTGCTCTGCGCCTGAGAATCTGCATTTCTAAAAGTCCGCTGGGGTTGCTCTGGTCAGGACCGCTCTTGGAAACTACTGATGCCGTGTAGGTATGGGGTCGGGTGTGCTGCTTTCTGATGGGGGTGCAGGATCTATCCCAACAAATATAAAAAGGAGCAAATTTGCTAATACTCCCACATCTGTGCACACAAGTACATTACATCATTCCCGGCCAAGCCAGTCCACCCACGTGGTCAAGGGCTAGATGTCAGAATGCAGGCACTGAGCAGCTGGCGGAGGGGCCCAACTTCCACCAAGATGACAGGTGGCCTCATCCCAGGCCTTCCGAGCTGCCCCCAAGCAGCAGAAAGTACAACTGTCGTGTCTATGAAAAGCAAGACTGCTTGGTGTCTGGGTTTCCGGGAGGTGACACAAGGCCTCTCAAAGGAGACCTATGGCCACGTGGGCCAAGCTGCTTGCCACCCACATGACCTGGTTTCAGCATCTCAAGGGCATCCCTTTGGGGATTTCTGTGAGGCTTACTGGTTAAACATCGCCCGGCCCCTCATACCGGCGACCGTGCTCACACGTCCGCTTGGATCACTTCACCCATAGAAACCACAACCCAGTGCAATGTGGTTTTAGAAAGAAAACATGAAACTACGCAGGCAAAAATGGTACAGCTGCCCACACTGCAGGCCACAGATACGAGCATGAATTACGCAGGCTGGCCACGTCCCACTCTTATTTTCTGTTTCTTTAATTTCCTCCCTGTCATTCTTCTAAAGCCTGGCTTGTTCACACTCATTTATCCTCTCTGTTGACAAACTGTTAGAGGGACCACCTTAAACTCATTTTGAATTTAATTTCAAGTGGCACTTCTCCTTTTCATGTTAAGAGGGGTCTTGCCTCATTTCAGCTTTGTTTTTTTCTCGCCTTTCCGTGAACAGTCTCCTCCTTAGGTCAGCTCTGGAGCAACAATATTGAGTCGGAGATATATTTGCCGGGGTGCAGGCAAACCAAACAGGAGCTCGAGGCCGGCAGAGACCCACGGGCCAGATGAAAGGCCGGGAGGCTTTCTCACAGCTCGGTGCGAGCTGCACCCCCCAGGCTTCAAATTCACCTGAAGGGTCCTTGTGCAGAAAGGCTCCAGGGGAAAATACTTACACGTTGCCAAAAGCAGTGATCAGAAATGGACTTTCGGGCTTGAGAGTCACTTTCTATCATTTTTCTAAATTGGGAAATGTAGAAAGAAGCCTTCTTATTTTCAGCATACAAATAAATGTTGTGTTCTACGGTTTATAGTTTTGTTTTGTTTCTAATGAAGGCTTTATTTTTTAGAGCGGATTTAGGTTCACAACATGATTGAGGGGAAGGTACAGATCTGGTACAGCCTCGTTGTTTATCAACATCACTCACCAGGGACCTATATTTGTTACCAAGGATGAACCTACTTCAACACAAAGTCCGTAGTTTACATTAGGGTTCACTCTTGGTGGTTTATGGGTTTGAACAAATGTATAATGACATACATTCAACATTATAATATCATACGGAGTATTTTCACTGCCTTAAAAATCCTCTGTGCTCCGCCTATCCATCTCTCCCGACCCCTAACCCCTGGCAACCACTGATCTTTTCACTGTCTCCCTAGTTTTGCCTTTTCCACAATGTCATACAGTTGGAATCACACAGTATGTACACTTACAGATTGCCTTCTTTCACTTAGTAATATGCATTTAAGTTTCCTCTATGTCTTTTCATGACTTGACAGCTCTATTTTTTTGGTGTTGAATAATATTCCTTTGCCTGCAGGTACCACAGTTTGTTTATCCATCACCTACTGATGGACATGCTTCGAAGTTTTGGCAATTATGAATAAAGCTGCTATAAACATCCATGTGCAGATTTTTGTGTGGACATAGTTTTCAACTCCTTTGGGTAAATAACAAGGAGTGTGATTGCTGGGTCGTATGGTAAGAGTATGTATAGTTTTGTAAGAACCCGTCAAACTGTCTTCCAAAGTAGCTGTACAATTTGCATTCCCTCCAGTGATGAATGAGAGTTCCTGTTGCTCTGCATCCTCACCAGCATTTGGTGTTATCAGCGTTCCAGATTTTGGCTATTCTAATAGGTGTGTAGTGATATCTCATTATTGTTTTAATTTGCAATTCCTTGACGACATATGACGTGGAGCATCTCTTCACATGTTTAATTACCACCTGTATATCTTCTTTGGTGAGGAGTCTATTACAGTCTTTAGCCCGTTTTTAAAATGCAGTTGTTTGTTTTCTTATTGTTGAGATTTAAGAGTTCTTTATATGTTTTTGTATAACACTCCTTTAGTAGATGTTGTCTTTTGCGAATGTATTCTCCTAGTCTTGTGGCTTGCCCTCTCGTTCTCTTGACATTGCCTTTCACACAGCAGAAGTTTTAAATTTTAGTGAAGCCAAGCTTATTAATTAGTTATTTCCTGGATTGTGACTTTGATGTTGTATCTAAAAAGTCATCACCATACCAAGGTCACCTAGGTTTTCTCCTATGTTATCTTCTAGGAGTTTTACAGTTTTGCATTTTACATTTAGGTCTATGATCCATTTTAAGTTGATTTTTGTGAGAAGTGTAACGCCTATGTCCAAGTTCACTTTGTTGCATGTTGCAACTGTTACAGCATGAACATTGAAAAGGCTATCTTTGCTTATCTGCATTGCCTTTATCCCTTTGCTGAAGAGCAGTTAGCTAGATTTATGTGTCTGTCTCTGGGCTTTCTATTCCATTCCATTCATCTATTTGTCTATTCTTCCACCAATACCACACCGCCTTGACTACTGTAGCTTCATAGGGTAGTGTCAAACCTCCAACTGTGTTCTTCTACTTCAATATTGTATTGACTATTCTGGTCTTTTACTTTCTATATAAACTTTAGAACCAGTTTGTTGATATCAACAAAACAACTTGCTGAGGTTTTGATTGGGATTGCACTAAATCTATAGATCAAGTTGGGAAGAACTGATATCTTGACAATACTGAGTCTTACTACCCGTGAACATGAAATATCTCTCCATTTATTGTTCTTGATTTTGTTCATGAGAACTTTGTACTTTTCCTTATATAGATCTTGTCCCTATTGTGTTAGAGTTATACCTATGTATTTCATTTTGCGTGGTGCAAATGTAAATGCTATAGTGTTTTTAATTTCGAATACCACATGTCCATTGCTGGTATATAGTAAGGCAACTGGCTTGTATATTAACCTTGTATCCTGCAGTTTTGCTATAACTGCTGATTAGTTCCAGGTGTTTTGTTTGTTTGTTTGCTCATTCTTTCAGATTTTCTAAATAGACAATCATGTCATCTGTGAACAAAGACAGAGTTATGTCTTCCTTATCAATCTGTATACCTTTTATTTCCTTTTTCTTGTCTAATTGCATAAACAAACTTCTAGTATGATGTTGAAATGCCGTTGTGGGAGAGGACATCCTTGCCTTGTACCTGATCTCACAGAGAAAGGTTTGAGTTTTCACCACTAACTATGATCTTAGCTGTAGATTTTTGTAGACAGTCTTTATTAAGTTCAGGAAATTCTCTTCTAATTCTAGTTTACTGAGAGTTTTTATCATGAATGGGCATAGGATTTTGTCAAATGCTTTTTTTGCATCTACTGATCCTGGAAAATCAGGATATAGCAAAATTGCAAAATTGTAGGATACAAAATTGCAGGATACTGATCACATGATCATGTGATTTTTCTTTTTAGTCTGTTGATCTAATGAATTACATGCATTGATTTTCAAATGTTGAACCAGCCTTGCCTACTTGGGATAAATCCCACTTGGTCAAAGTGTACAATTCTTTTTATACGTTTTTGGATTTGATTTGCTAATATGTTGAGAATTTTTGCATCTATGTCATGAGAGATATTGGTCTGTAGCTGTCTTTTCTTGTAATGTACTTTACATCATTGTATTAACTAACGTTAATAATGAAGTCGGTGGACTGATGCTCACTGGTCATAAGCTCCTTCTCTGTGCATTTGTTGTACGTCATCAGGTAATTTCGTGTTCTATCCTAGAACAGTACAACAGTGATACAACAGTGTGGCTACATCTATGGGCTTTGGAGACAGGCTAGATTTGGGTCCATGGACACAGGGTCCATGCTGTGCTAACTGGTTATCCTGGGCAAGTGAGTTATCAATTGTCCTAAGTTTCCATTTCCTCATCTGCAAAATGGGTTTACTAAAAAATAGTAGGTATACCATTTCACAGGATTTGTGCAGGTCTAATTGGGATAATCCATGCACAATGCTTGAAATATCACATTAATAAATATGTAGTGTTATTACTGTAGTCATTTTCCTAGACCATATCTTATTGCTTTAACATAAGATAAGAACTGACAAGCCTCTTAGATAGACTTATCCACCAGAGGGCAGACAGCAGAAGCAAGAAGAACCACAGTTTTGCAGCCTGTGGAACAAAAACCACATTCACAGAAAGACAGACAAAATGAAGAAGCAGAGGACTATGTACCAGATGAAGGAACAAGATAAAACCCCAGAAAAACAACTAAATGAAGTGGAGATAGGCAACCTTCCAGAAAAAGAATTCAGAATAATGATAGTGAAGATGATTCAAGACCTCGAAAAAAGAATGGAGGCAAAGATCGAGAAGATGCAAGAAATGTTTAACAAAGACGCAGAAGAATTAAAGAAAACAAACAGAGATGAACAATACAATAACTGAAATGAAAAATACACTGGAAGGAATCAGTAGCAGAATAACTGAGGCAGAAGAACGGATAAGTGACCTGGAAGACAGAATGGTGGAATTCACTGCCATGGAACAGAATAAAGAAAAAAGAATGAAAAGAAATGAAAACAGTCTAAGAGACCTCTGGGACAACATTAAACACAACAACATTCACATTATAGGGGTCCCAGAAGGAGAAGAGAGAGAGAAAGGAACTGAGAAAAGATTTGAAGAGATTATAGTCAAAAACTTCCCTAACATGGGAAAGGAAATAGCCACCCAAGTCCAGGAAGCACAGAGAGTCCCAGGCAGGATAAACCCAATGAAAAACATGTTGAGACACATAGTAATCAAACTGACAAAAATTAAAGACAAAGAAAAATTATTAAAAGCAGCAAGGGGAAAATGACAAATAACATACAAGGGAACTCCCATGAGGTTAACAGCTGATTTCTCAGCAGAAACTCTACAAGCCAGAAGGCAGTGGCATGATATATTTAAAGTGATGAAAGGGAAGAACCTACAGCCAAGATTACTCTACCCAGCAAGGATCTCATTCAGATTCAACAGAGAAATCAAAAGCTTTACAGACAAGCAAAAGCTAAGAGAATTCAGCACCACCGAACCAGCTCTACAACAAATGCTAAAGGAACTTCTCTAAGTGGGAAACACAAGAGAAGAAAATGACCTACAAAAACAAACCCCCAAAAATTAAGAAAATGGTAATAGGAACGTACATATTGATAATTACCTTAAATGTGAAAGGATTAAATGCTCCAACCAAAAGACACAGGCTCGCTGAATGGATACAAAAACAAGACCCATGCATATGCTGTCTACAAGAGACCCACTTCAGGCCTAGGGACACATACAGATTGAAAGTGAGGGGATGGAAAAAGATATTCCATGCAGATGGAAATCAAAAGAAAGCTGAAGTAGCAACACTCATATCGGATAAAGTAGACTTTAAAATAAAGAATGTGGGCTTCCCTGGTGGTGCAGTGGTTGAGAGTCCGCCTGCTGGTGCAGGGGACACAGGATCGTGCCCCAGTCTGGGAAGATCCCACATGCCGCGGAGCAGCTGGGCCCGTGAGCCATGGCTGCTGAGCCTGCGTGTATGGAGCCTGTGCTCCACAACGGGAGAGGCCCCAACAGTGAGAGGCCCGCATACCACAAAAAAAATAAATAAATAAAATAAAGAAAGTGGGGCTTCCCTGGTGGCACAGTGGTTAAGAATCTGCCTGCCAATGCAGGGGACATGGGTTTGAGCCCTGGTCCAGGAGGCTCCCACATGCCGCGGAGCAGCTAAGCCCGTGTGCCACAACTACTGAGCCTGCGCTCTAGAGCCCTCAAGCCACAACTACTGAAGCCCACATGCCTAGAACCCGTGCTCCACAACAACAGAAGCCACCACAATGAGAAGCACGCACACTGCAACAAAGAGTGGCCCCCAGTCACCACAACTAGAGAAAAGCCCACATGCAGCAACAAAGACCCAATGCAGCCAAAAAAAAAAATACATAAGAAAAAAAAAGAAACGAATGTTACAAGAGACAAGGTAGGACACTACATAATGATCAAGGGATCAATCCAAGAAGAAGATATAACAATTATAAACATATATGCACCCAACATAGGAGTACCTCAATACATAAGCAAATGCTAACAGCTATAAAAGAGGGAATCAATGGTAACACAATAATAGTGGGGAACTTTAACACCTCACTTACACCAATGGACAGATCATCTAGACAGAAAATTACTAAGGATACACAAGATTTAAATGACTCAATAGACTAGATAGGTTAATTGACATTTATAAGACATTCCATCCAAAAACAGCAGATTACACTTTCTTCTCAAGTGCACATGGACCACTCTCCAAGATAGATCACATCTTGGGTCACAAGTCAAGCCTCAGTAAATTTAAGAAAATTGAAATCATATCAAGCGTCTCATACCTAGCTATGAGACTAGGTATCATTTACAGTAAAAAGTCTGTAAAAAATACAAACACATGGAGGCTAAACAATACATTACTAAATAACCAAGAGATCACTGAGGAAATCAGAAAATACCTAGAGACAAATGACAACAAAAACACCATGATCCAAAACCTATGGATGCAGCAAGAACAGTTCTAAGAGGGAAGTTTATAGCAATACAATCCTACATCAAGAAACAAGAAAAATAAAAAATCTAACCTTACACCTAAAGGAATTATAGAAAGAAGAACAAACAAAACGCAAAGTTAGTAGAAGGAAAGAAATCATAAACATCAGAGCAGAAATAAATGAAATAGAAACAAAGAAAACAATAGCAAAGATCAATAAAACTAAAAGTTGGTTCTTTGAGAAGATAAACAAAACTGATAAACCTTTAGCCAGCCTCATCTAGAAAAAGGAGAAGACCCAAATCAATAAAATTAGAAATGAAAAAGGAGAAATTACAAGACATCACAGAAATACAAAGCATCATTAGAGACTACTACAAGCAACTCTATGCCAATAAAATGGACAACCTGGAAGAAATGGACAAATTCTTAGAAAGGTATAACCTTCTAACACTGAACCAGGAAGAAATAGAAAATATGAACAGACCTATCACAAGTAATGAAATTGAAACTATGATTAAAAATCTTCCAACAAACAAAAGTCCAGGACCATGTGGCTTCACAGGTGAATTCTATCAAACATTTAGAGAAGAGCTAACACCCATCCTTCTCAAACTCTTCCAAAAAGTAGCAGAGGAAGGAACACTCCCAAACTCATTCTATGAGGTCACCATCACCCTGATACCAAAACTAGACAAAGATACTACAAAAAAAAGAAAATTAATGACCAATATCACTGATGTATATAGATGCAAAAATCCTCAACAAAATACTAGCAAACAGAATCCAACAACACATTAAAAGGATCACACAACACGATCAAGTGGGATTTATCCCAGGAAGGCAAGGATTCTTCAATATATGCAAATCAATCAGTGTGATACACCATATTAACAAATTAAGAATAAAAACCATATGATCAAAAAAACAAAATAAAACAAACAAAACAAAACCCCAAATGATCATCTCAATAGATGCAGAAAAAGCTTCTGACAAAATTCAACAGCCATTTATGATAAAAAAAAACTCTCCAGAAGGTGGGCATAGATGGAACCTACCTCAACATAATAAAGGCCATATATGACAAACCCACAGCAAACATCATTCTCAATGGTGAAAAACTGAAAGCATTTCCTCTAAGGTCAGGAACAAGACAAGAATGTCCACTCTTACCACTATTATTCAACATAGATTTGGAGGTCTTAACCATGGCAATCAGAGAAGAAAAAGAAATAAAAGGAACACAAACTGGAAAGGAAGAAGTAAAACTGTCACTGTTTGCAGATGACATGATACTGTACACAGAGAATCCTAAAGATGCCACCAGAAAACGACTACAGCTAATCAGTGAATTTGGTAAAGTTGCAGGATACAAAATTAATACACAGAAATCTCTTGCATTCCTATACACTAACAACAAGAGATCAGAATGAGAAATTAAGGAAACAATCCCATTCACCACTGCAACAAAAAGAATAAAGTACCTAGGAATAAACCTGCATAAGGTGGTAAAAGACCTGTACTCAGAAAACTATAAGACACTGATGAAAGAAATCAAAGAAGACACAAACAGATGGAGAGACATACCATGTTCTTGGATTGGAAGAATCAATATTGTGAAAATGACTATACTAGCCAAAGCAATCTATAGGTTCAATGCAATCCCTATCAAATTACCAATGGCATTTTTTACAAACTAGAACAAAAAAATCTTAAAATTTGTATGGAGATACAAAAGACCCCGAATAGCCAAAGTAATCTTGAGGGGAAAAAAGGGAGCTGGAGGAAACAGACTTGCTGACTTTAGACTATACTACAAAGCTACAGCAATCAAGACAGTGTGGTACTGGCACAAAAACAGAACTATAGATCAATGGAACAGGGTAGAAAGCCCAAAGATAAACCCATGCATCTATGGTCAACTATCTATGACAAAGGAGGCAAGGATATACAATGGAGAAAAGAAGTCTCTTCAATAAGTGGTGCTGGGAAAACTGGACAGTTTTATTTTATTTATTTTATTTTATTTTTTTATTATTTTATTTTATTTATTTATTATAAATAAAAAATTTTTTTATTTTATTTATTTTATTAGAACACTCCCTAACACCATATACAAAAATAAACTCACAATGGATTAAAGACCTAAATGTAAGACCAGACGCTATAAAACTCTTAGAGGAAAACATAAGAAGAAGACTCTTTGACATAAATCACAGCAAGATCTTTTTTGAGCCACATCCTAGAATAATGGAAATAAAAACAAAAATAAACAAATGGGACCTAATGAAACTTAAAAGCTTTTGCACAGCAAAGGAAACTACAAACAAGATGAAAAGACAACCCTCAGGATGGGAGAAAATATTAGCAAGTGAATCAACGGACAAAGTATTAATCTCCAAAATATATATACAGTTCATGCAGCTCAATATTAAAAAAACAACAACCCAATCCAAAAATGGGCAGAAGACCTAAATAGACATCTCTCCAAAGAAGACATACAGATGGCCAAGAGGCACATGAAAAGATGCTCAACATCACTAATTATTAGAGAAATGCAAATCAAAACTACAATGAGATATCACCTCACACCAGTTAGAATGGGCATCATCAGAAAATCTACAAACAACAAATACTGGAGAGGGTGTGGAGAAAAGAGAACCCTCTTGCACTGTTGGTGGGAATGTAAATTGATACAGCCACTATGGAGAACAGTATGGAGGTTCCTTAGAAAAGTAAAACTAGAGTTACCATATGACCCAGCAATCCCACTATTGGAGATACACCCAGAGAAAAACATAATTCAAAAACACACATGCACCCCATTGTTCATTGCAGCACTATTTACAATAGCCAGGTCATGGAAGCAACCTAAATGCCCATTGACAGATGAATGGATAAAAAAGATGTGGTACATATATACAGTGGAATATTACTCAGCCATAAAAAGGAATGAAATTGGGTCATCTGTAGAGACATGGATGCATCTAGAGACTGTCATACAGAGTGAAGTAAGTCAGAAAGAGAAAAACAAATATCGTATATTAACACATATATGTGGAATCTAGAAAAACGGTACAGGAGAACCAGTTTGCAAGGCAGAAATAGAGACACAGATATAGAGAACAAATGTATGGTCACCAAGGGGGGAAAGGGGGTGGTGGTGGTGTGATGAAAATTGGGAGATTGGGATTGACATATGTACACCAATATGTATAAAATAGATAACTAATGAGTACCTGCTGTATAAAAAAAATAATTAAATTTTAAAAATTAATTAATTAAAAAACATAAGAACCATTTTGCTCCTTATTATACTATTATATGTAGGATACTTTTTATTTTTAGTTCATTCTCTAAAGCCTTTTCCCATAGCACTGTAAATATCACAGATTGAAGCCTGTAAGTCTTATTTAAATTCAGCTATTTTTTAATATATATATGTAAAGTCTTACCATCTCCTAAAAAGCTATAAAATGGAAAACTCTAATTGTAGGATCACACATTAACAAGCACTTACATGTGTATCATGGTTTCTGGTTTATGAACTAGTGTATATATGCAGTCTTCTGTACAGGGGTTTTCTGTTTAGTGTGTTTGTTTTCCACATTGTGTGTTTTTATTTTTCTAGTTGTTTTTTCTCTGTATTTAGATGATTATACGCTTTGAATTGGAAGAAACATCCACTGAGGTGGATTCACCTAGCATCCACTTAGGTGAAACTCCATCTCAAACCTGAAATTCCAGGGTGGGCAGGGTGAAGGGGGTTAGTTAGGGGGAAAAGGGGATGGTAGTGTTCGCTTTAGGCTTCTACACTTCCAAGTTACCAAAGGTCAGCCTGGACCAAGAATACACCTTTAGTCATTAAAAAAATTCCTCTTATATTGAACTGGAATTTACTTCTTTGTAATTACTTCCCACTGGTCCTAGTATGGTCTCTGAAGCTACTTAAGATAAATATGAAATACATATGAAATATGCTCATTGGAATATGAATTAAATATGAAATCTGCATGAGAACCCCAAGTGTATGAGGCCACTTATGCTTCCTTAAACATGTCTTCCCAGGCTCAGGTCACCTGTTTGAGTCTTTCCTGTGTGGAAGTTTCTAGAGCCTTACCATCCAGCCCAGTTTTTTTGTTTCTGGGGGGATTTTTTAAGGGGCATTTCCATCCTTGTCTTGAAACTTCCATGAAATCTTATAAGTTGCCTACCAAAACCTTTCCCACTGTTGCTAGCATAAATACTTCTATACACATGCATGTACATGTGGACAAAGAAACTGCATTCATTTCTTCTTTGAATGCAGAGGGGTGACCAGAAACCATTAACATCAAAAACACTTTTAATTTCTTCATTTCTGCAGAGACAATAAAGCCTTACTTTCAGGTGGATCATGATATTTTTTCAAAAGCTCCACATTTCTAACATTATTTGAGAAAGCCATCCTTCCTAGTCTAATAGGTAAGGTTTATCTTGATTGAAAAGTGTTAAATGGAAGTTCTGAGTCTGCAGTCATGAAAGCATCTTGTCTTCTTTCCAGAGAATGCAGGGCAGAAGACGAATGTTGGCTGCAAATTAAACTTTCAGCCGTCTCCAACTGTCTGACAGAGCGGTCCCCAAATCCTGCCCTGTCTAGCAATGGAAAAGGCTGTGCTCCTGACACCCGGGTGCGAAGGTCCGGCCCACCGGGCTCCTCTAGGAGGGCCCAGAGACCGGTGCGCTGGCCCACCAGCGCACCGCAGGGACAAGAGGCAAACCGAAACACCTGCCCTCCACCAACGGCTTTGAGTACCACATGCACCCACACAATTTTCTGGTGAAGAAAAGGTTCGGGACACAGCATAACAAGTTGTTCAGAAAACGAATTTGATTAAAAAAAACATACACAACAAAGTAAAATCTATTTTAAACAGCATACACTCTTCACTTTTGTCTTTAAACGAATTTGTGCTGGGCACTTGCCCCTAAGGTTCTTCTCATGGTAACCTCATGAAATAGGCATGACCATCACCACTTCCTAGATGCACTCGGGGGTCTTAGGACCTGCTCAGAATGCCTGTAAAGGAGCAACGCAAGGAGTCAGACCCAGACTGTCTTACTCCAAACCTGAGGGGTCCCTCTATCCTTGCTGCTATGTCTGAGTATGCAAATAAAAATCCAACACTATGAACCAACTCAAAAAAATTATCTCATTTTGAAACCCAACCGGTGAAGTACAGGTATGAAAATACAGCTCATGATATTTTACATTCTACCCTAGATTCTCCTGTCTTTCAGTTTCTAAGTCGGGCCATGCTAGCTTGCTGACGATGTTATCTGAGCTCTGGAATAGCAGTTAAAATGCCGCTGGGGAGGGAATGGCGATGCACAGATCAGCAAAGGCAGAAGGATGGAAAACACACATCCTATCAGAAGAAACCCATTCTCAGGTCCGGTAGTAGCGGAGCTGGGAACTTAAAGAGACCATACTACCTAAACTCACCAGAGACACACGGGACGAGCCCTCTCCTTTCTAGAAAAGCAAATCCTTTAAGACTGTACTAAAACCTACGATCTATAGGAAACCTCCTTAGTTTGTTTTCACCCTGATTTTATATAATAAAGGATAAGAATAATTTATTTTCTTTCTCTCTAAACGCGTTTCTATTTGGTGATTTCATCGTTCTCCTTGAGTCACGTTTAGTGTATGTTTTTTCTCCCAGACATGCTACAGTGTCTTTGGAGTCAGGGATCATGACTTCCTTCTTTTACATCAATCAAATGAAACTATTTGGGGGATGCAAAACATTATCCCGCATACAGTAAGAATTTTAAAATGCTTTTTACACTAACCACCTCTCTGAAATGAATATGTTAATTCTAAGTAATTAAAAAGCTTGGAACATAGTAGACTTGCAAAAAAATATTCCCAAATGAAAATGAAAATATAGTATTAGAAAACACACTTATCATCAATAAGAGAAATCTCACCTCTTTCCTCTGATCAGCATTGACCAATAGCCTGGTTCCTCTTCTCCTAGGAGAAGACACTGGAAAGAGGACATTTCATTATCAAGGCCCTATTTGCTCATGTAGTAGTGTATTGTAGCATTTCATATGATAAATTTTCATTACCTTATAAACAGAAAAGAATATGAATTCACATTGACATATACTGCTTAATATTTAAGGCCAAGTTTAACATTTGAACAAGAAGTTCTTCCTTTCGGCACAAAACTGGAAATGTACTGTCCTTTCAACTATTCAAGATTTACTCTGGTATTTCAGTATTTAATATTGTTATTTATAAACATAACTGCTGGTAGATTTTTAAATTTATCATTGTATAAAAGTCAAAAAATACATCAATATGTTTTAATTCTTAAAATTCTGAGAGAAACGAAACGTATCTTGGTAGAGACAAAAGAAACACATTTTATATACACCATTTAAATATTCCGACACTAAGGACCTACTGTAGAGCACAGGGAACTATACCCAACATCTTGTAATAAGCTAGAAGGGGAAAGAATCTAAAAAATAATAGATATATACATATATGTATAACTGAATCACTTCGCTGCACACCTGCAACTAACAGGACATTGTCAATCAAGTATACGTCAATAAATTATTTTTTAATTCCAAAATTTAGTAAACAACGTTTGTAGACACCTATTTAGATCAAAGTCCTGTACTTTCTAGAAAATGTACAATTTTTCTTTTGTGAGTGTCTATGAACAGGCTGCCAACCTGGTGCTCAGATTCCCTCATGCTGGACACCTAAGCCCTCAGCTCCCAGCTGTGACATCTTTGATTGCCAACGATGACTGAGATTCCCAGCGGTAATGAGGACCCCTTCATCACACTGGTCTGTTACACAACACAGAACAACTTGCATCTTTCACCTTCACACATACAGGGTCTCAGTAGTGAGGAAGGTGTTTTTGTTTGACTTTCTATCTCTAATTTAAAACCCTTGTTCAGGTAGCCCAGCTTTCTGTGTCCATTCAAAAAGGTACACCCTGAGTTACCAGGATTACGTCCTGCTTACAGAGAGAAATGGGCAGCTCAGCGTGAACACGCATAAGCCTGCATTCAACAGTGACCAGCTCCAGGCTGGGTCCCGCACTCCTTGCTTCCCGACCAGGATCAAACCGCTGGCTCCTTTCCATAATTGTCTATTCAGAGGAGCTTCCCCAGAAGCCGGCATGCCATCCCCTCCCTTCAGGAGGGCTGCAAGCTCAACACACCCCTCCAAAATTTGCACCTGATTTTTCCATTCTAAAAAAAAAGTCACTCTAACTAAGTGTTGAAATCTTCTCTGGAAATTTCATGTTAAATGGATTAAATGCACAAATTACTTAAGAAATATGCAAGTTTGAGCAAAATTTCTTTAGACATTTCTATGGAAACAGCACACAACCATATATGGGGTAATGTGAAAGATAATATTGCTTGTAAAACCCGGAACGTAGTGTCAACTTAAAAAATATTCACAACCACAAAATAAAAATAAAAAAAAATATTCACAACCTAAAACTTGAGTTATGTTTTATTCAGCAGGAATTTTTAGGACTTCAAGCCCGGGAGGAAGCATGTCAAGTAACCCTGAGAGAGCTACATCCTTTGTTTACCGATATGGCAGGAAATAGTCCATTTATCAGTAGGTTAGGGAAGAGAGACTAGAATATTCATTCAGGGCATTAACGTGAATGCATAGTTAATAAAAGGTGATGCGCACCTCAAAATACTTTGCATTTTGTCCATAGAAAAACTATCGCTGACTATTAGCCTGTCGTGTCCCCATGTATCTACATTGCCTAAACCAGTCCTGGCACGGTGAGCAGTTAATAAATATTTATGCAAGAATCCAGAGGGTTTCATCATAGAATACTGCAGACCTAAGGAAAGGTGGCACTCAACCACCAAACTCTATGAGGTTCTCATGAAGGTCATTTGAACCAACCAGTTTATCCAAACGAGCCACGAGCCACCCAGAGGTGCCTGTGTAAGTTTCACTTACTTCCAAATGATTGCAACCTCGTACTTGCTGAAAAAGTATGCTTCCATTAGCATAAGTGATGCTGTGTGATGTTACTAGCGTTATATGACTCAATAAAGAAGCGTTAGCTTACATATTTCCTTGCAGCCTCACTTGAAAATCTCATGTTCTCAAACTTCAAGCAGGTTTTGGGAACCCTGGTTTCTCATCACTCAGGCAATTTGCATTTGTGCGCAGTTCTGAGCAAGAAGTGCGTGCTCCACTTTTAGTGAAATGGATTTCTTCTTTGGTGAGAGAAGCAGCCCAAGTAATGCACTGAGGGAAAAAAACGTGTAGTTTTGTTCACCCTGTGAACTGTAGTTTTTGATGATTATTGCTATCACTGATGTCAGTACACTAAACAAAACATCGAACACATAAGCACTATATTAGAGGGCTTATTTAAGAAATTACATTAAAAATCAATATAGTTTTAAAAATATAGTTTTAAAGTATTTAAAAAATGGTTCTCCTGTAATATTAACCTAATTGGAAGGCAGATTATAGCACTATTTCCCAGAATTAACTGCTAAAAAGTGAAAAAATATTATTCAAATTCAGAAGAAAAAAAGGACAAATACAAACTTTTTAATTTTATATTCTGGAGTTTTTGTTTGGTTTCTGTTCCACAAGTTTCCTCCTGAATCAGCTTCCAAAACTTTTCATTGGCGTTCATGTTCTTCAAGATTCCACATTCTGTCGGTTCATTTTGCAACCCTACAATCTTATTTTCAAAAAGAACAGTATGTATGTATACTGATACATATATATAGCAAAGTGACATTTTTAATGGCAAATTATGTCAGTGGGTAATTAGAAATTTAAAATCCCATTTCTAAGCACCAAAGGATAACATCTGGATAACTTCCAGCTATCTAGTTAGGAAAGGGTTATTTTCAACAGTAACTGACACCAAAAAAAATAACATCTTTGAAAGTCTCTGTCCCTTAATTCTAGGGGGTATTTATATTTAAAAACTAAAGGAAACAATTTGAGGGGTAGTAAACTGTTCTCCTTTCTTTCTTTAATCCTAGGTAGTGGTAACTAGGAGTTAATACAAGGGGAATTCTTTGGAGAGGATGACAGGGGAGAGGAGGGCTTTAGGAAAGGAAGGGAGAAAGGGGTGGGTAGGCTTGAGGGCAATGAGAGGAAGTAGACAAAGGTATCTTTCCCTTAAAATTCAATTTCTAGCTTTATCTCCCTTTGACATGGAGACGCTAGAACTACCATACACTGTAAACCAATTGTCCCATAGGAATATGCTGCTTGTGATAAATGACGTGTTTGCCAAGTTCATAGAAAACAGGCACCAGGAGTCTCACCTCTTCTAAATATCATTTCATCTCTTAGAAATTAGGGGCCACATCAAACTGATAAGGCCTGTTTTAGGAGGTATAACTAGATTTATGAAATAGCTTCTTTAAAATAGCACCTCCCCAGAAGAACCCTCTAATTTACCCAAGGATTTATAACTTGAGGGTGGAATTTTCCATTCAAGTCAAGACTACAGTCAGGAAGCACAGGGCTCTAAAAAGGTGGGGGGATAAGTTTTGGAGGTTGCCAGTGTAGCTTACATCAGCACCGATCAGACAATTTTTTCAGTCTGATGTCTAGAGCAATTCCTCATTTATTAATACATGAGGTTGTTTTATGCGGACACCTTGGACTTCCTCAGATACTCAGCGCAGTGGCCCCTGCAGGTAGGTCCCTCCCTCCCTCACAGGGAAGAGCTTTCTCCTTCACCGGGGCTGTTCTCAGGACTCTGCTCAAAATGAAGTGTCGGTCTGGAATGAGATTCATCACCAGTCCGCGCTTTGGCACGGACAGCCCCCCAAGAGCGTAAAGGGTTTGGGGGCCGTGGTGTTCGGGTCTCTCCTACTGTCCAGCTCCCAGCATTTCACGTGACCCCGAGAGGCTGATGAGGGCCGGCATTGCTCGCACCTAGCCCTGGGCAGAGGGGCTCCAAGAGCAAAGCCTTGCCCCAGAAGGGTTGAGGGGGCCCGGGACCCCCAATTCCTGAGTCACTCTGACGATGAAGCGCATTTGAGGCCGGACACACAATACTGCGGAGTGAGAATGCCTGTCCCGGGGTTCTCAGCCGTGCGCCCAGCCCCGGCCCGTGTCCTACCAGGTAGGCGCCGGAGCGCGGGGTACCCGCGGGGCGCCCGGCTGTGCGCGCGGAGGCTGTGCGCTGGGGCGCCCGTCCAGCTCCAGCAGTGCGCTGTAGAGAAGGAAAGAGAAGTCGCGGTCAGTCTGCGGTGCAGTAGCTGGGAAACAAAGGCGAAAACAAATGACAAGTAAACATCCAGCCACAGGAAGCCATTAAGCAGAGTGAGCGCTAATGAGCGCGCAGCGGGGACCCGCCGCCCGCCGCGCGCCCCGCCCGTCGAGGAAGCGGCCGCGGCCCCCAATCCTCCCGGAGCCCCGCTGGCGGCCGTAAACCTGCCGCGCTCTTCTGTCCCCTTCAAGTCGAGCCATTATAAGCCGCAATTACTGTCGTCCCCAATAAGAGGACCCCGGGGGGACAAAGAAAAGAAAATTGGGATGCCTTGATCTCGCACGTTCGCACGCCTTGCCGGGCAGCGAGTGGAAACCTCAGCGGAGGGGGCGGGGAGGGGGAGGGGCCTCCACCAGCTCCCAGGTAAAGGGACTCGGAGATGTGAGTGCCAGCGCACGTTCCAGAGAGTCTTTTGAAACAGTTTCTCGTAAAAATCAGTCCTTTTGAATAACCAAATGTTCCTTTGTGCGCCCTTAAATTTTAAGCCATTCTTTAAAACTTTTTTTCAAGTAGCAGGGGTTTGTCAAGCAAGGGTTGACGGCCTCACTTTAACTCTGCCGTCTGAACTATTTAAGATGCCTTAGAGCTCGCTTTGATTTGCGGAGCGATGGTTCCTTCCCCGGACTCGGGCGGATGCGCCGGGGCAGGTGGCGCGGCACCCGCGGTCCCGGTGCGTCCTCCGCGGGGCCCAGCCCGGGCCTCGGCGATGGGCCAGGTCTTTGCTGCAGCGACACCCCGCGGTCAGCCCGGGCGTCCCAGTCAAACCCCTGCCGCGTCCGCCTCGGCCCCCGGGTCCTTGGGCCCTGGGAACCCACAGGGTCTTCCCTCCCCGGGTTCAGCACCAGACCACACACGGAGATGGGCTTAGAAACCTAGAGAGCTATGCAAAGGAGCTTCCAACAGAACCTGCCTTTTAAGCCTGTTTACCTTAAACATTTTTTTAAGAAAGTGAGAAAGTGCTTACGGTAAATTTCAGAAAAATCTGCATTAGATGCTCCGGCAAGCAAGGATTCACTAGGCATCACCTAAGACTTGAGAATTATTTCTTTATGGTGTCTTTATATGTGATAAGTTCCCTTTGTAGGAAGAAGGAAGATACTTAATCATAAATCTATAGATACATATGAAGATATGAACATTGGTAAACTTTAAGGAGAGATAGCCACAAATCACTTTTTTTTTTTAAACCACAAATCACTTTAACTAAATAATCCTAAAAGGAATTGCAGTGCAGCATGGTTATTTCCCCACTAAGGCGATTCTACTGTCTTCTGGGGTTTTGTGCCTTTATGTTTTTGTAGGTTTGTCTTTCTCAATGAAAACTCACTGCTTACCAGCCACTACATAAATCTTCATATGTGAAATTCTCTTTTGAATCGGTCTTAACATCTTATCCCCTTATTAGCTAATTAGTTGAATTAAATCTTTGATACATGTTTGGGTTTTTTTTACTAAAAAAAAAAATCAGTTCACCCATTTCTCCCACCTTCCAACTCCCCACCGATCTGTTCTCTGTATCTAGGGCTTGATTGGGGGCAGGGGGGTGTTTTATTTTTTAGATTCCACATATAAGAGAGATCATATAGTATCTTTCTACATTTAATTTATTTCACTTAGTATAATGCCCTTGAGGTCCATCCATTTGTCACAAATGGTAAATTTTCATTCTTTTTGATAGCTAAATAATACTCCCTTGTATATGTGTACTACATCTACTTTATCCATTCACCCATCAACGTACACTGAGGTTGTTTCCATGTCTTGGCTATTGTAAATAATGCTGCATGAACATGGGGGTGCAGATATCTTTTTGAGTTAGTGTTTTTGTTTTGTTTTCTTTGGATAAATACCCGGAAGTGGAATTGCAGGATCATATGATAGTTTTATTTTTTATTTTTTTGAGGAAGCTTCGTACTGTTTTCCATAGTGACTGCACCAATAAACATTCCCACCATGAGTGCACAAGGGTTCCCTTTTCTCCACATCCTTACCAACATTTGTTATTTCTTGTCTTTTTTATAATAACCATTCTAACAGGTGTAAAGCGATATCTCATTGTGGTTTTGATTTACATTGCCCTCATGAATAATAATGCTGAGCATTCTTTCCTGTACCTGTTGCCATGTGTATGTCTTCTTCAGAAAAATGTCCATTCAGATCTTCTGCTCATTTTTTAATTGGATTGTTTGGGGGTTTTACTATTGAATTGTATGAGTTCGTTATATATTTTGGATATTAGTCCCTTATCAGATATATGATTTGCAAATATTCTCTCCTTTGCTAGTTTTTTTTTTTTTTTTTGGTGGGGGGGGACCTCACCACGTGTCTTGCAAGATCTCAGTTCCCCGACCAGAGACTGAAGCCGGGCCATGGCAGTGAAAGCCCAGAATCCTAACCACTAGGCCACCAGGGAACTCCTGCCTTGCTAGTATTTTGTTGAGGATTTTTGCATGTATGCTGACCTGTAATTTTCTTTTCTGTGGCATCCTTGTCTGGCTTTGGTATCAAAATAACGCTGGCTTCATAAAATGAATTTGGAAAAGTTGCTGAAACAATAAAGGAAAGTGTTTGCCTTTCCACTACTCATGTGTTCAACACAATTATGAAAATTTAAAACTATTTAAAGATCCTCCTTTTAAAAAATGTATTGGTAAAAGTTAATAGATGAATAAAACTGAGGGAAAAAAATCTTCTACCTCTCTAACACTTAAAATTTTTAAAAATAAACAGCATAATGTATGGTAAAGGACATAAGTTTTGGAGGTACACCTAACTTGGGCTCAAATCCAAGCTCTGCCCTTATGGGCAAGTTACTTAACATCTCCTACCCTCCGTTTTTTCAGCTTTAAACTAGACTTAGTAATAATATCTTTCTCCCAGGATTGTTCTGAGGATAAGATCATGTCTGGAAAGTGCCTGGAACTATCTGGTAAACAGTAGGAGATCAAAGCACAATAAGTAACCCTTTTACACCCCATGAGTCTACGTTTGATCTAGTAAACTATCAACTATAACTGGAGGGCTAAAAAATACAGAAAAATTACTACTATGTGCAAAATTGTCTTAAAATCTTAACATTTATCTATTTCATAAATTAACTGGGCTATAAATATTCTAAAGATATACTCAGATTAATAAAAATAATGATGCAAACTAATGATCATATAGCCATTGAAATTTTTACCATTTATTGGCATCACACCCTTTACTTGTGTTAAAGGAATAAATTGCATGCACTAATTATGTGTTGCTGTGTAACAAATTACCACAGCTGTAACAGCTTCAAACAATACACATTTATGAGCTCCCAGTTTCTGTGAGTCAGAAGTCCAGGGATGGATTAGTGGGGTCTTCTGCTTGGTCTCACAAGGTGTTGGCCAGGCTGTGTTCTCACCTGGAGGTCTGACTGGGGAAGCATGCATACCACTGCTCATGAAGATGTTGACAGTATTCAGTTTCCTTTAGTTATAGGACTATGGTCACCAACATCTTCAGAATCAACAAAGGGAGAGAAAGTGAGTTTACTAGCAAGATGGAATCTTGTAGATTGTACCATGGTCACCAGAGCGATATCCATCACCTTTGTCGTGAGCTATTGATAAGAAGCAAGTCACAGGTCCTGTTCTGTGACTCAGGGGAGGCATTAAGTACCAGGAGGCAAGAATCAGGGGGCCACCTCAGAGTCTGTCTGCCACCATCCACCCTCTGGCCTTTATTATTCATGTCCCTGTCATATGCAAAACACATTCAGGCCCTCCCAGGCTTCCCAAGATTCTTATCTCTTACAGCATCAACTCAGAGTCCCAAATCTCCTCATTTAAATCAGGTCAAAGGTCAGAGAAGCCTCTTGGGAATAATCTTTAAGTTCAATTTCTGCCCATCTATGGACCTGTGAAACTGAAAAGTCATGTCCTCAACTCACCCAATGTACAACCATGGGACAGGCAGCAGATAAGGACTATCGACAGTTCAGTTTGAAAGAGGAGAAAAAGGAAGGTAAAGGGGAGTCTCTGCTCTGTAGCAGCTCTGAAGCCAGATGGGCGAGCTTGGAAGTTCCTTGATTAAGCTTCAAGGCCTGAGGATAATTCTCATGGCTTCACCATCTGGGTTCTTGGTTCTACCTTCTGAGTCTTTCCTTTGTTTTGAAATGAAAGGTAGCACATGTGTGCAGCTGAGTAGCTTCTCAGCATGCTTCCTGACACTGGAATTTGGGGGGTTTGTACTCTCCCCATTCCTTTCTGCCCAAGCTGCCAGCGTTCTTGCAGAAGTAATTTTCTCAGAAACGTTGTGTGTCTCCCATGGACTTCAATGGGATTCACTCCATGAAACTAGAACCTCGCTCATAGATCTTTTTGAGAAGACCCCTTTTTGTCTGGATCCTGCTGAGATGACCCTGGGTCGATTCCCTGAAGCTCCTTAGAGGCCCCAGGATTGGTTGATAGGCTCTGAGGCTCCCCCTTAACCCCTTGAAAAGGTCCTGGTGTGACTGGACTCCCCGACCTTGGTGTCTTTCTGAGGCCTCATCAAAACTTTGTACAGTCGCGTCCTTGGCTTCTCCTCCCAAACATAATGTCTTAATTTTAATACGTTTTACCACATCTGGAGAGGTTGACACCTTGTTTCCAGACTTCTGGACGCCAGAACTGTGAGGGACTAAACTTTTGCATCAACCGCCCAGTGTGTGGCCACGTGTTCTACAGCCCTAGGGGACTACTACGCTGAGCTAAAGAACAGATGCAGCTGCTTTCTAAACCAGCGAGCAGTGTACCTGGAGTAACATCAGCTGGTGGTCTTGTGAGGTCATCTTCACTTCCACGCAAATGTCATTTGCATATGTCTACTTTACACGTCGCCTGCCAGTGTGCCTCTGTCCCCTCCTGGGCTGAATTCCTGAGAAATCTCCTGAGTTTTGGAATGTGGCCTCCCTCACCAGACTGCCTGAGCCCAACTCCCAGCTCCGCGCTTTCTAGCTGGGTTTCCGGGACATACCTGACCTCTGCGTGCTCCATTTTTCTCATCTGCAGAAGGGGAAGGGGAATAGCAGAGCCCACCCCACTAGCTGGGTTTCCGGGACATACCTGACCTCTGCGTGCTCCATTTTTCTCATCTGCAGAAGGGGAAGGGGAATAGCAGAACCCACCCCACACAGTTGTGAAGACAGCTGAACTGATGCATGCAAAGTGTTGCAAGAGCAGCTCCCTGGAGAGGGCAGTGGGGGGCTTGCTGTCGTGCACGTGTCATAACCTCTCGTGTTGAGGATGCAAACATTTGTGGAATGAGCGATGATTTAATATTATGTCCTAAACATTCAATTCGTTTTGGTATTTTTTTAAAGGTATCATTATATGTGTTTGTGTGCCTTTACCATAAGCCGCATCAGATTCCTTCAGGCAATAGTATAAATTAAAAACAACAATTCATCAGGCCCTTTTCTACTCCAGAAATCTAAGAAGTAAAACTTCAGCCATTCAGAGGCTTAAAGGATTGAGATAAGATGGATTGTCAGGGTGCCCAGATGACAGGATTTTGAATAAAGTTTGAAACATTACATTCATTTTTCATTTGTTCTTTTCAAAAATGCATCAGCTCCTTCCCTGGCTTTTTCTTTTTCGCTGTGTATTATTATGGTGAGTTTTACAAAAAATAAACATATAAGACTAAATCAGCAACGCTTCACATTATGTTTCTAAAAAGTAATCAAAGTGATTTCCACTTTTGAGCACCTTCCAAGTCCCCTGCAGTCTGCTGGGTTCTGCTTTCATTACCTAATTCAACAACTGTGTATTGAACATATTATAAGCCAAACCTTGTTCTGTGCTCTGGATCTATTGAACTCAATATGAACCCACAGCAACCTTGCAAGATGGACATTTTGTTTCATAGGTGGGAAAACTGCCCTAGAACCAGGTCTCTCGGTGACCCCAATGCAGGCTGGTCTGACTGGGTTGCCCCATGCATCCTCTTGTGATGAGCATCGACACCTGTAGTCTACAGAGTGGAGCTGGTGTGCACAGTTTGGTGTTTTGATTTTTTACTTATATTGTGTGCACATTTCCAAGTAATGTAGGTTTTACATAATTATTATGGTAACATTATTACATCCCATTAGCTACCTGGATTCGGCTAATTTCCATTCAATAAATATTTTTTGATTGCTTATGTGCTGGCTCCTGTTAAATGCTGGGGACACAAAAGTAATCAATATAGGGTCCCTACCCACAAACTTTTATCTAGCCAGGAGACAAACATGTGAAAAACTAAGTGTAATGCAATGTGATACGTGTGTTTACCAATGATTAGACACGGAGCTATTGCTATCTCGGCTGTTACCAATGCCGCTAATACACATATTTTCTGTCTACCCCAGGTGCTCATTTCACAGGTGGGACTGCTGCATCAGAGGGTGGGGACAGTTGCCCAGCACAATCTGATGACCAGACTGCTCCCCAGAATGAGGAATCTGCTTACTTGGTCCCCCGTGGCCTGCCCAGGGTGGGGATTTTTATTCTGGCTACTTTGATAGTAAAATGGGTATAACTCAAGTGACTCTAATTTAAGTTTACCAGTTGAGTTGAACTTTTTTTTTTTTTTTTTTTTTTGCTGTACGCAGGCCTCTCACTGCTGTGGCCTCTCTCATTGCGGAGCACAGGCTCTGGACGCGCAGGCTCAGTGGCCATGGCTCACGGGCCCAGCTGCTCCGCGGCATGTGGGATCTTCCTGGACTGGGGCACGAACCCATGTCTCTTGCATCGGCAGGCGGACTCTCAACCACTGCGCCACCAGAGGAGCCCGAGTTGAACTTTTTAATGTAGAAGTCCGTTATTTCTATTCCCTCACGTCCAGGCTCTAGTCCTGGTTCTGCCATGTGCCCTCTGTCCCTCACTGTGGGGTCATGAGGCTTCATATGATCTGTAAACACACGTTGTTGCTGTCGATGTGGAACTGTTAATATCCTTTGAATATCTGATTAGCCAAGTGTGTTATATGTTTATCAGTATCAATCCATATATATTTTGGATGTAAACTTTTATCCTGTTTTCACATTTATTATTTTTAGATTTCAGTGTCTTTCTTATTATATGAAGTTTCTTTTCATTGTGTATAAAGGTTTTTATAATGTTATTGGGTTAAATCTAACAGCTGTGTCTCTGACTGTATTATTTATATCCAATAGGCAAAAATTAACTTCTCCATCATTGAGATGAACAAATTGATCCACTAAAAAAAAAAAAAAAATGTGCTATTCACTGTTCACCTGGCTTGAAATTGGGGTGTGTGAAGAGTAAACCTAAGGTAAGGCATTTATTCTGTAGACCTTCCCTCCTCCTCTGGTTTATTATTCCAGTTTGTTACAGATTCGGCCTATGCGACTTTGGATTTCTTTCTGCGGTTGATTCCTGCGGCCTGTTTCACAATTCCATACGGATAATTAGCACTGTATAATGGCCGTTTCCCTCTCGTTACTTCACTGGGGAGTAGAGGGTTCACCTTCTAACCCGGTCCAGAGAGTGGAGAAGGCGGGGAGTGGGAGCCACTCAAGGACACGCAGACGCTCGGGCCCTGGACCCTCTCCACTCTCTCCAAAGCCACGAGCCTCTCCCCGTGGCGGCCCCGAAACCCTGCCCGCTGTATGTGTGCTGCCACCCCGCTTCCCTCCGGTGGCTGGTCTGCCACGGCCGGCCAGGTCCCCAGAGGCCTATTTTCCTGCTTTGGGGACAGAGGTGCCACTCTTTGTCCTCCCAGCTGCCCCGTCTTGGGCCGCTGCTGTCTCTGTGCTGCCCATTGTGTCCCTCCCCAAGCCTCGTCCCCACTGGGTTGAGGGGGAGGGGCAAGGTTGCCCCCATACGTGCTCACAGCTCTGCCATCTCCAGCTAAGGGGCAGCTCCGGTCCTAAGTTCCGAGAAGGGAAGGTGGAAGGTACTTTAATGACTTAAACATCCGATTGTTCTTTCCTGCTGTCTATCAGTCGGCGGCTCAATCCTTCAAGTCTAGGGCTCGTCTTGAGGTGCCCCTGCGGTCCTGTGGGCCCCAGAGTCTCAGGTCCCTGCATCCTCATCACCTCAAAGGCCTGTGAGGGGCAGGTGAGGGCCCAGGCCGGGCCTGCCCAGGGCCTTGTTAGATTTCAAACAGGGAGAAACATTTCTCACAACTCAGCCACGTGCCTAGGTCCACAACCTGTGCGTTACTGTGCTGACAATCTCAGGAGCTACGCAAACCATCCTGGTTGCCTTTTTCTCTCTCGGTTTTTTTGCCCTGAGACTGTCATTCTTACTGTTTTATTGCATCCTCTTACCATGTTAATTCTCTACTTCTAATCTGTCATGGGCTTGGAAAACAGATACATATCTGTTAGAATTGGATAGAAATAAGAGTTTTTAAAAGCCTATGAGTATCATGACCATATTTATAAACAACAGCAACAAAATCAGATACTTGGTTGGCCAACTGCACAGAAAATAAAAAGTCTCCATAAAGTCCTGATGAATATTTATCCTGCCTACCAGGAAAATGCATGAGCTTACATGAATGCCTTTATACAAAAGGCCATTTGAAAGGCTGGAAGGTCAACTAAAATAGTGTTTAGGAGCTTAAAATCTAGAGCATCCTGCCTGGGTTCAAATCCCAGCTCTGCCATTTACAAGCTACATCACTTTAACAAGTTACTTCACTTCATGGTACCTCGATTTTCCTCATCTGTAAAATGGAGTTGAAAATAACAGTGTCTAGCTGACATGGTTTTTGTAAGAGCCAAGTTAGTTGATACATAAAAGCACTTAGAGGTGGTCTGGCCTGTAGAAGTGCTTGTTGTTACTATATTTTTATCAATTTTATCAATATCAATTTATATACAGTACGTGGACTCTATGACATCTGTTTTGTTTATTTAAGGTCGTTGATCTTATTTCCTATAATCAGTAAAGTTCAGAAGGGCTCAGGGTGCTGGATAGTTAATCCTGTGTGGGAGAGAGATCACAGATGCTTCAGGGATGGATTAACGATGTGATAGAGAGGGCTGATCTTGTCCTGTCTTTGCAGTATGATTTTAAAAGTTACACACATGTATTGACACACATACATATACATATGCACACATCTCAGGCATTCATTTGTGCAAAATAATAAAGGCAGATTTAATGTCATCATGACTAGCAAAAAGCACTCTTCTGAGAGCAATGAAAATAATAATGCTACTGTATTGAAATGGATTGTCTCGATTTAATTCTGATTGCTTTCTTTTTGGGTTACAATGTAGTTTTTCATTGTAACCCAAGCATAGTCTTCTCCACTGAGTTCAAGGCCACAGGAAATTGTAGATTCCCTGACACAAAGCACCGTTTTGATTTTTTAAAAAATCAATTTTTTCAGTGTTTTGTAAGCAAAGCCCATAAAACAAATATTTGCTGTTCACCGAATGTATGCAAAGTAGCAAAAGAAATGGAATTTTCTATTATTTTGAAAACCATTCAATTATTTCTGGTACCAGAAATAATTTAATTATAATCCTTTTTTCCATTACTGATACCTATATTTTTATTATCTATTTGATATGTCTTCAAGTACAATTATTAATTGAACAATGCCCACCTGAAAAATGTTTGCTGAAAATAATGAATGATATGCTATTTCTAACCCATCAAAGTCTGCCAAATGCTAGCACTTTCCCATAAGTCTCAGTTCCTACTAAATTGTTCACATTTATTATATTAATATGCTTTAAGTTATCAATTTCATCTTGGGGATTACTGACTCTCTGAGAGGACAAGCTTATATCAGGTTCTTCTTTTCTGGGAGTGGAGGTTGGGAAACCTCCTCTTCTATGGACTGGGTTAGGGCGGGGCTGGTATCTTTCATTCAAAGCACTGGCCATGGGAATTCCCTGGCGGTCCAGTATTTAGGGCTCCACGATTCCATTGCAGGAGGCATGGGTTCGATCCCTGGTTGGGGAACTAAGATTCCTCAAGCTACAAGCAGCGTGGCCTAAAACCATTTTTTTTTAATTAAAAAAAAAGAAGCACTGGCCGTGTGTATGGAATGACTGTCCAGCTCATTGAAAGGAGCCCTGGCATCACAGTCCCTGGAGAATCGACGGGCTGATGCCTGTCGCCAACTCTCCCCAAAATATCTTGCTTTGCATTTGTCCAGCTCTCTCCTCTAGAAACTTAATCCTCCTAACAACAAATGCCACCACCGCTACGCTATGCTTGAGACAAATAAGTGGCATACATGCTCACAGCTACTTGAAAAGAAAAAAAATGGGCACTGAATTTTCCCAGCAAAGATGGTGGCGCCCAGGAAGCCCCTTCGTGGGCCCCTCTTGAAACACATGGTAAGAGAATCTACATGTGAGGGGCTGGAGGAGGGTGGGGGAGGCCGTGGGTAGTTAGGTGTGGCCCTAGTTCCCACTAATTCTATTTCAACAGTCTGCTTGATATTAATATCTATTAATTTGGTTAAATGTGGAAGTCTAGATCTTTCCAATGAAGGAGAAAATCAAAACCATCGAAAAGTAAAAACAAATTCAAATTTAGCCATTTAGCAAATGTAGCGCAATAAAACTCCAAATCACATGTCCTTAAAAGGTGTCATTACATCCTAATGAAATTAGGCAGAAGAACTTCAAAATGGAAATGCTGAAAGAAGAAATCAATAAAATATAGTATGGAGGAAATTACCCATTTTTAAGGTTTTACTAATTCAAACCAACATACATTCATTAAAAGCTTAGAATATATTCATGGCGTAAGTGTAATTAAGTAGATAATGAAATAAACGCATGGCTTGCTGTTGTTGTCCGTGTGCCATGTACTAACTCCCCAGTGAGTCTACGAGCCCCTGGCAGGGAGACCAGATGGTCCCGAACAAGTCACTCCAGGCTCTGGGCGTTAGCTCTTCTCACTGGAAAATACAAGTCCTTCCCTGAGCTGATTGAAAAGGTCCTCCTCTTTCCTCCTTCCTTACAAAGCCCTATGAACCAACCCATTACCTTCCCCCGCTCATCTTTCTGTTCATTCCTCCAGCATCAATAAGGCGCTATGTATGCGGTGATGATGAAAATGACTGTGGACCTCACTGTGCTACGAAGTATACCTTTTTGTATTTCAGCCCAAGATATTTAGCTTATGCATAGAAAATAAAACAAAAACAGTTGTTTTGCCTTTTGCCAAATGACACCACATCCCTCTCAAATAGGTTTGTATTGTAGACATGACTCATTGTACCAAAGACATATAGTCTGGAAATTCGAGGTACGATGTAAATCATATCTTAAATACACAAACAAGGCAACAACGGGGAGTCATTTTCCAAGTTGGAAACCCACTCTAATTATGTTTCTTGGTGTAAAATCTGTCCAATCCCTCAAAAGTCAATTACAAAAATGTGTTTTAAAACAGAGCTTTTGTGCCTGAGGAAATTCCATGAAAATCACGTAAAGACAATGTGACCAAAGGAAAGTCGTGCTACAAGAAGGTTTAGTATAGGTAGAGAATCTCAGAAAGTGCAGCAAAGGAGCCCAGACACCATCTGATCCAGCCCTTGAGGCCTGCCCCCCAGTCACATCCCGCTTTACAGAGCAGGAAACCGGGGCTGAAAGCCTAGAACTTGGGATACTGCAATTCAGATCCCCTCTCCAGAGTCCAGTTAACACAGACTTTAGAGTCCAAGGGATGGTTTTACAAGTAAGTGCAGGCGCTTTTCCTGGGGTTGAGCCTTAATGAAATTGATGCAAAGCAGGGCAGCCTCACTTCTCCCAAGTCCTGGTGAATTGCAAATATTGATACAGTAAATGTGCATCCCATTCACTTCCAACCAGTAAGAAAATGATTCCTTCAGTGATTAAAAACTTGTTAAACATTGTAACAAAAAAGGAATTATTTCTGAAGCATCTGGATCAGACAGAGGGCTAAGCTTGGAAAGAACTTCGGGAGGGACCCCCCTCCGCACTCTCCTACTGGGAAAATAAAGTGCTGGACCAAATGATTTCTAAGCTCCATCTAACTCTGCAATTGTACAAATTTTAAGAGTTTCACATCCTCGGTCATGAGAAAGATGACGTAACTAAACAAGTCCACTAACGTCTTTAAGATCTTCAATAAATCAGTCTCAGAGACAGGAAGATTTTGTCCAAAAAACTCCCCCTATTTTAACTTCTTGGAAGCATCGAAATTTTACCGACAATATTTGCTGAACATTATTAAACACTTTAAACCTTTGCATTAAAAGTTGATGTTTTTTTCTATTTTTACTCTCCGGAACCATTTTTAATCTACTTTAACCATGGCGTGTTACTCTGAGTAGGAAATCTATTCTTTAATGTCCATAAGTATTTGGTTAGAGATCTTTTTATAACTTCCTCATAGGAACATGGTTCAAAGTCTACCGCATCTCAGTAATTGTTTGCCCCGCCCCAAAATAAAAGCATTAGTTAGGTGTTCGTATAAATTCCACACAAAATGCAAGTCCTTTGTAGTCACTAAATTTCCTCAGAATATTTTCTAAAGGGTCTCACCTACGGCTTTAAAAAGGAGGGCAGGAAAAACGCCAGTTGCAAACTCCCGCTCTCATTAGGGCTCCCTGTCAGAAATTGGTTAAGGAGCCGGGAATAAGGGGTCATTTTCCTTTAAAATGGAGAGGAGTTTCTTTGGGAAGGAAATTCCCTGAGGAAGTTGTTTTAGAACAAATCACTGTTCAGGAGGAAGCCAGCAAAAGGTGGGAAGAGGTTCCCTTTGATTTCCCAGGCTGTGTATTTGGGCTGAGACCAGACAACGTTTTATGCACATATTAATAGAATGCAAATGAGCCTCCCGAAAGGACAGTGGTATTTGACACGAAGTATTGTCAACAGAAAGGGTTTGGGTGTATTTTTTAAATCCCATCAAGGTGCCTGTCAGGGGGGTGGGGGTGGGGGCGGTATTGGGGGCTCCTGGGAACGAATTCCGGGTTTGCCTTCCAGTTGGGTGGCGAGCAAAGAGCTTTGCAGTATGACCTCCACATCAAGGAGGTTTCTGAAGGTGTGAGCATTCCTTCAGAGTCCCCAGGTGCCGGTGTTTATTTAGCCCCACTCCGCTCGCCGAGAGCAGGGCTCTGAACCAGGGGCCTCACCAGAATCGCCTGGAGCTTCCGCCCACCCTTTGCCGTCCCCGCCTCGCCCCCAGGCTCTGATTCTGCAGGTCAGGGCGGGCGTTTCCCACTGACGCCCATGCCGCTGGTCCAAGGACCAAACTCGGAGACCCACGGCTCTCAGCATCCATTAGATTCTCAGACCGCCCCCGCCCCCGCCCCCCCCCCGCAAGCTCGCATTGTTCCTAAAAAGGGGGAAGAAAACTGGAGTTTGCACTACACACGGGATGAGGGAGTTATGCTCATCGGTGCCAGTAGGAAGCCTAGCCAGCTCCACAGGGTGAGGCCTGTGGGTCAGGTCGTGGGTGAGGAGGTGAGGGAAACCCACGCTTTCAGGTCGTGCAGTTGTGTGTTTCTTTGTTTTTTGTTTTGTTTTTTGCAGTTGTCTTTGTACAGAACTGCTCCCTGGTAGGGATATAACAGCCATTTAACTACAGGTTACATTGTGCTATAAGCTATAGACACAGGAGAAACACTAACTGCGTTTTATTCATGCAGCTGTTCGTTGCTTCACAAACATTTCTTAAATGCCTCCTCTGTGGCAGGCACTGTTGCGGGCTTTCGGGAAGCACTGAGGAACAAGACAGATCAAACAGATAAACCCTTTCCTCCCCAGTGGAGTTTAGGTGGGGCAACCAGTGAGAAACATACTAAGTCAGTTACGCGGCCTGGGAAGGTGACCGGTGCTACGGGGCAGAAGGAGAAGCAGAGGAACGGGGCGTGGGGAGGACAGCTGAGCAGGCATAGCAAGGGGAACAAAGATGAGAAGGTGAGGGGGAAGGAAGCCGGCTGTCTGGGCAAAGTTCCGACCCTGGGATCCACCTGTGGACCCAGGAGGTAGCAAGGACGCCAGAAAGGCGAGCGGCCCGGACCAGACTGAGTGTGGCTACCCGACAGAGATGGGACCGCAGTGGCACAAGGTGAAACAGGGCCGGTAATGAGGTGCCACCGTCGTCTGGGGGACGTGGCCTGGACCGGGGCCGTGGACAGGTGACCCCAGGGACAGTTTCCGCATACGGGGAAGAGCCATGAGGTTTGGGTACAGAGAGGAGAAGGGGTTGCCGGGCGGGTCCGAGGTTTTGTGTGATTTCCCAGCACACACACACATGTCCGAGGAGGCCGTCCACGCTCCACTCAAGAGGGCAGTGGTTTCTGAGCGCGCCCTGACAAAGCAGCAGAGACGGGGGCTTAGAACAACAGAAACGACCCCTCTCGCGGTCCTGGAGGCCAGAAGTGGGAAACCAAGGCCCTAGAGGAGGATGCTTCCGGCCCCTCCAGCTTTCGGTGGTGCAGACAGTCTTCAGCAGGGACCCCAGGCCCTGGAGGCACCTCCCCTCTCTGCCTCTGTCCTCACAGGCCTTCCCCTGCCTGTGTCCAGATTTCTCCTTTTATTGGGATGCCAATCACATTGGATAAGGGTCCCCCTCCCGGACGACCTCATCTAACTAATCACACCTTCCCTGGCCCTATATCTGGGTTACTGGGTGTAAGCCTTCAGCACCTTTCTTTGAGGGGACCCAATACAACCTATGACAGAGAGCTCATTCATGACACACTTGTTTCTTTGTGGGCCCTTCATCTCCCTCCACCGTTTGCCAAGGCCTGTCAACTGCCCTGTGTGGGGTCCGGATCCCAAGAGCCACCTGCCCAGCACAGTTAATAAATGTGGATTTTGTGGCCTGGGGCATGCACTGGATTCTCCTGAGACGTGATGTCTCCCCACAACCTCACAAAGGTGCACGGCCAGGGACTTCCCCTGGTGGTCCAGTGGTTAGGACCTGGTACTTTCACTGCCAAGGACCCAGGGTTGATCCCTGGTTGGGGAACTAAGATCCCAGAAGCCTCGAGGCGCAGCAAAAAAATGAAAGGTGCCATCACATCTTAGGAGACGGACGCGTTCCAGACACACTCCAGCCCTCAGTGTGCTGCATTCAAAGGAAACACAGCACAGATAAATACACCTGAGGACACCCAAAGAGCAAGAGGCAAAAACACTTGGAAGCATCAGACTGGATTCTGAAACTTGGGAATAAACTGTGAGCTCGTTAATGGTCTGCACCTCTCTCTGTGGAAACCCTGCAGTGGCGCCTTGTCTGACCCGGAACAAAGCCAGAGCCCCTTCTGGGCCCTGGAGGCACGTGATCCGTGCTCCGTCCCCTGACCGCGGCGTCTCTACTCTCCAAACGCTTTGGTGTCCTCGCTGTTCCCTGCACACCACACATACCCCAGGGCCTTCGCACCCGCCGCTCCTCTCCTGGGGTGGTCGGACCCAGATACCCACAGGGGACACGGGAAGGAGCTGCTCCTGGCCAGCCCCTCCCAGCACCCCAAATATCCTTTAACCTGCCCTGTATTTTTTCACAGCATGTATCCTCTCCCATCATACTGTCCAATTTATTTTTTTATCTTTGCTTTAAATTTTTACATGATTTTTCCCTCATCTGCACCAAGTAAACTCCACGAAGCCTCAAAGTGCATTCGTCACGTCCTCTAGAGAAGGCCCCCATGTGCTCGGAACTTGGGGGCTTGGGGGCTGGTGATGGGCAAAAGGCCCGAGGCTGGCAAACTTCACAAGCGGTTCTGTGTGCGTGGTGCTGCTGGAAGTAGACGAAAGCTCCCTGAACCGGAGGGATGGCGGGTAGGCCCAGGCCTCCCGCCGTCGGGCACACAGTCTGCTGAGAAGAACCTTGAGTTAGGGAGGAGTAAATATTAGAGCTTGAACATGTTTGAGATGTTCGGGCAGCCTGTCTGGGGAGCCTTGAGAAGGAAACTCAGACAGAGAAGGGATTCAGAGATGGACTCGACTCTGAATGGGCACAGGGATGCCGGGCCTGGACGACGAGGGAGTAGGAGGGGTGGACGGCAGCCATTGAGACCTCGTTCTGCCAAAGGCAGTGAGGAATAGTAACGGGCCTGGAGCAAACCCTGGCTCTGCCACCGGCCAGCTGCGCCCCTGGTCGATTCTCTAACCTCTCCCAGCCAAGTTCTCATCTGGGAAATGGGTCTAAATAAAACCCAACTGGAAGGGCTTGCATGTTAACAAAATAGATGAAATGTAACCAGGCACGTGCTAAGGATGGAAAGCCTGAAAGTCGCTTCCCAAAGCACGTTAAAGGCAGTAAACAAATCCAGCCTGAAAGCACGACAGGAAATAGAATCCCTTTCTCTTCTGATTCTCAAGGTACTGTTGAAATTCAAGGTCAGGCGTTTTCATCTGCACCCATTGCTTCTTCATTTTCTCATGGAGCATCTTCACACACAGAGCGTTTCTTAGTCTGTGCTTGTCCTTGCGGCACTCAAGGTCGTCCTAAAAGAAATATCCTGTTACGGAATTAGGAATTAATCATTAAAACAATGCCCACAGCACAGGGGACTTACTAGGGACAGGGTATTCTATATCCTGATTAGGGTGAAGGTCCACAGAGATATACAGTTGTCAAAAGTCATCCATTGGTACACTTAAGATGGGTGAATTTTTGTTGTGTGTAAATTACACCTCAATAAGGTTGATGAATTATATGATTTTTTTAAATAAAATAAAATGTGTCTCTACCCTCTTATTTTACATCATAGATGATTCTTCTGGTAAGAAAAGTTCTATATAAACAAGCTTTAAGTATAAAGAAATAAGGTTAATACCCTTAAGCTGTCATGAACATCAGCCTTATTATTTTATAATCAAATAGTCAAAAAAAGAATATCATATAGGACACAATCTATTGCCATGGGTAATTTACAGTCGTCTTTGAGAATCACATTTATCCCTTTGACTTAACCTTAAAAAATGACACGTTTGGGCCCAGGAAGAAGATAGAAAGAAAGCAGGAGGGAGCCAAGACCTCCCAGATCGCTCTCTACCCTCACTCAGGGAAAAATAGGAGGAAGGACTTGAAGAAACGTTCACTATCCAAAATTGAGACACACTTTTTCCTGGTGGTCGGTGGGCTGTCATCCACCACGCTCGAGAACGCTCCAACCCAGAAAAGCAGTACTCTGTCTCAGATCAAGACCTTTTTTATCTCTTTCAGAGTTGGGGAGTAGCAATGTTATTTAAATCAAAGGTGTAACTGCACTTTAACTTCTTGTTGCTTTTGCCCTTTTTAATCCTTTCACTTTTGAGGAAGTTCGCCTCAGTGAAGTCTCTTCCTCTTTGAAGAGGTAGGATGTTGGATACCCAGTGCCATGAACCACGGTGAGAACGCTCATTGCCTGGGCACCAGCGAACGGAAATGTGCTGAGTCCATGCAGTTGACACATAACCGACTGTCAAATCCACAGCTCTTAGCGATGGGAACGCCACACAGGTTCCGTGGTAGGGTCGGCCTCAAAATTTAGCACTACACACGTATAGGTCTAGGATAACATGACATATCACCAATCACTTCTTCAGGTACTAGTGATTTCACTTTTGACATTCAAATCTCTGAAGCATTGGAATTTATCCTGAGTACAGTAAGGGATAATATGGATGTAATTTACATTTTTCCAAAGGCTATCCATGTGTCTGAACATCATTTAGTTAAAGCCCATCTTTTCTCCCACTAAGATCTAAGATGATGCATTTATCACCCTAAATTTCCATATGCACAGGGGTCAACGTCTTGATTTTCTGTTCTGTTCCAGTGATGTGCTAATACTACCTTGCTCTATTTATAGAGACTTTATAGTGTATTTTAATGTCTGGAAGGGCTAGCCCTGTCCCCCAAACTAAATTCTTCTTTTTCAAGGTTGTCCTCTTTATTCTTACTTGTTTATTTTTCATGTAGACTTTATAATCAATTTATCTACCTTCAGGGGAAAAAATTGTTGGTTTTTATTTGGAATTACATAATATTTTGAAAATTGGGAGAATTGACCACTTTATATTGCTGAGTCTTCCTATACAAGAATATTGTATGTCTTCCAATTTGTTCAGATCTAATTGTGTGTATTTCAGGAGTGTTTTAAAGTATTTCATATGTAAATATATCTTACATAATTTATATATATTTTATACATTTGTACATATATAATTTGTTTTCTAATTAAACTTTCCATTTTGAGCTATTTGTAGAGTCACATGATGCAAGATCTGTGATAGCGTCACAATTTCACCCAACGATAGCGTCTTTCAAAGCTATGGTATCACAACCAGGATACAGACATCGATATACTCAAGATACAGAAGGTTTCCATTCCCACAATGATCACTCGTGTTTCCCTTTTGTAGCCACATCTATGTCCCTCCCTGCCACCACTCCCGCCATAACCCCTGGCCACCACAAATCTGTTCTCCATTTCTATAATTTTGTCATTTGAAGAAAGCTATAGAAATGGAATCATAAGAGTATGTAACATTTGGGGGCTTCTTTTTCACACTCGGCATAACTCTCTGGAGATTCACCCAAATTACTGAGTGTCTCCATAGTTCATTCCACTTTATTGCTGAATAATATTCCAGTATGGTTGTTTAACTATTCACCCATTGAAGGACCTACACAGTTCAAAGCCATGTTGTCCAAGGGTCAACTGTAGACACAAAAATCTGTAACAAAATATTAGCAAATAAAATTTAGCAAATACATTTTTTAAATGCACCACAACCAGCTAAGTTTTATTTCAGGATATAAGACTGCTTGGTTTTCTAAAATCAATCTAGTTAATCCACTATGTTAACACGTTAGCTCTTTTAAATAACACTTATAAGATAGTTTCAAAATAATAATTTTAATATTATGACTAAGAACAAAATGACTATATGATGTTTAAGATTTCTTTGTAACTCCCTTTGTACTTTGACTGTATTCCTCTAAACAAGCACAGAAACATAAATCATAAAAATCTTATGCTTTACGGACCCATGAAATGATTGCTTTCTCTATGTGGTTACGTTACCAATTTGACATATTTACAATTAGCCTCACTAGTTATGGCTTTCAATTTTAGGGCTTGCTTTTTTCGGTTAATTACATGACACATTTACAGGATTCGAAAATCAAGGAGGATTCGAGAATTAATGATTGAAGTCTCACTCCCCTTCCATCGTTGTTCTCCCTGAATTGTCCCCATAGGTAACCATGGAACCGCGAGCTTGTGGTTCATCTGTTTCTCTTCGGGTATATGTGTACATACCTATATCCTATTTCCCACCCACAGTGCACAAGAGGTAGGTTCTGTTTATTCTGTTCTGACTCTTGCTTTTGTTCACCTGATACAAGACCTTGGAGGTCTTAATGTTTCCGTACACAGAGACCTTCCTCTTTCTTGCGTAGCTTCAAATCCAGCCCTTTATTCACGGGTATTTCGGTTGTTTCCAGCCTTGTACTAGCACAACTAACTCTGCAATTGGTAACTTTGTCCTTGTGCAGGTATACCTTCGTGATAGATTACCAGAAGCGGGCTTGCCAGGTTGAAGGGTAAATGCAGCTGTCCTTTTGTTTGTGTTGCTTTTAAAAATGAAATCGTGTTTTTAATCTGAAAGCAATCTTTGCTGACCTCACCTCTGTTAGATGAAATAATGTCTCAAACAGGATGAGGCCTTTAGTTTTTTTCCCCTGTATCAAAAAGTAAATTTGTTTTGTATGATACTAATTACTCTGAAACCTCAAAATGATTCCCCTGTCCTACACCTTTGAGTCTTTTCTGTGTCTGGTCATTTGTTTTCACTGTCTTCTTATTCTTCAAGTGTGTCTGTGTGTGTGTGTCTGTGTGTGTATGCTCATGTGTGTGTGTCTCTGTGTGGGTCTGTGTGTATGCTCACATATGTGTTTGCGTGTATATGCCCCTGTTCGTGTGCATTTGTAAGTTCATTAATTTCAGGCATGGGAGGTGGTGCTTTAGGGTGGAAGGGCCTATGCCTTTTTCAGTATTGATACTTTGCGTTTTTAACTTTTTTCGAAATTTGTGGGTCTCCCGTTCGTATCTTTTAATCTACCAACAAAATAAGGGTCAAAGTTATTTATGTTGCTTAATGTAGCCAACTGGAGGTAAAGACACGGCAAAGGAGCTAGCAGCTTTACCCAGGGTTCGTTTCTGCGGCCCTGAGTGAGGACGGAGGTGGAGGTCCTTACTGAATTCCGCGGTGTGTGACAAGATCGCCTTTGTGCCCCCAGAACCCTCGCTAGACTGGCTCAAACATTCTCATCATCACCACCTTCACGGACCTTAGCTTCCTCGTGGTAGCCGTGTGCTGAGCTCAGGCACAGTTCCAAGTGTTTTATACAAATTAACCCGTTAAACCCTCAGGGCAACCCAAGATGTATAATAGGTGTGGGTAGTAGCCTAACTTCCAGTCATACACACCTCAGCACAGAGGGATTAAGCAACGCTGCCCGAGCCACACAGGGCAGAATGTGAGCTGGGAAATCAACTAGAGAAATATTAAAGGCCACGAATTCAGTTTGTTAACACGAACACAGGTACCACCTGCTCCAACAAGCTTCCAACCTCTGCCGTCCAGTCACACCCCCCCAGCCTCACCCGGGCCCCGCTCTGGCCTTTGCTGGCTCACCCTGTGCAGTGCTCTGGAACGTCTTCCAGTGTTCCCAAACTACCCACACACGTGGGCTGCAAACCCTGGCGCTCCCTCGTAAAGAACACAGAAAGCTCCGGGATGACCTCAGGCTCGCTCCATCCAATCCTGGGACCTGCCTGCCGCGCCCTAAAGTCCCGCTAGAGCGCCGGTGGTTACGGGGGGTAGGGACTAGGGTCTCCCCGCTCCAGGGTCCTGGCCTCAAAGAGCCAGGGTGGACACAGCCTCTCTTCTCTGGATGCGAGTTTCTCAACTTGAAATTGAGAGGACCCCCGAGCGGTTGTACAGCCTGAGATCCCGCCTGCGGACACAGCTGGCTTTCCCAGGAGCGCACCTGCTCGCATCTGCTGCACCTCGACGTCCCGCCCGCCTCGCGTCGCTTCCCCTTTCCTCCTCCAGAGGGCGCCATGGACCAAGGAGCCGCCGCTCCCTCTGCTACTTAGCGCAAATCTTGACACAGCAGGGAAAGAATTTAAAATACGCAACGTCTTTGGATTTTCCACATTATTCGTTGACTTCAACTCATGTTCTCTTTTGTGACTGTGGATGACCAAGAGCTGTGTGAAATTTTCACATGCATTCATGTAAAGTGACCTTTTTCTGAAAGGTTTGTTAGAAGGTGCAAATTTATACTCTCAAAGAAAGTTTTAATTTTGCCAGGACTATCGGCTTTTAGTATAAAGGCACAGGGATATTTTCCGCCACTAATCATGGCCGTGTTGTCACATATGGACTGAGGACATTAAATAGACAAATATTAAAGACCGCAAGTTCAACTTGTGACACAAATGGCTACCACCTACTCCGGCAGGACCTGTTGTATTTTCTTTGTCTCAGCAGCATGAAAATGTTGCTGACATTCTTTCCCTTCGCTGTTTTAGATCTTTCAAGATTCATGACGTATTAAGTCACACATTTAAAAAAAAGTATCAAATGTTGGATCAGGATAATTTCTATTCTAAGACATGGCTCACGTTGTGTTTTTCCCCACACTTAACAAGTGTGGTCCCTACAATGTTGGGATGTTCAGTCTGTGCAAACTCACAGCCAGAAGGATGAGCGGGCAGATGACAGAGACAGCCGCCAGCGCCAGTGGGAGGCCCTCCTGCGCCAAGGCCCGGGGAATCTATCAAGCAGGAGACGGCTCCGCAAACCACCCCCTTCCGGGCTCCTTTGGGGCACAGAATGGGCTCAGGACAGGAATGATGATCTTTACAAAAGAAGAAAGCTGTGGACAGGGAGAGGAGCGGAGCCCCAGGCGTATGGGACGCTGCAGAGGGAATGTCTTCCCAAGCACAGCAGCCCGCAGTCCAGACCCGCTCTGCCCGCAGAAGCTGTCACCAGGGCTGGGCCCGGGGAGCTCAGCCACCACGGAACCTTTGTTCTATTTCTTGGCTTTTTTCCTTCCTGGAATTCGGAGCCTGGCAACAGCATGGAGTCCTTAGCAGGTGGCTCAGCAAAGGCACCGGGAAACAGTCAGGAGGCCAAGGAGAGCTACAGGAAACACTTTCTTCGTGATTTTGTCCTTATTTCTCCTGTTTTTCTCCCACTGGCGGCTATATTAACCTCTTCTGGAGGTTAGCAGAATATTGTTTTTTTAATTGAGAAATATAATTCACATATCATAAAACTCACCCTTTTAAATTCACAAGGCTGTGCGACAGTCACCAGGATCAGTTTTAGACCATTTTCATTGCCCCCAAAAGAAGCCCCTCCCCATTAGCAGTCACTCCTGTTGCCCCTCCCCCCCTCGCCCCTGGCACCCACTAAGCCTCTCCTGTCTCTAAAGATGTTAGGGGCTGAACTGTGCCCTCCTCCTTCCCGCCAAATTCACATATTGTGGTCCTAGCCTCAGGACCTCAGAATGTGAGTGTATTTGGAGATGGGCCTTTAAAGAGAGGATCATTGAAATGAGGCCCTTAGAGTGGGCGCTAATCCAATCTGACTGCTGCCCTCATAAGAAGAAGAGATTCGGACACAGAAAGACCCAAGGATGCAGGTGCACAGAGAAAAGTCCATGTGAGGACACAGCGGGGAGACGGCCGTCTGCAAGTCAAGGAGAGAAGCCTCAGGAGAAACCAAACCTGCTGACACCTTGATCTTGGAGTGCCAGCCTCCAGACCTGTGAGAAAATAAGTGTCTCAGCCCCCCAGTCTGGTCTTTTGTTAGAGCATCCCCAGCGGACTAATACAATAGCCTTTCCTATTATGGATGCTTCATACGAATAGAATCACTTCATACAAATAGAATCAGATGTAGTTTTTCACTTAGCAAAAGGTGAAACTTTTCCAAGGTTCATCCGTGTTGTAGCAGATATATAAGAACTTAATTCCTTTTTATGGCTAACTAGTATTCCATCGTATGGATAGACCACATTTTGATTATCCATTTATCACTAGATGGACATTTGGGTTGTTTTCACTGTATGACTATTAAGAATAATGCTGTTACGAAAAGCATGTACGAGTTTTTGCATGAACATATATTTTCAATTATCTTGGGTATATATTAGAAGTGGAATTTCTGGGTCACACGGTGATTTGATGTTTAACTTTTTAAAGAACTGTCAACTGCTTTCCAAAGCGGCTGCATCATTTTACATTCCCACCGGTAACGTGCAAGGGCTCCAATTTCTCCATATCGTCACTAAGGCTTGTTACCGTCTGTCTCTTTTATTAGGCCACTCTAGTTAGTGAGACAGCTGGTTGTGCTTACGGTGTTCTTTTGGGTCGAGAATGGGGAACGTAACATAGTTTCCTTCTCTGTGCCTCCCTTTCCAATGTTTTCACAAACATCAGAAACATAATCGATGGTCGTGAGGCCCATTGTCGAATCTTACGTCATGGTTTTGTAGCTCATCCAGGTTGGCAGCGTTGACCTTGTCTAAGTGTGCGTGTGCGCACGTGTGTGTGCGCGTGGGGTGTGTGTGTGTGCACGCACAGACATGTACATGTGTGTCCTTATCCCACGGGAAGAGATCATCTCCTGCTCAGAGTGACTTTGTCGGTTCCCTGGACCATCCTCCCCACACAAGGTTGCAGACTCAGCTGGTGCTTGACAAACACTGCGAGCTTCTGGGATGGGCTCTTCTAGAGAGGCTCTGAGAGCCCACTCCCACCGTGACGGTCCCCGGGCTGCCCCTCTCGCTGCCCTTCCAGAACACAGCTCTGTCGCCCCTTTACTCCCTGAGACTTGCTGCCATGGAAGTTCCTCTGCCCCTGTGACCTGCGCCCCTACACCTCCCCAGCTCAGGCTCAGGCGGCGGAGCCCGGCCGCCCACTGCCTTTGCTGCAGCGTCTGCTCCGTGGGCCCCTCCAGCCCCCTTCTCAGCATGCGCCTTTCTGGGCCTTCCCCACCCCTGGTCCTTATCTGCATCCCTGCTTCGTTTTCCTCCATACTGCTTATTACATCTTAGCAAACTATTTATATATATATAATTCACTTGTGCGAGATTTTATGTGGTTTCATAAATGTTTTACTTTTCTGACTTCCTGGCCGTCTCCCTCTGCCAGAATCAATGCCCACCAGACCTGGGATTTGCGTTCTGTTCACCTGTTGCATCTCTACCACCAGAACACAGAAGGGGCACCATGGTGTTCCTTGAGCTGAATGTGTGTTACACTGCTCAGAGGAAGAAAGAAAACCCAACAAGCTGATGAAAACCCTGCTCACTCTCGTGATAATCCTAATCCCGTCAGAGGAGAAAATGAGAGGCAGTAGCTTCAAGTTCAGGTAACCCAGCGACTCTGATCATCTTAAAGGAATGTGTTTAAACTTTGATCATGAAATACCATAATAGAATTGAAATCTTTTCATGTCAAACTTGAATCTGTGCTTTTAAAGCAATTATTTAAAGTCCTTGAGATCTCCATAAACTTCTTCCTGACCCGTGTTGGGCTTCGCCCTGGTAACAAAAATGGGAGGGCTTCAGAGGAAGAAAAATCTTAAGATACAACAGGTGGGAAATGTCACACATGATTAAAGTACAAATATACGCAGACCTTCTATTTCACAAGCAGCAACATTCCAAATGATGTCACAGAGGTTTACGAAAAGAAATCATCACCACGTTAAACCCACACGTTTCTTTCCCAGTGCTGCGTCAGAGCACCGTGGTCTGGTCAAAACAGGACTAAAGCCAGCACAACCAAGGCGTTTCTGAAATCTATTCTTTAGCATCGTTACTCTCACAGAGCCCACTGCTGATGACAGAATTAACCTCTGAACATCTGAGGTCTGGGTACACATTACACCAAAAACAAGCTACAGTTCATAAAGGAAAGATGGCAACAGTAATTGGACTGCAACTCTGACGAGCTGACTTGCCTTCACTGAAAATTCCGATGTTGACGTCTTAACCCCCAGAACCTAGAAGGTAACCTCACTTGGAATAGGGTGGCTGGAGATGTAAGTAGCTAGGATGAGGCCATACTGGAGCAGGATGGGCCCTGATCACATATGACTGGGGTCCTTATAAACAGCAGAAACTTGGCCACAGACACACCCACGCAGGAGAGCGCCACGAACGTGAAGGCGGACTTGGGGTGCATCTACAGCTCAGGGTCACTGAGGATCGCCAGGGGCCGGGGACGAGGCCTGGGGCAGATTCTCCTTCACAGCCTCAGCGGGAACCAGCCCTGCCCACACCTCGCTCTCCAGAATTATGAGACGATAAAGTTCTGCTGTTGAAGACACCCAATTTGTGTCACTTCGTTACAGCAAACTAATATAGTACCCATATCTGAAATTCAGGTATCTTTGTCTACTTGACTGGGGGAAGCTATTTTTAAAATCATGGAATATTCTGTGTCAAATTTTGACCTGAGGGTTGGTGCTATGAATGCCACTAATTTAAGGAAGGAGAAACCTAAACTGTTAAACTCTGAGGAAAAAAATGAGTACTGAGATCCCAAATCAAGGAAACTGCAATTCCATTTGTGTGGCCGCACTGTCACCTTGGAGACAGGAGACCTGAAGGGCCAGAGACACATGGAGGCTGCTTCTGGGAAAGCCACCCCTGCTTCACGAATGTCCTCGAGACACTGGCTGGCTCTTCTTCTAGAGGGGCGGCCACGGGCTCAGAACAAAAGGATCTACATCCTGCATCCGTCCAGTGCAGAAGTGCAGCCCTGGCCGTGGCTCAGAGGGACCGTGATGAGGGGCACAGGGACGTCCTCTAACAGTCCAACCAAGGACGTCAGGAATGTCTCTGAGATGTTAGTTTATCACAGATTCGTCTCCTGTTACATTAATAAATACTTCTTAAGGCTTCTGTTTGTTTTGTTTGTCGTTTGTTTGTGGCCTGCTAGTCTTGGGATAAGATGTGGAAGTTCACCACTTGCTGGGTAAAGCAGCTCCCAATCCATTTCTATCTTCAACTTGCCTCTCCTTTGAGGATCCCCTCGGTTCTAGAGGCCGCACCTGTCTTCTCTGCCCGCATTCCAGTCGTTAAGAGCGTTCAGGGCACACAGAGTAGAGGGCTGTGAACCGGCAGCCCTCAGGACGTGGTCCAGTGTCGCCAGAATCCCCAAGGCCCTTCCGAGTAGTGAACCGGCAGCCCTCAGGACGTGGTCCAGTGTCGCCAGAATCCCCAAGGCCCTTCCGAGTAGTGAACCGGCAGCCCTCAGGACGTGGTCCAGTGTCGCCAGAATCCCCAAGGCCCTTCCGAGTAGTGAACCGGCAGCCCTCAGGACGTGGTCCAGTGTCGCCAGAATCCCCAAGGCCCTTCCGAGTAGTGAACCGGCAGCCCTCAGGACGTGGTCCAGTGTCGCCAGAATCCCCAAGGCCCTTCCGAGTAGTGAACCGGCAGCCCTCAGGACGTGGTCCAGTGTCGCCAGAATCCCCAAGGCCCTTCCGAGTAGTGAACCGGCAGCCCTCAGGACGTGGTCCAGTGTCGCCAGAATCCCCAAGGCCCTTCCGAGTAGTCCGGGAGAGCAAACCAATTTGCTCCAGAGTCAGAAATTTTTCTTTCTTTCACTCTCATCCCGTCGTGAGTGTACATTAGAGTTTTCCAGGGGCTTTATGACATATGATTTTCTAACAGATCAAATGAAGAAGCAGGTATGAGAATATGGCTCTTTCTATTAAGCCAGACATTTAAAGAAATTTGCAGAAACATAAAACAACGCCATTTTTCTTTGGTTTGGAAAATATAGCGGGTTTTTTTCGTAAATAAATTTATGTTGATCGCAGTGGCTTTATTACTGTCTCAAAATAAATTAACGAGTTGACTGAAAAAGAGAGAGAGTCCATCGTGGGTGACATCACCCAGAAGCACGTGGACGGCTGGTGTCCCTGGGCCCCGCTTCGCACCATCGTTGGTCACCGAGGCAGAGAGAGGCCAGCGGTTCAGTGTGAGCGGTGCAGGCAGGCTCGTCACCTGCTGGCCTCTTGGCCAGCCCGTCCCACACGGGGACCGGGTGACGTCCGCGTCTGTCTGGGCAAGGCCCGCCCTGTTCCCCCGCACCTTGCCCGCCTCCCCCTCCTCCGCTGTCACCTGGAGCGCCTCCATCAGAAGCAACGCCCCGGGCCACGCCGCGTGCGCACCCTGCTTTGCCTCCGTCCTCGGCCCTTCAGCCCTTTGCCCTCCACGCTCGCCCGCGCCAGGGCCGCTGTCCGCACCTTCGGTGGCCAGGCCGAACCCCTGACGCAGCCCGCCGCCGTCCTCTCGCTCGCATCTGCGCGCGGACCCCGCCGACCACCTTCCCCGCGGCCAGCCTGCAACGCAGCAGGGGTCCCGCACCGCGGGCAGCTCGTGATCCCACCGCCCAGCGAGGTCTCCAGCTCCCAAGTCCACTTCCTGTGGCCTCTCTCCTCCCTGCACTGCTGGCTGCGCACCCCCCCACCCCCACCCCCACCCCACCCCCCACCCCCCCACCCCCACCCCACCCCCCACCCCCCCACCCCACCCCCCCACCCCCACCCCACCCCCACCCCCACCCCACCCCCCACCCCCCCACCCCCACCCCCACCCCCCGCCCCCCCACCCCACCCCCCACCCTCCCCACCCCCACCCTTCCCCACACCCCCTCCCCCCCACCACCCTCCCCCACCCCCCACCCCCACCCTCCCCCACCCCCCACCCTCCCCCAGCCCCCCATCACCCCCCCAACCCCGCTGGATGATGAGACCTCAGTTTCTACTTCACAGGGAGAAGCCGGCCCCCCGCAGAGCCCTCCACTCCCCGTCCCATCGCCGCGCCCGCCTTGACCCGGCCCTCCTCCAGCGTCCTCTTCCCTCCCGTTATCCCCCCTCCTCACGGGCGTGCCCCCACCTTCCCACCTCCCCGGGGCCTCGCTCTGTCTTCTCCCGCCGTAAGCCTCTCTCTGTCTGCGTTTCTCTTCATCATGATTTAAACATGCTCAAACCTCTTCCATGTTAAAAAAAAAAAAAAGAAAAAGAAAAGAAAGCCGGCATACCCCGCACCAAGACCCCGGCAGCCGCTCCCTTCCCTGCAGAGGGGAAGCTGAGAGCGCGGCCCCTGCAGCTGCTTCCAGCCGCATGTCTCTTGTCCATCTGTCCACCCTCCCCAGTCTCGTCTTCCTTCCCCCAGTGCACGGACATGGCTCTTGCAAGGATACTGGTGATCTGCATATAGTTAAATCTGTGGATGCTTCTTGGTCCCTATCTCACATCTGATGCTGTTACCCAAACACCCAACTCTCACCCAGTGACTTCTGTCTCACTCCATCCTCACACCGGCCTCTGCCCCCCACCTGGAACCCCCAGCCCCCCAGAGCCCTCCCCTGTCCTGTCGCTGTCGCTGGAATTCTCCAGACACCCCGCCCTCCAGACACTGTCTCACCTTCTCTCTCTTCAATATGTAACAGTCACTGGGTGGAAATAGTTGGACATCTCAGACACATCTGGAAGGCAACACAGCCCAAACTGACTCACAGGCACACACCGTCCCCGGCGTGCTCCTGCCGGGGGCACAGCCCCTGGTGATGCAGCATCGGAGCTGGGAGCCTGGTGACTGTGCTCGGCCCCTCCCTCCTTGGCCCTCAACCAGTTCAGCTCTGTCACTTCTGCGTCTGTACCCCCTGAGACCCGTTATCCCCTCTGCATCCCCTCGACACCACATCAGTTCAGGCCTTGCTCACCTGGGCAAATCCCACCACCTGGACTTCCGGCCCTTGGTCTCCAAACCAGTGCCCACTCCTGGCCTCAGAGCAGTGTCTCCAGGACAATGGCCGCATCACATCAGCGCCCCATTTAAAAAATATCCCGTGGCCTGCTGCTCCCAAATGCTTTAGTGTGACCTAATGTAGTCCCTAATCATTTAGCAGCTCCCATCCCGCCCCCCCATGCGCAGCCCTCTCTTATCTCTGTGTTTTCAACTGCCCTTCTCTGTGCCCGGGAGGGAGGATCACCAGGCTTCTCCTGCTCGACTCCCTCTTCCTCAGGGAAACCTTCGTTGTCCTCTCCGTCCTGGCGGACTGGCCTCCCTGACGTGCTCAAGGCTCTGGGCCCCCCAGCTCTGCGTGCACCACACGCGTGCAGCTGTGCAGTGTCACACCCGCCCCCAAAGCATGTCGTTGTGAGCAAACTGACACCCTGTCTCGTGCTGGAGGAGAATCTCCTTCTGGATCACACAGCTTCAGTTATGCTGCCGAATTTCCCTCTTTGAGGATGTGTGTGTGTGCACGCACGTGCACGTGTGCCCTGGCCAAGGTGTGGTCAGACTCTTCCCTGGTTTTGTTTACATTCTGTGACGGCAGCTCTGTTCCCTGCAGAAGCCCAAGAAAGGGAGCTGTTCCCAGCTGGCTTCCGGATGCAGCCTTATCCCTCCATCTTTAACCCTTTATCACCCTCCCCGCCCGCCCCCATTTCCCAACCTGCCACCTGAACCCAGGGAGAGAACGTATCCTCTGTCTGTGGTTCTAGTGGTTTGTTTCCACCAGGTGCCTGTCAGTCCCTTCCCTGCAAGCAAGGTTCTCACCCCAACCCATGAATGTAGCCATAGCGCAGGATGTACAGGACAGGCGCCATCCCTGAAACGAGAACAGACAGCAGACGGGATGCCCCTCTCGCTGGCGACTGTCCAGACGCCCCTCGAGTCCAGATTCCTTGGATTTCGGCAACTTCATTTCACTGCCAGGAAACCAGTTTTCAACTTTTCAGTATTTCTATTTCGTCCCCTACCAACTAAAACATTCAGATTTTCATACCAACGGTATTTCGTAGAAGAAAATAGTCTTAATTGAAGGCATGGCTATTAAAAGCATTATAATTATTATGCTATTTTCTGTGTGACGGAGTATTAAATACTCCCTTTTCTGTAGTTAACTTTCTTGAAAAAAATTTATCTGAGTACGTAATTTGTCAATTTTAAGGTGTTGGAGCTAAATTCCTGAAGTAACATGGTTATCTCTAACAATAGTGATTACATAACATGCATGAATATGTTTGTGACTCTTAAACGCTGTAACCGAAGAAGATTTCAGCTCTCACATCTATCCTTTTCTTCTTTTCGGCATCAGATACTGATTCTGAGTGAATGGGATGCCACTGGCTCAAAATTTCATGGAGGTTTCCGTAGTAGCACAAGTCCAGAGCTCCAAGACCCAGTTCCCTGTCTGGTGAGAGTTTGAGAAATTGAACTGTTGCTTTGAAAGAGAATTTATGCAACTATAAATGCCAATATCCCGCTTTCCAAAATATTTGCAAAGCCAGTTTCCTGCACAGGGACACTGCATGGGGACACGGTGCTCCCAGCAGAGGGAACCGTGCGGCCAAGGTCACTTCGTGTCATGAAGGACAAGGACTCCACCACAAACTGCAGATCCCGTTTCTGCCCCACAAGCTGTTCTTGAAACTTGGGGAGGGACGTGGCAGCTGTCTGTGTGCAAGAGAGTTGGGGGGACTTTGAGTCCTGTGTGGAGAGGGGATCAGAGCGGCTCGTGGGGTTGCATCACTTGCTTCTAAGCGATAGCACTTAGGTACCTTGGCCTCTGCTCCTAAGGGATTGTCATGAGCTGGCCTTTCACAGCAGGTCGGTGGATTCTACATTAAAAGCTGATGACTCGGGGCTTCCCTGGTGGCGCAGTTGTTGAGAGTCCGCCTGCCGATGCGGGGGACGCGGGTTCGTGCCCCAGTCCGGGAAGATCCCACGTGCCGCAGAGCGGCTGGGTCCGTGAGCCATGGCCGCTGAGCCTGCGCATCCAGAGCCTGTGCTCCGCAACGGGAGAGGCCACAGCGGTGAGAGGCCCGCGTACCGCAAAAAAAAAAAAAAAAAAAAAAGCTGATGAAGAACCTAGGGGTAAGACGGGAATAAAGACACAGACCTACTAGAGAATGGACTTGAGGATATGGGGAGGGGGAAGGGTAAGCTGGGACAAAGTGAGAGAGAGGCATGGACATATATACACTACCAAACGTAAGGTAGATAGCTAGTGGGACGCAGCCGCATAGCACAGGGATATCAGCTCGGTGCTTTGTGACCGCCTAGAGGGGTGGGATAGGGAGGGGAGGGAAGAGATATGGGAACATATGTATATGTGTAGCTGATTCACTTTGTTATAAAGCAGAAACTAACACACCATTGTAAAGCAATTATACTCCAATAAAGATGTTAAAAAAAAGAAATTAGAAACTAAAAAGTAAAACTGACAAAAAACATTTGTTATTATAAAAAAAAAAAAAAGCCACTGACTCATCGTGGGATTGCTGCTTAGCTCTGTCTCCAGCAGGTACTATGTCATCTTTCCTGATGGTGGTCAGCACAGCCCAGTGGCCAGGGAGCAAGGCTGGTGGATGGGCCGGGAGCCAGTCACCTCCCCTGTCCCCTCCCACAAGAAGTGAGGTCATTGCCGACTGCAGCTGTTCCCACACACCCCTAGGGAAGCCTTGTTTCCCCAAAGAAAGATGGCATTATTATCGACTGTGTTTGTCACATCCAAACTCAGCATTCCCTTGCTAAACTCCAGGACCTTTTATATTTTCACTTTAGAGGGAATCTTTGTAAATGGTGCTCTCCGTTTCATTTCATCAGAATTCCTGCCTGTGCTGGGTCTCTGGACAGCTCAGACCTCATCGCTGTGGAGGTGATGAGGGTGAAAAAGAAAAAGACAGAAAGGTGAATGGCTTGGATGTTTAGCTGGACTATAATACCAATGACTAAAGCGAAATATTGCTGCCATTTCAAAACAGACAGTCATACTCAGCCTCAAGGATGGATGGGAAGGAAAGAGATTAAGTGGGAAAAGAAAGAAAGAAAGGAAGGAAGGAAGGAAGAAAAAGAAAGAAAAGGAAAGAGAGACAGAGGAAGGAAGAAAGGGAAAGAAAAAAAAGACAGGGTAGAAAAAAAATGGAGGAAAGCACAGAACCAGCTTTTGCAATTTGAAATAAATATTACACTCCTGTGAGAATTCTCATAATTTTGTGCTTCTTTGCAGAGTTTTATTTTTTCAGTAAGTAATTATACTAATGGCTCTGGGCCCCTCCTGATTTACAATGGCTCTGGGCCCCTTCTGATTTACCATGTAGATTACCTACAACCTAGAAGCTTGTAGCACTAAATTCTAAAAAGAAAGCAGAAGAATTTAAATTGAATGAACTCAATTTTGAAAACACAAATAAAGAGAAATTGAAATGCATTTCTAGACAAAAATGTTTTGACAATGTACCTAAACTTTCTAAATTGGAGGAAATCTCCCCAGAAAACTTTCTAAACTTTGAGGTGAACTGCTTTGGGAGACTTGGAAATCCTAAAAATATTAACTCTTATCCCTGAAAACAAAATGTTTTTCAAGAAAAGCAAAAGGAAGAAAGCAATGACGTTCTGGTGCCTTTGCGGACCAGTTAGAGCCCTACAGTAAAGGCTGATGTATTTCAGCCTTAACTTTACTAAAACCTCAGGGTTGGAAAGCAAAGTTCTCGTTTGCAATTGGACGCTCCTTCCTCCCTGAGAGGGGAAGCAGTGGATGTCGGGGAAGCCCCCGGCCTGGCTGCCCAGGCCCTGCCGCCTCAGCCGGGACCACAGGAGGGCACACCGTGAGTCTGTGCCTCAGTTTCCCCCCACCTGAAAGACGAAAGAAAGAAAGTGAGCCTCTGACCCCCTGGAAGTCTGTGAACCAACAGGCGTGAATTCAGAATCGTGGGCTGTTCGCCTCCCTTAGCTGATCCTTCCTCCTGCTAGGCCTCGAAGCTGAGGACGGGAGAGCCAAACAGGACGCGGAGAGAAGGGAAGCCTGAGCCCCCCGCACCGGGCGCAGGCACGTCAATTTGGGCAGTTTTCCAGACCTCAAGTCTGCAACCCCTCGCTCCACGTATCCAATTCAGGGGATCTGGCCAGCATTTTGCAATGTAATAGAAGAGAAAACAATGTAACATATATTCTATATAACGTAAATGTAACAGGGCAGAGACTGCATTTCACATAGTAAGGGTGAGGGTGGTATCATTACATTTTGGTTGTTTCAGACACACACAGTCCCAGTGTAGAGCACATTTCCTCTGCAGGTCACAGTGAAGGTGCGAGGGGGCCGGGAGAGGCTCCCGCGACCCTCTAACCACAAGAGGACACTCTTACCCACCGAGCAGACAGAAATCAGGCTGTGCGTGTGCAGACTTGGCCTTTCCCTGGGTTGCCATGGCAAACTGCTCCCGCAGCCTCCACATTTGCAGGATCCCGTCTTTCTCCCCGATGGGCCTGTGAGAACCCGCTGTCTGGGGGCTCCATGCATCCCCGGCCCCTGACACCCACAGACCTGGGGGAAGAGGGAGCCCGATGGGAAGCCCCCGGGCCGAAGCCAGCACAGGAGACCCGCCCCGGGGCCCAGCGATTCGTTCTCATCAGCAGGCAAAGCTCTACTGTCGTGTTTTCTCCTGTTGCACGAGAAATGCGTTTACAGGGATCGGAGGGGGTGGGGTGGAAAGAACAGAAGACAGTCCCCGTTTCCCTGGCGACAGCCTGAACCTGTGGTGCAGGATTGGACAGCAGCCTCGGGCCGGGGCTCCCCAGCCTCTCTGATGAAAGGAGAGGGCACTGAGCGCCATTCCTCACGCTCCAGAGACGGAAGGGCCACAAAAGCAGCCCCTGGGGACCACTGTAAAGTGGTCTCATCGAGACGTAGATTCAGTATTTCTATTCAGAGCCTGCTTCATCTTCACGACCCAGTACCTGCATTTTCATCTCTCAGTCACTGAGGAAAGAAGACGCCTTCATAAGGACAAAAATACCAGAGACAAAGGAGATTGTTTAAGAAAACCACATCCAACAACTGCATCTGTGTAAGCGTAGTATGTTCTAAATCTAATTCCCCCTCATCAAATATCTGGCGCCTTTTCAGTGAGTTCAGGGACTCCTTAAGTTAGAATGAGGCTAGTCATCAGAAAACAACCAGTTTTTTAAACGGGCAAAAGACGTGAATAGACGCTCCTCCCGAGAAGACCAAGGGCTGGCAAATGAAGACGGCGTTCAAATCGGAACCAAGGTGAGACGCTACCACAGGCTTAAGAGGACAGCTAAACGTCGACAGGCGGCCACACCAAGTGTGGGCCAGGGCGTGGAATTGTGCCTCCGGGTGCGGATGTGAAACATGCAGCCACTCTGGAAACCAGCTTCAGTTTCTTAAAAAGTTAAACGTACATTTACCATTTGAAGCTCTTTTCTACTTCGAGGTATTTACCCAGGAGAAAGTGTATGTGCCTATGTGTACATGCGTGTTTATAGCAACCTTACATGTCACAGCCAACAACTGGAAATGACCCAGCGTCCATCAAGAGGCACGTAGACAGCAGAGCTCGTAGGCCACACGACGGAATGCTACCCAGCAGTGAAAAGGGGTAAGTCATTGATACACCTGGCACCCTGAAACAAGACCGATTCTCCAAGAGCAAAAAAAAAAAAAAAACAGACAAAGAAAAGTAAAGAGTGCGGGCTTCCCTGGTGGCGCAGTGGTTGAGAGTCCGTCTGCCGATGCAGGGGACACGGGTTCGTGCCCCGGTCCGGGAAGATCCCACATGCCGCGGAGTGGCTGGGCCCGTGAGCCATGGCCGCTGAGCCTGCGCGTCCGGAGCCTGAGCTCCGCAACGGGAGAGGCCACAACAGTGAGAGGCCCGCGTACTGCAAAAATTAAAAAAGTAAAGAGTGCATGTGGGAAGATACTTCTTGGATAGAATTCTAGAAAATGCACACTAATCTATTGTGACAAAAGGTCAATCAGTGGAGGATAAGGGGGAGGATTTCCAAAGGGACACAAGGAGATTTAGGGGGTGACGACACATCTACTGTTTGGAACACGGTGATGGTTTCGCAGGTGCACACACGCGTCAAAACTGACCAAAGTATATGGGTTTACGTAAGTGCAGTGGATTGTATGTCAATGACACAGCAAAAAGCTATAAAACAAAAACCCTCCTTTGCCTCTCAGGCTCCTCTTACCCCTGTCAACCATCTTATTCCCTCTAAAGATGACATTCACCTCCTTCACCAGCTCGCCTCTTATTTATTGCCACTGTGATCTGATTTCTACCCTCGCAGCTCTACCGAAACCACTCTCACAAAGGCCACTAATTATCCGCGGAGTGTGAGACCCTTCTCCCACCAGCTCGTTGTGGCACCCGACCCCTTGGCCCTCTCCTGTTTCCTCCCTCAGCTGCTGGTCCTTTTGTTCCCCTCCTGTCTCCGTGGCCTCTCACCTCCGTCTACCTCGTGGGTCCTCCCACTTGCTCACGTGCAGTTGGTTAGTCGGGGCTCTGTTCGGCCCTTTGGCCCTTCTGCCGTGACCCCCAGGATGCTGAGGGGGCCACACCCCAACTCCACATCCATCGGGAGGTCCCGTCAGCCCCCGGAGCCCCATGCGTCCACACCTGAGCTCCTTCTCTTCTCCTGAGGGTCCCCCGCACACCAACATTCCCTGTCTCGGGCAATATCACACGATCAACCAAATCAGAAAACTGGGGGTGCTCGGACACACCTCCCCCTGCCCGTAATCAACCAGCACATCCTGTGAAATCCCCCCACAAGGAGCGTTCAGATTCAGTCCCTCTGCTCCAGGTGCACCGCTGCCCTTTGTCTCGGCCCTCACCCTCTCTAAGCGGCCTGCCTAGATTCCTCCGCCTGCCAGAGCGATCTTTCCAGAAGGGGAATCTAATCACCCTCTCCGCGCACTTACAAAGCTTCCTTTCCCAGCTCTTCCCATCTCTGCAGCACTCAAACTCTAACGTGTGTAAAATCATCTGGGAAGATTGTTGAAAAGACAGTGTCTAACCTCACATCCCAGAGGTTCTGCTCCAGGAGCTCTGACGTGGGCACGGGAACCTAACACTTTAACAAAACTCTCGAGTGGGGTGGGGAGGCCGCAGGCAGGAGGATGGGGGCATGCTTGTGGTGTCCAGTGAACAGAGGCGGGATGCTGGTCAACATCTCCCAGCACGCGGGGCAGTCCACCCGCCCACCAGCGCCGGGAGCTCTCCGGCCTAAGGCATCAGTGTCTGGACTCAAAGTTACGCTGAATTCATACTCCTCTTCTGTTCCCTATCTCTTTCAAACAACTCGCTGGACCGTTTTTCTGGTGATGTAATTGTGTTTAAGGGAAGGAATTTTTTTAAAACAACAGTGCATCTTTTTTTTTGGTACTAATCTTTAAACTAGCCAACATTTTCCACCTGATTCTTGTTAACCTTTCTGTAGAGTAGAATAAAGTCTGCAATCTGGTTACTCTTTTGAAAAAAATAAAATAAAATAAAGCATCAGCGACATGGAGGTTGGGGGCTCCATCCCCTCCTCCGCAGGACACATGAGGCCCTCCGGCTCCCCTGAGCGCTGTCCCCGGGGAAGACCCTCAACAAGACCCATGGTTGGTTGCTGTCCCCATTCATCGTGCTCGTCAAAGCCCCCGCCACCTTCTTTCCAAATCCCCGGTCCTGGCAGCTTCAGCCAGGCGTGGGACCTGCACCTGCCCAAACAAGAGCTTTGGCTTGGATTGTGATTCCCGAGGGGGTGACGCAGAGGGTGTGGTGGCCAGGATGCAGCGGGGCGCCTGCACCCCAGCAGAGCAGGGTCAGTGGTGGCGCTAGATGACTCTCCCTGTCTATGACTTTGCCCACACCCGGTCTCCTTCTGTCGCGCTCGCTACCTAGACCCCTTGTCGGCTCTGTGAGCTGCTCACCGCCCCTCCAGTCAATTCTCTTTTTTATGAAGTTACTCAGAATTAGTTTCTACTGTTTGTAGCCAAGAGTCTCACTGGTACAGCCCTTGTTACTCAATGTGTCTGGCACTAAAAAGAACTCAATAAATATTTGTTCCATAAATGTCATTACTAAGAAGGAAAGTGAAAAGAATGCATGGTTACATAAAACCAGGGAAATCTGGACGTTCCAGTCCACCAGCAAGGCAGCAGTCACCCTTTCAGTGGATGTCATAGCATCGTGGATGGGGCATGACGGTTATTGCCCAAAAATACAGTTGGCCTCTGTACTACCACGCTGGCTTTTCAGAGTAAACGGAAGATGGATTAGATTATAGCCTCATCCCAAAGCTAAGGAAGTATTTTCCAAAACAGAGTCAGAAAAAAGGAAAATGACCCTGCAAAGGATGGGTGCTGTGGTGGACACACGCACCTCTGGGGTTAAATCCAACGAGCCCACACTTGTTGTGCACATGAAATAAGCAGGAAGAATGACTGGGAACTGTGTAAAACTAATGATTTAACTGAAAACAACACAGAAGAATATTAAATAGAGTGGGGCTTAATGATAGAGATACGGTGAAGCCTGAAGCAAAGGTCCAATAAAAAGTGTGCCGTGCAAGTCTCCTAATCCGGATAAATTCTCTCCTCCGGTTTGTCAGGAGCTGAGTTCAGTCTCCTAAACATAAAAAAAAAGTCACATTTAGAAGATTCTAAGATTCTATGCACATGTGCAAACACACAAAGAGGCAAAGGTCTTTCTTCAGAACAATGATGCTCAAGTGTGGTTCATGGGACATAAGTACAGAAACTGACAGTAAGGAATGAGAAACTGTTTAGAAAATTGAATGTAGATACTTTACACCTGTGAAATTAATAAGAGAAAATGTTGCCTTGCATTTTGTAGGTCTTTTAAAATTTCATTGAAATTGAGAATAGAAAAAAACCTGATTCTTCACCCCAGGCAACTTGAGAAGCAAAGATACCATATAAAATAATGGGCTGGGCTTCCCTGGTGGCGCAGTGGTTGAGAGTCCGCCTGCCGATGCAGGGGACACGGGTTCGTGCCCCGGTCCGGGAAGATCCCACATGCCGCGGAGTGGCTGGGCCCGTGAGCCATGGCCGCTGAGCCTGCGCGTCCGGAGCCTGAGCTCCATAACGGGAGAGGCCACAGCAGTGAGAGGCCCGCGTACTGCAAAAAAAAATAATAATAAAAAAAAATAATGGGCTGATCGATGGAAGTAATAGTTTGTAGAAAATCGGTCAGATCAGTATTTCACTTCTAATAGAATAATCTTCAGGGGGCAAAGCTTAGAATGAAAGTACTAAGACGGGGCAAAGCTTGATGTGGAAGAGTGAGCTGTTTGATATTCTGTTACTCTTCCCCCGGGTGTTTCCCTCCCAGGAAAATGAAGAACCTTCCAGAAGGCTGAGCCAAAAACCAGAGAACACGGCCTGGGACCTACTTCCAGGAAGAGAAGCCGCAGAAGCTAATCGAGGAACAGTCCATCCCTCTGCCCCCGGCTGCACTGCCCCTGGGATTTCAGAATCCTCAGTCCTGGAAGTGGAGCCTGGGGGCCCGGGGAGGGCCCTGAAGTCAGGCACTGGGCCTTGGCCAGCGTGTGCCCGGGGGGACTGTCACCAAGTTGCACCACAGTCCTTTCCTCTGCCCTAAGCACCATCCCTGCCAGGCTTCTCCGCCAGCCCCAGGCCCCTCGAAGGGAGACGCTGAGGAGGGGGCAGCCTGGCCTACGGCTGATGTGACTCAGACGCCACCACCGAGCTGTAGGGATCAACACCCCAGAACGACCACACTCAGTGGACACTCTCACCACAGGATCAAAGCTCTAACCCTCCCTGTTGTTTGCAAATGTATTCACACTGAACTTGGATACATCCAGGGTAGCATGGCGCAATCCACCTCAGCTTGTGTGCTGCAGCGGGGAGGGAAACGGAGGCTTTTGTCTGCAGTGAGGCGGGGAGAGGGGAGCCATGCCTGCGGTCACAGCGTGCGGGCCAGAGGCACAGGGTGTCTCCTGCGGGGACTCAGGTTTGAACGTCGGTGAAGCACAGTCTGGCAAGTCACAGGACAGAGCCCATGGCCCAGCGTCAGGCGCACAGAAAGGAAAACCTAAGCCGCCTATTCTGAGGTTGATGGTGTAAAACTGGACAGAATGAGCCGACGTAGAACTGGGTCGTGAACTGTGAGGGAGGGTCCACAGGCAGCCACTCCTGTGTCCCGGGAGCCACTGCAGCGCCTTTGATTCCTAAGTGGGAGCGAGCTTGACTTCCGAACCTGATGGCACCTGAGGGAGGCTTCAACATGGCCGGGGCAGGGCAGGGTCTCTCTCCACCAGAGCAGCCACCGTGACCCCTATGTCGGGACCCACAGAACACCAACGACCATCTCCAGATGAATCCTTCTAGCCCCCAGCTATGTGACCTCAAGCCTTCATCTTAGGTAGGGGACCAAGAATTGGGAAACGGTTCAGCCGTCTTCTTGGAAAGTGTCCTCCTCCAGAGTAGGATATGCACCATCTCAAGGGACCTCGGTCAAGATGTTTCCATTTGCCCGACACACAGGCCAAGCTGCAGGTTTCTCAAGAGCTCCACCCATGTGACCAGGGACCGCCCAGATGCTGTGGGTCTCCACCTACTTACGTGCAGACATTTCAGGTCAGAGGAAGAGGCCCAGCTTAGGGACAGATGGGTGATTTGAGCCCCATACCCTCAGGAGCACCCATGACTTCCATGAGGCCCGGGAACACAGGGAGAATGCGGGAAGGAGCCTGGAACCATCTGGTCTCTTCACAGATTACACGTTCACAGTTAGAGAAACTCCAGTCTCCAGGGCCCACATCTTCTGAGAAGGGCCATATCCAGAGCTCCAAAAACATCATATACAATTCGAAGATGCTCTGTGGATCCTTACACCACCCCTTCCAGGCCCACCTTCACTCACATGCCTTCTGCTAACGCCCTGGGACTCAGCACCAGCTGGGAGGGTCATCGCCAAAGCTTTGCAGAACTTGGGATTTCTGTTTTACCAGGATATTCAGGGGGCCTTGGAATGAAGCTCAGCGTTTTACAAACACACAAAATATTACCTATCGCTGGGAACAAGTTGTAATTGTGTTAAAATCAACATCAACATTTTATCTCACTAAGACTACCCGCTTGGGAAGCAGAGGCCATCCGATGTGTCGCTGAGTGCTGGGTCTCTCCACAAACACCGCGTCCCTCTACGTGGCCAGCTCTCCATGACTCCCGCCTTGCCCTGGATTTCCACGCACTTTCTCCCATCCCAAATCTGACCTTATTAGAGGCCCGTCATGGAGACAGTCCCAAACAAATGAAGGGGGAAAGACAGGGGGCGCACCGTTCCATTTCTATAACTGGAATATACTTACTTCCTCTGTTGCCAGTTATCCAGTATACGACAAGTTCATGAGAGTGACACGGCAGGGGTCACTGGGAGAGAGGGAAATGCGATTTCTTGGTAAAGGTGAGGGCCAGCCGCCATCACCCAGAAGGGGCTCCACCACCTGCTGTGAAGACAAAGGGCAAAGTCGGATGGGTTTTCCTGAGGACACTCGCCAAGGTGTGACACACCAGAGTAGGGTCACAGCCACTCCAAGGACCCCCAGTTCCACCGTCCTCCCCGCATACCATGTTGGGACGATGGCCAACGGGAGGATGAAGAAAGAGCAAGCGGCTGCTACTCTACGGACATGGTTTACTCCTGGACAGTCTCCCCGGGGGGAGGGGTCAGGCTGGACAGAAGGTCAAGGCTGACCTTCGGTACCTCTTCGGTACCCGCAGGAAAACATTCAATAACAACATGTGCTCCTACGATGATGAAAAAGATGATCTGGTCCATGAGGGAAGCACCTTCGAGCGGAGGGAAACTCAGGGGCTTCTCAGGAGCTCTTCCAGCAGTCGGGGTGCACGTGAGGGGTCCCTCAAGGCTCTGTCGTCTGTCCCGATCACAGAGAAGGCCTGGGGGCAAGGGGCTCCTGGGCTCTGTTTTGTTCAGTAAAATGTGTGGCTTTGCTCCCCATTGCCTTGGACAAGTTTCAACATTACTGAAAGCCAGAACGCTGCTTCCCCGGGTTTTTGTATCGGGAACTGAAATTCCCCTGCATCTCTTTCTATTCCCCTCCCACCCCCATTACACCGTGAACATGGCGCTCTCCTGGGGCCTGCGTTTCCAAGGTTTCTCCTCTACAAATGATGGTGAGGAAGGAAATAAAACACGCCCGGGTTTTAAGTTGCTGGTGTGTGTGATGTATTTAGAGAACTACATGAGGCAGGGCGGTTAGTGTGGGAAGTAAAGTTTTAGACAGAGATTCCCAACTCTGGCCGCCCATTACAATCACCTGGGCAGTTTCAGCCTGATGTCCAGGCCATCCCGGGATTCTGAATCACCGGGCGTTGTCTCTTGTTTTGTTCTGTTTTGTTTCTAATTACCCAGGGGCAGCCAGAGTTGAACACAGATCACCCGCCCATGACACAGAACAGCCATTAACTCAGCTGGGAAGGAAAAAGATAGTTTAATGGCACTGCCACTTAAAAGTCATTTTAATGACTCAAAAAAAAAAAAAAAAACCCCAAAACCCTCCATGTTATTGCCAGGAGTATTTAAGAATATAATACATTTCTTTTTTTTTTTTCTTGAATCTTTTTTCATGAAAATTAGAGGAGTATAACAATCTAATCTCCGTTGCTCGATTTATTTTTGCAAAACAAAAACAAATCCAAAAGCTACCAAACAAGGTGATGTTTGTTTTTCCACGGTGCTATTTTAAATAAAGAGGCCTCACAGGCCTGCTGCAGCATTTTCATGCGTGATGTTAATCTCCTAATTCCCTAGAGAAACAGGCCAGCAGTCTTTCCGGGGCCAGCACAGAGGGTGCCCAGGTGGCCTCACCCGGGAGGGGTCGAGGCGCCCATGCCCGTGTCCTTCCCATCTCCTCTCCTCCGCTCCCTTTCACCCTCCTCACGCCTCGCTCCAGCCCTGATCTTGACGACGACCCCCCACCCCCAACCCCAGACGCCCTCCTGGTGCCCCGCGCGCCCACCTCCCCTCTGCGCTCTCTGGGGCGCAGCTCCAGCCGGCCGGTCCCGGTGTGCGCGGCCCCAGTCCCGGCACGTCCCAGCCCGGGACTCACCGCGGGCCGCGCGTCTCCATAGCCAGTCGTCACAACACACGAGCAGTGCTTGGTGACACCTTGGTGCTCCCAGGCGCTGCTCCAGCATCCTTCGTTCTCATTTACCGTTCTATCGACAGCTGCTGGTTCATGTGGGAATTTAGTGCTGGTTTGTCCTCGCTGTATAACTTTCTTGCTCTTGTTAGATTCCTTCCCCCAAGAAAGCTCCTTGAGCTTTTGGACCTTTGGTCTTGCCTCGAAATTAGTAAGCACTGGGGAACACCTCCAGTGTTTGCATTTTCAAAAGCTGCATGCATTTGTGATACTGAGAATTATACTAAATATATAGTGTGGTAATACCTCATCAGGCTAAATAAGTATGGGAACAGAAGTTACTTTCTGTTTATTATTCAATCAATCACATCATTCCATCCTTTCAGGTGCTTTCATGAATCCTGGCATCAGGAGGGTGAGGAGTGTGGCTTGGGCAGATTTGGGAGCCGGGAAGCTCTGAGTGGACCCACATTCATGGAGGGGCGAAGGTTCTGGTGGCAGGAAACACATCTGAAGTTCCTCCCTTTTGCACTTAATTTGTTTACTCCAGCTGGGAAGAGTGAACAGTTACCCTCAAATGGAGGCTTCCTGTCACCCCACACAAACCTTGTCCACGGGACTCTAAGGGCAGAGCGCTGATCTAACAGCTCAAAGAAAAATAGAACCGTTTGGAAGGGGATTTCTTTATCGATTATAAATCTACAAGCCCCCTTCCCTCCATCCTTAAATCCTGTGAGACTGGACGTGTAGCGGCAGTTAGGAGCAGACTGGCCCAGGCTGAATCTTCGCTCCCACGCTCACTGCTGTGTGACAGTGGGCAAGCTGAGCAGCCTTTCTGGGCCTCAGTCTTCATGTCTGCAAAATAGCGCCTACCTCACAAGGTGTCAAGATAATTCAATGAGTTCATATACATACCGTGTGTGGCGTTAAAGAAAAAATTATTCTGGCTCTTGTGAAAGCGGTAAGGAAGATGCTATTCGGGGCTATTGCGTTACGGTCAAGGCTGTCACGACAGGGAGAAAGACTGGGCTCAGCTCCAAATACAGCAAAGGCAGCCGGGGGTTCAGAGCCGGGGTACAGTGATGCACGCCCCCCTCTCAGACCAGTGCCGGCACGTTTGCATCTGGTAAGTGAATGCCCGTGGCCACCGCATGAGACAATGCACACAGGTGCCCAGCGCAGAGCAGGTGCTCTGCGTCACTGAGTTGCAGTGGCCGGTGGCATCCACCCTGCCCTTCTGCGGGCAGACATCCTCACTTCCCCACCCCCACTGGGTGAGGACAAACCACAGCCGTCTTCTCCCCAAAATCTGCATCCTGCAGGGAGTGACACAGAGTCAGCCAAGGTGGGCTCCCCATTAGTGCCTGCGCCCCGGATCCCCGAGCCTGCTCTGGTCCCGCCCTCTCCAAAGCCTGGTTCCCCAGCTTTTCCTCCCATTCTTTCTATTTCTTTTTTACATTGAAGTATAATTGACTTACAATCCTACAGTATTGCATTAGTTGCAAGTGTACAGCATAGTGATTTTATATTTTTATGCATTACAAAATGATCACCACGATAAGTCTAGTTACCATCTATCACCATACAAAGTTGCTCCAATATTACTGACTATATTCCCTATGCCGCGCATGCCCCTCCTCGTTTATTTATTTATTTCTATATATTTTTGCGCTACACGGGCCTCTCACTGTTGTGGCCTCTCCCGTTGAGGAGCACATGCTCCGGACGCGCAGGCTTAGAGGCCATGGCTCACGGGCCCAGCCGCTCCGCGGCACGTGGGATCTTCCCGGACCGGGGCACGAACCCGTGTCCCCTGCATCGGCAGGCGGACTCTCAACCGCTGCGCCACCAGGGAAGCCCCCCCCCACCTCGTTTATTTTAAAGCTAGAAGTTTGTACCTGTCTCTCTCCATCACAGATGTCTCTCACCCCTCCCCCTTCCGTTCTTTTCAGAGTCCATAACCTTCTCAGAACTCTCTTTTTGTTCATGTTGAAGCAAAGTTAGTTTCTATTTTTAGAAACCAAAGAACACTACAAGTAGATTTTGCTTTCTCCATATCCCTATTTAAATGCTCTTCTGGATGGTGAAAACCAAAGTTAAAAAGTTGTTTGTTTTTATTTAATAACTGGACTGAGTGTGTAGTTCCTGCCCAAATAACCCTTGACTGGTCACTTCCAAGAGCTGGAAAGCCACAGAGCAACCCCACATTCTGCAGACTGTGGGAGCCGCTCAGGGGCAAGCAGGGCTGTAGATTATGCCTAGCGGATCCATGAACTAGGAGCTCTAGTGTTAATTCTAGGAGGACCCAATACCAAAGAAATAAAGTCAAAATTCTCCCGTCCACCCCAGCGCCCGGAGCCCTCACTCACATCACGACCCTGTGGGCAGAATGCACATCACTTCGTCTGCCCACATCTCTGGCTGGGACAGGGGCTCCCGGTCAACTGATTTTTGAGTTACCAGCTCTCTTGCTGCCATGTTGAGAAGTCGTCAGATCACCATCTCATTTGGCTACTTAATACTTTAGGTAAAGATGGATGTGAAAGATAATTGAAGAGTGAACGTGGCGAGTTTTCAAGTACTAACTGGAGTGCTAACATCTATCGGTGATGGGTAGTCCCACCCCACCTAAAACTCTAACAGATCAGAGGGACGGTCGGAACTAGTTGGGAGAGAACTGGGTGAACAGAGCAACACCGTTTCATTGCTGATTCTCCGGAAGCGTTTGCTCAGTGGTCCTACCTGCCTGTAGATTTCTCCACGTGCTGAGAAAGGAGAATCCGAGTCCCCTTCTACGGGTGTTGTACGAACGATTTCTGATTAGTGAATTGAGCCAGATGGATTGCTCGTTTAATCAAAAGGCATTCACTCACTCATTCACTATTCACTCATTCAAGAGGCATTTTTACACACTGACAACGTTCAAGCAAGTGTCGCAGGACCGGTATTGTGTGTAGCGATGAATCCCAGCTCCCAGCTCCTGCCCTTGGCGGGGATGTGTCTAAGAAGGGAGAAGAGAACGGTGCAAAAATAGCTCCACCTCAAGGCAGAATACGGCCCATGTCAGGGGAGAGCGGGGCAGAAAGGGAGGTAACTCTGCTGCGGGTGCCGGGACGGTTCCAGCTTGGAAGGGGGCACTGAGATGTCAGGTGTGACAGTGACGTCTGCTTTCATTAGCACGAGCGCAGCGGGAGAGCCGCTGGGGGCTGGAGGTTGCGCAAGAAGAGCCCCTGACACGAAGGGGCCCCAGGGATTGAACTGCCCGCTCTGGGACAGCCCTGAGGGGCAGAGCCAGGCGCCTGCGCAGAGCAGCTCCCAGTCCCTGCCCCTACGTTAGCACCTGTCCTTTAAAATCTCCTCGGACCCTCACACTTACGGTGGGAGTTAAATATGAGTACGGTATGAATAAATGCATTTAGAGGAGCTGAGAAGGCCAATCAGATCTTAATTAAGGGGAAAAACGTGGTTCTTCCTGACTTCCAAAGCAACAGGAAGATTAGGGAAGGGTTAATCCAAACTCTTTCATCCTTTCAACTCTTTCATTGAATTAAACCCCAATTTCAATCTGAACCACAGCAGTGCTCAGATTTGAATTGATATTTAATTCCAAGCACATAACGCATGAAATACTTTTGTTTAAATCTTATTTCTTTCCCTGCTTGAAGAAAATAAGAAAAAGGACGACAAGAGAGAGTTAATCTTTTTGACCAAGATCATGGGATCGCGGGGAGCCTTCCCTGCGTCTTTGCTCCCAACTGATGCTTTATGGTTTTGATTTTAATATTGCATAGCTATGCGGGGAAATCTAGTATTTCTGTTCACTGTAAATTATAAGCTGTGTACTTGATCATAAGCTTTTATAAGATACTAAGTTTTTTGAGAAAGGAAAAGCCAAATGAAGAGGGTCCTGCAGTCTAATTAGTTGATAGACAAACAAAACCAACTTCTTGAGAAGCCAGGATCGTGGAGACCTTGGGAACGGTTTTCCTGTTTATGATTGTTTCCATGGTGGCTTTAATCCACTCTGCCCTGGGCTCATTCTTTATTGTGGTTTTGTTATTTTAAGATATTATTATTTGACCAAGACATAGAGAGAACTCTGAATAAAGGCGATCATTTCCTCCCTCTGTGTTTATTGTGCACCGAAGCGTCCCTTATTTATTTGCAATGAGCTGGAAGAGGCTACTATGGGGGAGTACATCGGGGCCTTCCGGATCCTTCCAGCCGGCAGGCGAAAGAGGAGGGAGAAAAATGAAAGAGGCCTGACCTGGGCAGTGGCCCTCGATTTCTCCCAACAGGAGGTAAAGTCGACGTGGGGGAAGAATCTCAGTGAAGCAGAACGTCCCTGGAAAGCCCGGAGTTTGTGGGTGTGGTGATTGTGTAACTGCATTCCCCTCCATCTCCTCCCGACGGGTGCGGATGAGGCCCCCAGGGAGGTAAGGCCAGGGCAGCTGTTCAAACAGCCCACTGTCCTGGCAGCTTGCATCCCAGTGGCTGAGACCTTGACAACCACCAGCACGTTTGCCTAGGGTTTTGCTGACACATGGCCGGGGCCCGGGGCCCCTTTGAGTCACACCTGTAACCATCAAAGTCTTTTGGTGGGCAAATGGGGGAGTCTTTTTTTCTAATATCAGATGAATATTTTTAATAAGCTTTAAAAAAGACACATAATTTCATCTGTCTTCAGTTTTTTTAATTTTGCAAAATGCACAGGGTAGTAACCCCAGCAGCTGAGATAACGGCAAATCTGAGGTCGAGTGGAGAAAGCTGGAAGGAACCCAGTCTGGGTTCATCCTGGCAACACAGACTCCTTTTTCTTTAAAAATCTGGTGTCTTTGGTCACGATCAGCATGTGTAATTTTATAATTTTTAAAAATCTGATAAAGCAAGCTGCGACTGAATCATCCTCCTGTGTGATGCCTGCTATCCAGTTGACGTGGGAGAATTGCTGTCTCCATCACGTATCTGGGATTGAAGACGGTACGTGGGACAGCTTCTGGGTCCTTCCAGCACCACCGGGAAATGAACACGGGCCAGCTTAGCATAACCCACTAGAACACACCGCTCACAGCTCAGCGACGTCCAGGAGTAAATCTGCGTGACCCGTTCAAGGTCCCCGAAAGACCCCTGGGTGTGTCCCTGGTAGCACCAGCACATCACGATGGCACGTGCCCTGGGCGGGCATCCACGGTACTGAGCACCGGGGCTCCTGATCTCTTGAAGGAGCAACAATACCGACCAGAGCGAGCAGTCACGTTCTGGAAGCAGTGGGCTCTGCGGCCCCAGCTGAGCGAACAAGCCCTTCATTCTCTGCGGTTGCGGGTGGGATGTTAATGGTTCTTCACAGTTACCGGACAGCCAGGGCTCTGAGGCACAGTCAGCCTCACCGTGCTGCTGTGCGGAAGGAGAGCCGCCCGGGACGCGCCAGTCACCCCGGCCAACGGGCCGGCACCTGAACGCACGCGGTGTGCGGTGTGCGTGCTCCCAGGTGGGCACCCCGCCAGCAGGCGTGCCCGGAGCCTCTGCTCACGCCCCTCCCGAGAATGGGGCCCCCAAACATGTCTTACGCTCAAATATATGTTTGAACAATGACGTCATGGTACTGATTTGGGTGTGTTTCCTGAGAAACGGACTCGGTGTTTTCCGTACAGAGGGATCAGAACTGCCTTAAGCTTTGGAGTTTGCTCAGACCTGGAGGATGAGGGCGAGGGAGGTTTTGGAGGGCGCCTGGCCTGTGCCCTGCCCAGGAGGGTGGGCCACTGGGACCCCTGGGCACGTTACAGAGCCCGCCCCTGGCGGGCCCACCCCCTCCCTGCTCACTGGCTTTCTCCTGCCCCTCCTGCAGGGCTGGCAGACACAACGGCCACAGTGGACGCGGCTGTCCGGATCCTGCATCCCATCTCTCCTGGCCCTGACGCTCCGCCCACCCTCCACCTCCTCAGATGCATCATGTTCCCCACTCCACCCCCTGGGAGAAAACATCCCACAGCTTGTCCTGGAGCAAACGGGCCACCTCCTGTCGGCCTTGCATGCACAGCTGTATGTAGACTTACCTGTGTTTTAGGGCAGAACTAGAATCTTCACGCCACTGACAGTAAGCGCGTGCACGCCTAGCTCAGTGACGGGGCGGTGCAGAGCATCCGTACGCCAGGCCGACCCCGGCCATTTCCCAGCTCATTTACTTTCCTAACGAGGATCTACTGGTGATTCTAGAACAAAGGTCAGCGCAGCTAGAAGACCACAAATGGCGAAGCATCACTCACTCATGTAATCACAACTCCGTTTTTGCCCGGACGTCTGTTTGTCTTTCCTTTCTACTGATGAGGGGTCCCTTCTCTTTGTGCTGCATATTTAACATTTTGAGGGCATTTTTTCTAAAATTTGGCCAACTATTCTGTTGTTAATGGAAGAGCGGGTGTAATTTCTGCCAGGAGCTGCTAGGCTCTGAGAACAGACAGGCGTCCTTGAAAAGGTGCCCCTGACTTTCAGACACGCCTTCTGTGGAGACGGAAAGGAAGGGACGCAGGTGAAACAATCTCCTTAACGTGGCTTCGACCGTGGGGCGGTGGGCGCCCGCCGGCCAGTCTGCCCGGGACAGCTGTGCTTTATAAAAAGGATGAAATCATCTCATTGTCTGTCGTTGGCCCTTCCATCACCCGTGGTGTTTCTCTGCAGGCGCCGGGACAGCACAGCAGTGGGTACTGGCTGTGCTTGGTCATGAGTGAGCCCTTTGTTGGAAGGCCTGTCCCCACCACTAAGAGATTGTTCCAGCACTCTCTGGCTGGGCCTTCTCTGCTGGTGCGGCGCTGTGGTCGGCGGGGTCACGTTCAGGGGTCTGTGCCCAATGACGGCGAGCACCGCGTCACCGCGTGCCAGGCCCGGTCCCCCGGCCGGAGCTCCCATCGCCCTGGTCCAGAGTGGGAAGCCGGGAAGGCAGTGACCGAAGAGGTCACTGAGAACGTGGGGACCAGGGATGGGCCAGGCACTGGGCTCAGTGCTGCCAGCCCACTGGCATCACCGGGTGACACCTGGACACAGAGACCCTCAGGGTCACTGAGTCTCCCTCAGGGTCTGCTTTCTCTTTCACCCAGAAAGTTGGTTTCTTCTAAGAGCGCCTTTTCAGCAAGTCCCTGGGATAAGGTTTTCATGTTTTTGGCCTGGAGACCACATCACCCCATCCCAACCCCTCTGCTGTGTGACACACCCGTGGGTCTCAGGTGACTGTAACACCTCACAAGCATCATAACTGAAGGGTGCGTCCCCCCCGACTCGTGAAACTACAGAGTGAAACTAACTCGTGAAACTACAGAGTCCAGGTCAGGAGGCGTCCTGGGCAGACTTCCCTGGACGCTTCCCTGTGGGCGTGGGACACAGCAGCAGGGTGGAGGGGCGGGCACACCCCCCTCTGCCGCCCCAGCATCCGGGGAGCACCAGCCACGGTTTGGTTGTTGCCACTCATACCTGAGTGCTTGGGACACATCACAGGTGCCCCTCTTGTCTATAAAATTGGCCAAAGTGTTTCATCCAAACTGGTGATGAATGTAAGAGCTCTGAAATGAAGGCTAGTGTTGTTACTGATGCAATAAAAAGGCAAAACAGGGCTGCAGGCAGGCAGATCCACAGCGCCAGGGACCAGGGCAGAGACTCAACCCAGTGGCTCGACAGAGCACAGACTGCTGTGGGGGAAGAGTGAGCCCGAGCGGCCCCGGGGCAGAGAGGGGGGATGCCCAGGGCACAGGAGAGGCCCTGCGCCGTGAGTGACGTGGCCCGCAAACCAGGCTCTCCTTGCAAAAGGGAAGTGATTTTTTCCAGCGTCTTTGTGACTGTATGCTGGAGGCTTTCTGTTTAATCTTTTGCTTAAGGAAACAAGCAAAATCCTCCTTGCAGCCAAATGAGTCACAATGCAAAATAAACATTTATGCCTCAGACATGCAAATATCAGGGGCTTTTACTGTTCGGCAAACTAGATATTGAACTTGGAAAGGAACTTTTTCTAAAATAAACACCGAACACTAATAAACACTAAGAAAACACGTTGGCCAGCGCCTGCTCTGACCAGCACTGCCGGCGGTGGGTGGGAAGGCAGGCCTCCTTCTGTCTCCCGGTCTAACTGCCCTTTTAAAAATCTGTGGGATTTTGCAGTTAAATCCCTCCTCTTACTTCTGATCTTGGCGATTTGTGCTTTTTTTTTCTCTTGATCAGTCACACTAGATGCTTTTTTTTTTTTTTTTGTGGTCACGCTGCACAGCAATGCAGGATCTTAGTTCCCGGACCAGGGTTCGAACCCACGCCCCCCGTTGTGGAAGCTCGGAGTCTAAACCACTGGACTGCCAGGGAAGTCCTTCATTTTAACTAATCTTTAAAAAGAACCAACTTAGGGCTTTGTAAGTTTTCTCTATTGTAAGTGTCCTACTTTGTTGATTTCTGGTGTGATCTTTGTCTATAAAAGGTTTTAAATCTAAGCTCCACGGAAAATTCAAGATTCCCAAAACCCACCGAGGGAGGTTCCTGGAAGGGGCACTGTGTGAGCGTCCTCCCCACGCTCGCCCACGTGCCCTCCACATTCACTAGACCCTCTGTGTGAAGGTTAAGAAGTTGAATCCGGAGACCTGGGTATGAGGTCAGCTCTGCGACTGGGTGGTGGTACAGGTGCTGGAGTGAGTTGCTTTCCCCTCTAGGACTCGTCTTCTACATCTGCAGATGGAGACAAGGCTGCTGTGTCCTTGCAGCCGGCGCTGCATCCCGAGCCTCCTACTGGCGGAGGCTCCACCTGGGGCACATGGGGAGGCCCCCCAGGAATCCCGCAGAGGCCGCAAGCCCCGGCTCTGTCTTCTCCTGCGCGTCTCCACCAGGTAGAGCGCGCTGCGGCCATTTCAGGCAGAGGGAATCTAACACCGCACGTGGGTTTCAGAACGCAGAAGGGCTGCGGCAGTGGTGGCGCCACGCAGTCGCCCTGAGTCGCCCACAGTGGTCCCTGCAGGCCACGCGGCTGCCAGGTCCCCTTCTGCCGGAGCAAGAGCCCCTGAGAGCTGCCATCTGAGGCTGCTGGGCCCCGAGCTGCCCCGAAGCTGGTCCTGCTGTCTGAGCCGGCCCCGCCTGAGGTCTGCTTAATTAGGACGTCTAGATGGGGTCTGGATGGTCTGTGTCTTCAAATGCTTCCCCAGGATTTCAGACGTAGGCCTCCACCCCCCGCAGAGATGACAGGCAGCAGGAACGGATGATACACATGGTGGAAACGAGTGGTTCTCAAAGCGGGCTCCAGGGGCTTCTGAGGGTCCCCAGATTCTTCTAGGGTCTTGGCTTGTATTTCTAATACAAGAAGTGTTGATAGAAATATAATCTACATAGATTTAAGCTCTTTGGCCTCCTTCAATAACTTTTAAGCATAATATGTTTTTAAAAGTTTTGGTCTTGAGACCAAAAATCTTGGGAACTGATTTGCAGACAATTTTCTGGTGTTTTAGGCTTGTTGTTGCTAAATAGTTAAGCAGATCTAAAACTACTTCCTAAAGACTATTATTATTTTTTCAGGTTTCCATATAATCCACCTCCATCACGTGGGACGGCCCAACATGAGAGAGGATGCAACTGAATTATCCCATTGGCTTTCATTAAGAACTAAGAGTAATATGAAGAACATTTATGCATCTTCTGGAAACTGCATTTAAGGATTTGGTCTACCATATTGTATGTAATACAAATATATACATAACACAGAAATAGTTTCCTCTAAGAAAAGGTTTGTCTCTTGTAATGTGTTAGTGTGTCTTGTTATTAGATATGGAAATTAACAGCTCACTACTTTAAATTTTGCCTTTGCTACCAGGAAGCTCAGAGCTAAATTTTGTGTTTGGCTTGAAATAAGTCTGAAATAAGGAGGTGAACCACAAGACAGGTTTTTATTTTAAACTCCTCAGGGAAATAAATCTTTAGCCCTTGCCACACATGTGTATTCAATGGTTAGAGAGAAAAATCTCAGAATACTCTAGCCAGGGAGGGTTTTGATTTTGCACACATAAGTGCCAGAGAATCATGTTTTTGGAGAGTAAACATTCTCTGAAGTAGTAATTACAGCTGACCTTGAGCTGGGGATGCACCGTGTGGTCCCAAATGCTTCACACACACACCTCAGCATAATCCTTACCAGGATCCACCGTGTCCTCTTATACCCATAACACTTAAGAGATGGAGACGCAGAAATTTAATGAGAGATGGCTGACAAAGAACAGCAGGCTGGACGGCTCCAAAGGCCACCTGTGACCTCCAAGTGAACATTCTCCTGGACCACACTGGGGAGGTGCTCAGTCTCTAAGCTGAGCACAGGGCCACCATGCCAGGCCACGGGAACAGCAGCCCTCTTCACAGGGCAGCATCTGGACAAAGGCAATGCTGGTCTGAACCAGGCCACTCTGGGCCCCTCACTGGTGACAAGGCGTTTGTGTGCAGGTCTGTAACACGCAAGTATTTTTACTGCTCATTTCACAGTTGGCAGAAATGTCCATGCTAACGTCAAAGGTACAAAATTACAATTTCAGAGTCAGTTTAATAGAACCAGATCCCACAGGTCACCACCTTCCACGGAATTGTATCATTTCTTGTGAAACCACAAAACTGAAGTTTCTGATTTCTGGCATCTGCTATTTCCGGAAAAGACGCATCTGCTTTCCAGCAAGACGCTCTGCCACTTATCCTTAGGAGTATATCTGAATATGGCTTTCATGGGGGGGTCTGTGCCACGACAGGAGGTTGAGTACCGTTGCCAACCTTATTTCAATACTCTTTGACTAGCATTAGAATTATTAAAATCCTGGTCACTGCTGGCAAGTAATTAAGGCCAATGACCCTTTGCCAACCCCTGGAAATTCCAAAGCCCCAGGTGGGGCAGCACCACGGAGAGACCATCTCAGATGAACTTTATTTATTTATTTATTTATTTGGTCTCACTGCTCAGCTTGTGGGATCTTATTAGTTCCCTGACCAGGGAATCGAAACTTCGCCCTCGCCAGTGAAAGCACCGAATCCTAACCACTGGACCGCCAGGGAATTCCCTCAGAAGATCTCTAAATACCTCGGTGATCTCTTCCTGACCAGTGTTTAATATCCTCCTAAAAAGAAATACAGTCATCAGATTTCTCTTTTATTTAAGCATTGAGAAGCTGCAGCACAGTGACTTAGAAAACATCAGTTACAACATGAACAGACGTCACGTGTCATGTGTAGAACCTTTCTCGCGTTTTACTGAGGGTCGTCAACCAGCGTAGTATAAACGTTCCACACATCTGCTTTTAAAGTGACGAACAAGGCACACAACTCTACCCGACGTCGCAAGGGAGAAACATGTGCGTGGTGTCTTACTGCTGCCAGTTAAGAGCGAGATGGGGCTAGGAGCCCAGAGAAGGGGGGAGGGTGAGGAGAGGGAAACAGACAAAGGATAACACAGGGGCACAGAGACCACGCATGACCAGCAGCAGGACCCAGACACACACGGGCAGACGCAGAAAGACGCTCTGCAAACGTCGATTCCTTTAGCAAAGTCTTTAAAATGCTGTTATCGTCACGATGGGCAGGACCCTGGGCCTCTTAATCACCAGTATTTGCACTAAGTGCAAATGAGACCAAGTTACGACTCTGCCCACCTTGAACTCACAGTTCACTCTCAACCTGCTGGCTGACGTCCAGAACGAGCTTTCATTTCTCCCCCAGGACCCAACTCTGCAGACGCCACCGGGGGTGACCGGAGCATTCATGAGACACGTGTCTTAATTTCACCTCCGAACGATTGCTGACTTTGCATCTCTGGTAGTAATACACTCATTTAAAATAAAAGACAGTCGCTCTGTGCATTCAAACAGGAGGCAAGCTATTCAGTGGGCGGGGTATTTGGTTTTGCATCTCATCTGGTGGCTGATCTAGCTCCCACAAAATTAGATGCTCCGTGTCTACCTAGATTTGTGCCTGGCCCGAGAGAGAGAGATTAGAGCAAAGATCTCCACAAGAAAAATACAAACTGGTTTTTAAAAATGTAAAGCTTCAATGTAAATATAATCAAGACTTGACACATTAAAGTCTAATGAGATAAACATCAAACTAGTTATTAACTTTTACAAAATAAGTCCAAAATTGAGGTAATACATTACACTGTTCTATAACGAGCTTTATCTGATTATAACATTTTCCCCCCTTCTCAACCTTCCAGTGAAATAGATGCATGGAAAAAAACAAATCTAGAAAAATCAGCCTGGAGTTAATGGGGAAGAGCATGACCCCTGAAAGGCGGAAGAGTCTCACCCTTTGTTCAAATAATAGAAATTTCCTTTTCTCAAATCACTATATACAAATGTACAAAGCCACCACGTCACTGATTTTCACACAGCGATTAAAAATACTGAAAACACACATCTGCTCTGCACTCCCCACTTTTCTCCCTAAACAAGTGGCTCTCTGGCCCGGCACATCTTGTCCTGCGTCTGGGTCCAGCTCTCTGCACTTTGCCCCCTCCCTCTGCCTACCCTTCCTTTCTGTAGCACAAAAGACATTTGTGAGCAGCACTTCAAGTACAGAGGATGCATTTTCCAGAAGCTGAGCCTCGCTCCGGCTCACACCTTACCCCAGGCGCTGAAAACAATTCCCGCAGCTGTGCTTCAGAAAGCCTTGTGTGTGCGCGCGCGCGTGAGGTTTGTGAGTGGAGACAGCACTGCCGGCAAGAGCATGCATGTGAACCAGTGTGAGTGTGAGGATGTGTGAGCATGTGTGCCTGTAGGAGCATGAGTGTGAGGTGTGAAGTGGGCATGAGAGCACGAGTATGAGTGTGAGAGCTGAGTGCGTGTGTGTGAGGGTAAGCACGTGAGTGTGCGTGTGTGTGTACGTGAGCTCGAAAGCCCCCACGAGTCAGTGTTGTGACCACCGAGCACTGTGCCCGTCACAGCGCCCACTCTCCAGGCGGACCTTCCTGGTTGTCACTACCCTCCCCCTTCCCGTTGGGAAGTTCAGTTCACTTGAGGCCCCAGACCTTCCAGTCCCCGAGACATGTTTCTACTCAGCAGAAACAAAATCCTAAGTGCAGCACCGTGCCCAGCTCTGCACCAGACGGCCACCCTCCTGGTTCGCCCCGCACCCACACGTGGCTGTCACCCACTGCTCGGACCAGGGCACCTGGCGTAGCGCACCCGCAGAGCGACACCCACAGACGGGGGCCCGCGCCCCGCGAAGGGTCTCCGGGACCTACGCGAACCTTAGGAGTGGGAGCTGAGAGGCACCTTCACCCCCGCTCATCCCCCCCACCACCACGAGCCCCGAGGACACCTGTGGGCGTGGAAGAGGCCCGCAGGTGCAGAAGGCAGACCCACAGGCCCCGGCGTGCGGCAGGGAGAGGTCGGCGGCCGTCCGCCCCCGCGGGAGGTGGGCCGCGTCCCGCGTGGGCCCCTCGGCTCCCGGGAGGGGCGCGGGGCGTCAGCGAGGCCGAGTCCCCCCGGGGGCGCGGTCACAGCGAGCTCAGGTGCGGCAGCGCGTCCAGGGGCCCCGCCCGGTCGCGCGCGGCGGCCGCCGACTCCACGCCGCGCAGCCACTCGGTGCACTTGCGCACCAGGCCCTCGTCGGCGGCCGCGACCTCCTCCTCGTACTCCACGTCGTCGTACTTGTGCCGCTCGTTGAGCAGCGACACCTTGAGCAGCGGGCGCAGGTCAGCGGGCCGCGGGCCGGGGTCGGGGCCCTGCAGGCCGCCGGGCAGCAGCGGGCGGCGGCCTAGGCCTGCGGCCCGGGCCCGGGGCCAGGGGGCGAGCGGGCGCCCGGCGTCGGTCGAGGGCGTGGGCGCCGCCCGACGGGGCCGCGCCAGCAGCTGCTTCTCCAGGTGGCGCCGCTGGATGACCAGCACGGCCTCGGGCGTGAGGCTCAGGGAGAAGCGCAGGGCGGCGTCGGGCCCGGCCCCGGAGGTGGCGACCCCCGCGGGGCCGTCGCCGGAGCCGGCCGGCCGGGGCGTGCACGGAGCCGGGGCGCGCGGGCGGCCGGGCGCGGACGGGGGCGGGGCGCGCGGGGAGGCCGGGCCGGGGGCGCGGCGGGCCGGCGACCTCTTCAGGGTGGCGGAGGGCCAGGAGCTGGACAGCAGCACCGGGGGTCGCTCGGCGGGCCGTCTCTTCTCCGCGGCCGCGGCGGGCGGCAAGGGCCCCGGCGAGGCGCAGGCGGGCACGGCCGCCTTGCGGGGGGCGCCCGGCTTCCGGGGCGGTGGGCGCGCGGCCGGGACCCCCGGGGCGGGGGTGGGCGGCGGCGGCGGCAGGGGCGGGAACGGCATGGTGCTGCCAGGCCGGCGGGTCGTCAGCGCCCTGGAAGGAGAGGAGCGGCTTTAGTCTCGGTGCGCGGGGCTCAGCGCCCTCCCCGTGGGTGGCCGGGGTCTGGCCCTCGTCCTCGCTCCGCACCCACCTCGGTCCGGCCGCAGCATCTCCGGCTTCCTCACGTCCCGGTGCCCACAGCCAGGGCTTCACGCCAAGGCACCCCTCCCTCCTTCCTTCCTCCCTCCCTCCTGGGGCCGGGGGCTCTGCCCCGACTCGGGTCTCCTCGCCTGGCTCGGCGGGCACAGCACCGTCCGCCCGGGCCACGCCGAGCCAGACGCGCCGGCGGGAGAAGGAGCCGAGCGCGGTGGCCGAGGACGCGGCGGGGCGAGGAGCCGCTGCGCCCGGCTGGTGTCACGAGCGACTGGACCGGGCGAGGCTCCCCAGCTGGCCTTCCACCGCCAGGGGCTAGTTTTAATCCACCAGAGGCGGGGAGAGCCGGGCGTGTCCTAAGCCCTAGGCGGAGTCCTTGCACGTTGGAGAGAAAATCCCGAGCAGCCTCTCGGTGCCTTTAAGATGGTGGGCCAGGCGGTGGCGGCGGGTGGTACCTATGGCCGGCCGGCCTCGCAGTCCGGTGTCGGAGGAGAAAGCTGGCTGGAACTCAGAGGTGGGGAAAAGACATTTCAGGGAATCTTCCTGCTTTTGCTTTTATATAATGTTGATGCCACTGCTGAAAGACTGTCATTTTAAAATTAAAAACCTAGTTTTCCTTGAATAGTCAAAATAGACCAGTTTCAGTTAAATCATGATATAGGAAGTACCAGACATTAAGTTCTTTTCAGGAGTGATTCCTGTGAGCAAAGGAGAGTATTTATTGCTGCAACAGTGGTTCAGAATGAATGAGACAGCTTCACCAGAGCAATACGTCATAAAGTCAAAGTTTCATACAAGCAGTCCCTGCATTACTTATGGAGAACTGTCGGTTGTTTAGATCTGCAAAAAAACATTTTCCATAGGATATGCTCTTCTGGGCTAACCCAGCAACGTAAGTAGGTTGTGTGGGGTATGGACCCAGCTTAGCTAAGAGCATTCAAATGTGGGTAAACTCGTATGTGACCAACGGCCCCAGCGGCCCCGCCCAGCTCTCTGAACGCTCCTGTCGTGGCACCGGCACCTCCCTGTGGTCGGTGGCCACGAGGGCACTGGTCACTTTCCCCCCTGCCTACTCCGATGTGTCCCCACTGGGTCAGGCACAGCAAGAAGGAAACTTGATAGGTGACCAGAAACATTTCTCATGACGGCTGGGGGCGGGGGTAGGTTTAGGCCCCATCATCTCCACCAGCACCCTCAAAACCACCACCACCACCCCACCACCCCCCGTTTACCTCTTCTGCATAAAATATGCAAACACAGCTTCCAGACATGGACCTTCTCCCCTTCCCCACCAGGGCCTCGAGGCAACCTGTCTCCTCCCATAGCCCTGGGTGAATACGTTTGAGACCGTTTAGGTCATAAGATATCTGTGTTGTAGGTCCCGAAATCACATATGCATTTTATTCCAGGTATTTCTGGGTGGGTGTGGACTAGGTATGTTAGCCGTGGCAGCAGGTGGACACTCCTGCCGGGAGCGTGGAGGGCAGGAGATGAGGTGAAGCCAGTGAAGACGGGGGGTGGGGGGGCTGGAGGCCGGAGGACAAGGAGGGGGCTATGGTACCACTTCTGCAGGCACAGCCCAGCGGTAGCTGGACGCCCAGCGATTTGAGTAGGGACCCCAGCAGTTCAAAAGCTGTAACCGTATCAGCGACTGGGTTTCTCTCCTTCCGATTTCCTAATTCTTAGGCTGCTTCAGAAGTAATGACAGTTGAAGGGTGAGGGTCGGAGGTGAGTGTGGATTGGCATCTCATAATTATAACAGCTAAGGGATGTGATTGACGTGCTACGTGGCAGGCACTCTCCTGACCCCTCTGACTATCTCCAATCTACTAGAAAATGGGGGCTTAGGTGCGGAAACACCTCCCAACAACACATGGCTCCAACTGGATGGAGATGAGCCTCAGTACCAGCAATGGGGTTCCAGAGCCGCGTCTGAGCCATCACACTAACGAAGAGAAGGACAGTCTTTGGGCAGGGGTGATGGGGGTAAGTAGCCTCCACCACCCACACCAGCAGAGACTGAGCAGTTTCCCCCAAGAGAAAGTGAGAGTCCTCAGTTTGCCCAGCACATCTGACCAGACTGGTCACTGGGATTCTCCCAGGCCCCCCCCATGTCTTGTCCCAGCCCAGAAGCTTGGGGACTTGGGAGGCTACAATCCGCCAGACCTCTGAGGCAGGAGAGTAAATGCTGAGTGCCTGCTCCCCGTCACCCGCCCAAGTCGGAAGGGCATTCCTCTGCCCCCTCCCCGCTGAAAGCCCCACAGTCCCCCCGGACCCATGGGGGAAGAGGAGTTCCCGTGCCTCGTGGCGGGTGGTCTGCTGTCCCAGGAGCCACAGGGGAGTTAGCATTTCTGAAGGGCCTCCGGCCTCTAGACTCTGCTGACGCACCCAAATGACAGCATTACTGGTCCCTGCCCGCGACCTCTTCTACCTGAAACCTCCAGCCCCTCGAAAATTAGAAACCCCAGCAAGGGCCTGGGAGGGAGCCTGGGAAGACAGCACGGGTCTCGGCACTGTCACGGGCAGCTGGCTGTTAAAGAATCTATTTACACATTCTGTTTGGTTGAGCTGCTAGCCGGTGACAGTTACCAGTAAGGCAAGTCACACCAGGAGAAGACTGCCGAACTTACGTTCAGATGGAAATGGGATTAGTCAAGAAATATAGTACAATTTAATTCGTAATTTACATAGGATTTTGCATAACAAGGCCAGAACACAACATTGGGGATAAACTGTTTATATATTAAATAGTACAACTTAGCACTAGAATATTGTGGTGAGCGTATCAGTTGCACAAACATGTTTCTGGGACCATCAGAAAGAGTTGATCTCCAAAAAACACGATGATTACCTTTCACCTCGAGGATGTGAAATTTACTCTTTCAAATAAGCTTGTTAATTTGAAAGGAAAAATCAGATATATGTATTTGAACTGTCCACATTTTTTATGATATTTAATTTTCAAATTATGTTTATTCTATTTTCAAATTTCAAATAAACAAGGACAATACTTTTCCACCGTTTGGAAATTAATGGTAAGTTCTCCTCCTACTATTGTAGCAGAGCCAGTGTATGGAGAAAGACTTTTCACTGTAACAACCCTTTAAAGTATTTCCAGGATGAGTAAAATAAATGCAGAAAATATTTCAATCATTAAAATAAAATACCAAGAAGAGTATATCCAGGAGTATATCCCAAGTAAAACTATAGAGGGTTACTGGTCCACAGGTTTGAAACTGAACTGAAAATTATGGAGGCTGTGGTATGATGACCCCGCTCTGCAAATAATGGCTGTAGACATGCTCCCACTTCACACCTGGACCCCACAGATACATCCAAAATGGACGTGTGCTCTTTATCACACAGACACGTGTGATCAACTGGTCATCACCACAGAGTTACCAGTTGATTAAATTACAGCCAGTGATCGCACCGTAATACCAGGAAATTAGCCATTATTTCAAGAAATGTTTCATTTTCCTCATTAACGTTTTAGGTTCTTGGTTCTACTAAGGCATATACTTCAATGTTCAGAAAAATTTCAAAAAGGAAAATAAATCAATCTTATTTTTCCAGTTACACCCTCTTTCCATTTCTATATTTTGATTCAAAGCATTTTACTTAATAGAGCGAGAAGTAAATGTTCTAGATCCAACATCTAGAACTAAAACTAAATCTGAATTTTAAAACATGGAAAGCTCATTCTAGTTTTCAAAATCCTATTTTATTACTGAGACATAGAGAATGTGGCCAATAACTGGAAAACACCTCCATTTTTCCTTGTGACACTGGTCTGTTACTGTGAAAGCCTTCGCGAGCAGAAAACATTTAGGAAATTGTTCAGATATTATTTGCTTTAGTCTTTCTTTTTTCCCATCATTGAGATAATAATCCGCTTTATCGAGATTACTGCACTGAAACCTCCTGAGAGTCTTATGAGAGAAGAAGCAGTAACACTTGCATTTTACAGATGAAGAAACTAAGGTTTACCCAAATAGCCCCAGAGCATGGCGGGGGCAATACCCGTCCAGGGAGGGAGAGCCCAAAGCACGCTCACCACTCAGTGCCAGTGGGTCTCAAGACCCCTTTACACTCTCAGGACCCAAAGGGCTTCTGTTCTGTGGCCTCTATCTACTGATGTTAACCTTGTTAAGAATTTAAACCGAGGGGCTTCCCTGGTGGCGCAGTGGTTGAGAATCCGCCTGCCAATGAAGGGGACACGGGTTCGAGCGGTGGTCCGGGAAGATCGCACATGCCGCGGAGCAACTAAGCCCGCGAGCCACAACGACTGAGCCTGCGCTCTAGAGCCCACGAGCCACAACTACTGAAGCCCGCGTGCCTAGAGCCCATGCTCCGCAACAAGAGAAGCCACTGCAGTGAGAAGCCCACGCACCGCAGCAAAGAGTAGCCCCCGCTCGCCACAACTAGAGAAAGCCCGCGTGCAGCAACGAAGACCCAACACAGCCAAAAATAACTTAATGATAAAAAAAATAGCTGGCTTAAGGATTTAAAAAAAAAAAAAAGACTCTAAACCGAGACTTTAAAAAAAAAGTTTACTAATACGTTTAACGAAAATAATATTTTCTAAACAAGTCAGAGATGAGTGGCGGGCTCTGTGCCCCATCCCTGTGCGATCGCACGCCCACAGCCTCGTGACTCCGCTGTGCACTCACGGTAGAGTGAACAGTGCAGTGTCGGGGTAATTACCAAAGTGGACCCTGAAAGGGTCTCCGGGACGCCCAGGCATGTCGGTGGCCTGGGCCACACTGAGAACTGCTACACTGCCTGCCAGGCGGCACAAGGAACACCTCTCTGATGTCGCCAACCATCACCATCATCATGTCCTCCTCTTTGAAAGCAAAACTTAATACTTGGTTCCTTCTTGTAATAACCTGGAAAAAAAGGGAAGCAAGTAAAACCATGAGATCATACAGGAAGAAAAGTCACAAGCTGTACTATTAAAAATGATACGCCTTCAGTTTATATTACCCCTTTTTCTTGCAAAGCTCAGGTTTTTAGATGTATGAAATGTACTTAGAGTCTTCCCATAGGGCAGGGAGAAGCAGCAGCTGTAAGTCTCATTTACCCTGTGCTTGGGACGTGCGTGCAGATGAACGCTTTCTTAGAAACCCCAGGCCAGCAGATGCTTCCGGGAATGGAGAATGGAGTTAGGTGGCTGCAGTCCTGGTGGAGTGAAAGAAATGGGGCTGGAGGACAGAAAAGCAGTGGTCCGAGCGGCCCTGTGGAGGCACCGCTGCCGTCACCTGGGCAGGTGTGCCTCGCTGGGGCCTCGCCGCCCACATTACCCGCAGGTGAGCGTGCTTTCTCAGGGCGGAACCCTTCTGTGTGACTGCACCCCTGCTCACCTCCACGCACCCCATGACACGTTAAATACACGTCTCCACGAGAGGTAGGTGGCGTGATGTGCTTCCTCACCCCACAAAAGTATCTCGCTGTAAGCTGTTCCTTAAATAATTCACTTGAAAGAAAAGTGCCTAAATTAAGGATGGCGAGAAGGCCACTGAGGACGGCGCTCTTTAACATAGACAGTCCCACGTGGGCCGCGACTCCCGTGCGTGTCCCGCACCCCCAACCCAGCACTACAGGTGCAACGACAGCCTTAAAGCGGCTTTGCAGAAGCAGACCGTGACTTTAAAGGACCTTGCGATGTTTTCACAGCTAGTTCATACGTCAGGAGATGGCTTAATTACCACTGGGAGAGAAGCACAGAGCAAAGTCCCCATCTTCCCGGGTTACACGAGTCGGGGAGAGAGAAGATGAAGGATCTGCAAACAGGAGCTGCTGTCTCTTCGCCCTGCTCCACCCCGACTCCGGTGCGGGTCCTTCTCCCAGACCCCCACGGGTGCTCTGTGGACACTGCCACACGGGGCCCGTCATCTCCCAGCCCAGTCCCTGACTGGACGCCAGCCACTGACGCCCCAGGACCTGAGAGGCCGCCCCAAAACCCTGTCATCGCTGCCATTTCCAGCAGGACACCCTTGGCACCGCTTCCCGCGTTAGCTCCTACACAGCGATCCTGACGCCCTCGGGCCTGTGGGGCTGGGCGTCCCCTCCCGCAGTCCTGAGGGTCACTCTGGGGCCTCTCGGGTACAATGCACTGTGTCCCAAAGGCTCGCAGAGATGAGTGTAAAGCAGCCTTTCCAACAGATGCCCGCAGGCTCTTTTAATCGTCCGTCTACAGAAGGCCGCGGCCAGGCACTGCTCACTCCTTTATTCCTCCCAGCCATCCTGCCGGGCAAACACCGGTAGAACCCCATGTTTAGACATTTTCTTGAGATGAGGAAATGGAAGCTGACAGAGGTAAGCACCTTGTCCAAGCTCGAATAGGCAGACGTGGGAGGGCCACCCCACGCCCGAGACACGCTGTCCTCCAAAGGGTGGCCAAGCTGCGGGCAGTCTTGGTGAAGATCACCGAGCCCCGCTTCCCCTCCTGACGGCTGCCGCGGCCTCAAGCGGAGGCCCCTCAGGGGTTACGATAGATTGTAACTTCAGGGGGGAGTGCCTTTGAGGAGCTGGCAAAAGCGATGGGACACAGGAGCTCTAAGGTTTGCATACGTGCGGGGACGAGGGGAGCCTCCCCAGGGACCCGCCAGGGGACCGCAGCAGCACGAATTGCTCTCGGGGAGGCCGAGAGGGAGGCGCAGGCAGGTGCCTGGGCCGCCGTGCTCTCCGTGCGCGCTGCCGGCTGGCCGCAGGGCCAGCGGTGACCCGGAGGTGAGGGCCGCTCTGGGGATGATCCTGCTGTGGATCGGATCTCCGACCACGACAGGCCCCCTCCCAAGGGGGACCCCCCTGCCGAAGGGCTGCCGGAAGTAGTCTGACGAGGAATTCTGCAAGTAACGAGAGACTGGTCCGCACTTCCTCACAAGGCAGGGCCCAGCGCGGCGCGGGCAGACCTCGGACGCCGCCCCTTCCTGCAGGGGTCACACGTGCACCGTGTCCCACTCACGCCAACAGGCTCTGAAGCTCACTGAACTGTCCCCCCACCCCCTGTAGGGGGACACGGAGCAGCTACGGGGGGGACGCCAGGAGCATCTGCGCTGCTGCCGCCTGGCTGGACAGAGGGTCCCCGTGAAGCCGGAGAGCTCCGAGGGGCCGCAGCCCGGCTGTCTCAGGGCTCTGTCCCTCCCTCCCGCACCATCTCAGCGGACTCAGTGACCCCCCCCCCCCCGCCCCGTCCCGAGGCCACGCCCCACCTCCACGGGGCAAGTCTTCACCCGAAGCTGCTCTGTACCGTCCCGGGATCCTCTGCACCCACACAGCAACGGGCTTCCAGCGACTCTGCAGACACGTGGCTCTAAAGCATGACTCCAACCGTGGGCTCGACTGGAGACGAGGACCCCGTCCAGGACGGGGTGTGTCTGCTCTCTGCTCACCAGCCCAGCCCTCGTGCTGGTCCCCAGCAGACCCCTCACCGACTCAGCAAGTCCTTCTCCCACACCCTCCCGGGAGCCCATCCTCCCCCGCTCTCCTCACCGAGGCCGCCTTCCCTCTGCCCAGGGAGGTGTGGTGCCGGCACCGGGCCCCGGGCCATTTCCCTGCAGGCCACGCAGGCTCTCGCAGGCTCTCCCTCCTCGGCGGCCCGGCTCCTTCCTCTCGGCAGGCTTCCCCGACCCAACCTGGCCGGTCAGCCCTCCTGGCTCCTCTGCTCCGACCTGCCTGCCCGCCTCCTCGGGCGGCCGTCCTGGCCGGCTCTGTGTTCGGGCTCGCACCCTGAACAGCACACTGATGAATAAATGCTTTCACTGTTACTCGGCCCTCTCATCCTTCACAGATTTGTGCTCAGCCCCATTATTAGGACAGAGATTGTATCTTACTCGTTTTTCTGCAGAAAGATTGCATAAGTGGCCAAACTAAATTTTATTCAACTGAATCAATGTACCACCACCCACTTAAAACATAAATTTGATCAAGAAAATGTTTTTCCCAAGTGTGGGTTTATTTCAAAATTATAAAGATTTATATATTATTTTTATTACATATAATTAGCAATTTTTAGCTTATAAAAATTTTCACATTTAAAGTTTTTATTTTAAAAAGATATTTTTAAAATGTAGACATTTTAAAACCACCAAAAAAGCTGAATATATCTTGCAGCATAGGTTTACCCTTAAATATACACATCTCAGGTGCTGTTTAGAAAAGATTAAAAAACTGGCTAAAAATCATTTACAAGTGGCAATGATTAAAATCTCCTTATCTCTGGAAGAGCATCTTAATGACACAAAATGAATTTAACGTCACAAGCATTTAACAGTTTAATTAGCATGTAGTTTTTATCAGTATACAAAATGGTCTTAAATGGTCAGTGCAGTTGTTTTTTTGGAGTGATTACTGTATCAGGAAAAGTATACTTCACCAAAACCAGAACATCAGCTTTCAAATGGTCTTTTCAAAGAGTTTCTGATTTTTAACTCAGCAAAGAAGAACAGCATTTAATTACCGCATCCCTGGTGAAAAAACAAGAGGAAAAACAATATAATAATCTGCCTCCAGAGTGAACTTGCAAAAAGATTCCTGCCGAGAGACAAACACACGATCACCTTTTCCCGTCAGAACTCAGCGGAACCCCAGTACCTTTCCATAATTAAAACTTTGTTGAATATCACTTGAAATCAAGAACTGAGACATGGAAATAATTTCTTAGTTGCTAAAATGGTATTTGTTTCGAAATCTTAAACAACACATATGCTAATTTTATTATGAAGAAATAAATGTAAATACCCAAAACAACAAAAGTATTTTTAAAAAGAAACAACGAACTGAATTTTAAAAAGGAGAACATTTATAACTATGTCCCTAAGAATTCCAAAAAAATTCATGTGAAAAACCTCATTGGCCTTTCACATTTCTCTTCACAACAGTTAGTTCCAACTGTTGTTATATGAATACGGACTGTTAAGGCGAGCACCAACAGACTGGAGATGTACGGACAGACTGTATGCTGCTCTCAAGGGCAGGGTCCGACACTTCTGGGGAGGGTGGTCACTGCCCAGACGCCCTGCCCTGGCTGTGAGCTCCAGCTCTACTGCAGTGGACATCATTTGGGGCACCTTTTCCCCTCGTTGAGAAACAGCAAGAGCTCTCCCAGCCAAGGTCCTGAGGACTGACTGGCAAGTTACCTCTGCGCTCCTGTTCTAAGCCTGCTCTCCTTTAGCTGACCCTGCTTTGCTTTTTCTCCTTTTAAGTGTTCATCAAAAAGAATCATCCATTTGAAACTGAATAAAAATAGAACTGCTATCAATTTCCTTCACTGTTATATCAGGCGTACAATTCCGCTGTTTTTCATATGCAACCTATGTTCCAAATTTCACAAAGAAACAAAGCTGTGCCTCAACAGAATATTCCTCCAAACCGGTCAGATTGAAGACTGCAATTAAGTATTTGTTTTTTCCTCCATAATTAAATTAGTACCTTTCTCTGAAAAGATACAAGAAAACAGCAATTACCTCTTGACATACAGAATAAATATGTTTCTACTGGCTTAAAACAAACATTTCTGTATCAGATTCATTTTTTCATTAACTTTCTTTTTTTTTAAAGTAGAATTTATTTTTGCTGAAGTCTCCATATCCTATTTACTGAATACTTGCAGTCGCGAAAGGATCTAGAATCTCTTGCCAAAATTCACTAACTGCAAATGTTCAGGTGGTAAATCAGAAGTACATTCCCAGCCTACCTGTTACATCTGTTCAACATGTTTTTTACTTGATATGGCAAGCTTCTATTCCACTCATTTAAAAAATAATTTCCTTCTGGGAAAAAAGTCAAAGTCAACCAAAAACAGCCTTTTAAATCACATTTTAATATGAAAATTCACGTATCTGTGTAAAGAGAATTAGAGGAGCAGAAACAAGACAGAATTGAAACAAGCTCACCTTGCATACGGGATGTATGACAGACTATACCTGCAAGAAAAATTCAAGAACGTTGAAACTAAATGATGTTTTCCTTTTTGCCAAATGGCCATATTCTAACACCATAAAAAATGAAGCAGTAGACTACTGCACAGTGATTCTCAAAGTATGACCCCTGACGGCATACAGCATCACCGGGGAACTTGTTAAAAACGCAGATTCCTGCCCCCCCCCACCTCCTGAATGAGAAACTGCATCTCAGTAAGCAATGTGCTTTTAAAAAACTCTGATTCTGATGCCTGCTGAAGCCTGCTGTAATAAAAAGCCTGTTGTATTACCCCTTTCGAGTTATTTTTCAAAAATAAAAACTATAAAATAACAATAAACTGCACTCTCCTTCAGGGATAAGGCAATCATTAAGTACAGATTAACAATAAAAAGCAAC